>NW_017619575.1:929221-1529221 GCF_001879475.1 Ipomoea nil
TCAATCAGACTCAACTCATGTTATATCATCAAAGTATAAAATTATGAAATTTCCGACCAACATAAAGTAGAAAGCAAAAAATAGTCAGGCAACAAAGATTTTTCCAGATACAAAAGTGGTCGGAAAAAGAGATCACTTTCAGGTGGTCGGAAATTCTATAATTTCCAGTAGTATATATATATATATATATATATATATATATATATATATATATATATATATATATATATATGAATTAACAGTACTCACATTCAAAGCTAATCTCCGGTGAATGTTATAGTGCTCCACGGCGAGTGCCAGAATGAAACTGCCAAGAACCAGGGCAATTACGTCATCCATGTACGACTGCGCCACCTCATCCGCCGTGGCGATCCCAAAAAGAGGGAAGAGGAAGAGCGGCGACATGGAGGTGACCGGCATCGGCACCGCCTGCGTCATCCACCAAGCGAAGACCCACACCATAACCGCCAGCATATTCCGGCTAGTGACGGCGGCGGCGGCGGACCCGTCCAGCTTCACAAACGCGCAGATAAGACCACATAACAGAGGTCCCAACAGAATGAAAAAATTGCTCGGCGTGAAAATGGAGCGTGCGGTGGTTCTGAAGCTTCGCGACTTGTGTATAACTGGATCTTCAAGAGGAAGAAGGGGCGCTTTGGATTCATTTACAGCTTCTTGGTTGTTCATTTTGGAATGGGAAGAGCAGACGAAAAGATGGTGAGAGTTTCTGTTTTTAGAAATTGGTAGCGTTTTGGAAATACGTGTATGAATGAGCCCCAACCATGGGTGTTTATATAGTCCGACATTATATGAGTTGTATTTCTATTTTCTAATGTATTTTTTCAACCTAGGAAAAGTAGTACTACTATACAATTTGTATTTTGATCGTTTTTGAAAAAAAAAAATATTATTTTTATTATATTGTATTTTATTGTTTTTAATACATCTTTTTATCCACAACAAATTACTCACAATAAACTTGTGTGATTAGAATTCCTAAAAACAAAGAGAGAGAGAGAGAGAGAGATTTGTATATTTGTATTCCATTGCCATCTTGCCCCTTGGGAGAGGCAAAGATCGAGTTGATATTATGGGTTTGGAAGGTAACGTTGGATGAGGAGGAAAATGGCCGATAAGTCGCTTTCAATAGGAGTCGAACATGTAACATTGTGGATACTAATAAGTTAACAATATAACCAACTTAATTGAATTGTCCATTGACTGGTAATTTTATTAATAGTGTAATAGTAAATATTGTACAAATTAAAAAAATCATGTTCAAATATATATTTTTTACATGAATATTTTATTTGTGTTAGGATAATTCAAAAAGTTTTCTTTAGTAAGCTAACAGTTTTGAGCAGTTGATTAACGAGCCGGCGAATGGCTAATACAAAACAAAGTTAGAGGAACCACAGATATCTTTATTTTAGAGAATTAAAGAATATTTACAGGCAAAGTGTATATATCATTGATGTAATTTATATTTATTGGTTGCATATCAATTAATTAATTTCACATACTTTTACTAAAAAATCCAAACAGACAATACTATGTTAAGATAATAAATTATGAAGCAGAAAATTAAGGTTGTTCCCAGTCACTACAACTTGGATCCATGTGGCAAATGTAATAATGGATATATGACGAAAAATCGAAGATATCTGGTTTTAGTTTTTTTCTTCTTAATTTTAAAATTGTGTGGCGTGGATATATATGACAGACATGTGGCCTGTGGGCAGGATAACGATGGGAAGCTGATTTGTGGCAAGAAAATGACAACTGTGTATTGAATGGGAAATTTGTATATAATTAATGAATTATTATGAATAAATTAATAGTTGATGATTAAATTAAAAAGTATATGACGTAACCAAATTATAATTTCAAATATAATCTCAAATTATTGATTAACTCAAAGGATTGGATGCGTGTCTCTTTTGTGCATTGACACGTACATGTATTTATGGGTAAAAATTTCGAATTGTTAATTATGGATTAGTGAATTTTTAAGGAATGAGGGGATGAGAATTGAGATCATTTGGGTGGTTGAGTTCCAATGATGTTTATCTAATATCGGACTGTCCAGGTGGCATGGATTTGTGGTTCAAAAATATTAGTGAAATTTATTACAATAATATTTTTTATATTTATATACAAACTTTATATAATTATTAATTATTATATTGTTCGCAAATTTCACACCTATTACTAACTGAGCTGTTCATGTGGATTTAATTATTATATATAATTATTGATGGTTGAATATAGGTGTTAAGTATTAAAATAATAAAAGTATGAAATGATTATTTACCAATAGAGCTTTTCAATAATTCGTGGATATTAGTGTTTGATGAAATGTTGAAATGACAAGCTAATGCCATGTGGCAAGTGGCGAACCAAGTCATGTGGACAACAAGAATGATCAAAATGTGACAAGCCAATAATGCACTTATTTTAGATCGACAGAAATGATTTCTTTGTTTGTTTGCTTGATATTTTTTTTTCTTGAGGCTAGAAGCACTAATGCAGGAAATTTGATTTAAAAACCCTTGGCAAATTGGATATCATTTTTGTTATTGATTGGGTGATGAAAAAGAAGATGGATTGGTGATGCATATTGGAAACGAAGACATAAAAAGTTTACCTTATCAAGATAGTGAAACATAATTATCGCACTATAAAATTATAAGTTCAATTATTGTCAATATTATTATATCTGTCAATATTATTTTGATATAATGTCAAAATATAGAGCGAAGGTTTTCATCCGGAAGTTGCGCGCTGTTAGCCGGTGGGCTGCCCGTGCTATCCCTGCAAAGTGGTGCCCAGAGATGAGAGTGTTGGCGCGGCGTTGCAGAAACTTCGTCCCTTTCTGCTCAGCCTATTATTATCATTTCCTTTGCAGTTTCCAAGAATGGTTGTGGGGAATGGGGATATGATATCCCTTGAAGACTGGTTTTTGGATTACGGAATTTGGGTCAATCGGATATCGCGTGATGGCTATATGTTTTAGTCACAAGTCAAAGGGGAGTCGTTATGCTGTGGACTCGTGCCCAGCGTGCATCATGGGCACCGGTATCGGTGCCGTCAGACACCGTTATCTTTCCTTTTTTTTTTTAAAAAAAAAAAAAAAATTTCAAACCGCTTCGTTATAGGAGCATATATTTATAGTTTTGTGTTCATAATTTCATAACTGTACATTCATAATTCCGTAACTGTACATTCATAATTCAATAACTGTAAATTCATAATTTTCGAAACTCTATGCTCATAATTGTAAGTTCATAATGTTAGAGTTCTATGTTCATAATTTCATAACTGTACATTCATAATTCCATAACTGTACATTCATAATTCCATACCGAACATTCATAATTTTCGAAGCTCTATGTTCATAATTGTAAGTTCATAATTCCATAACTGTACATTCATAATTCTATAACTATACATTCATAATGTCATAACTGTATATTCATAATTTCATAACGAATATGCCGTTAACGGCGTTAACGGCCTTTCGAACAAAATTTTTTTTTTTTTAGTTAAAACAGCGTCGTTTTCAGTGAAAACGACGCCGTTTTAGCGCCGTGCGCACCTTGCAAGGTGCGCATGTGCGCATAGCATAATTTGCCGTCAAAGGGTGTATACTTTAATTTGTAGGTTAAACTCAAGCATGAATAACCAACTTGGTGGACCAAATTTATTAAAATTGTATAGTTAAGATACTTAAATTGTTTATTTTTAAACAAGATTTCAATAGTCATTGGATTAAAAGTATAATTTTTTCTTATTAATTGTATTAAGAATATTCAGTAATGAATTGAAATATAATATGCTAACCATTTCGTGCGAAGAAGATAAAGAAAATCAATCTATTGAGACATTAATTGATTGAAATTTGGATTTACTAACTATGTAGCCATGCGCAAATTATTTTGTGGACCTGGGTCCAGTCTAAATATTCACAATTTACCTTTTAAAAGTTCATAATTTGTATACTACGAATACACAATGTTAACGTATATGTAATTGATTAATTTATTTTGTATTCACGAGTTCTTTTCAAATACTACAGTCACACGATATTAACAAATTATGATTTGATGACTATGTATTGTATTCACAAATTCACTTTATACAACTGTTATGTGTTTTGACTTAGAAACACAATTTATATTCTAGCAGTTCAGGTTGTTATACTGTGGACCATGGTCCATAATGCTATGTAGACCATGATTGTCAAATGAAACTGTAGTATAATTAAAATGATATTTTAGTGTTGCTAAAATAAAACTAGTGTGTGTGATAAATGAAACTAAAAACAGAGCTCTTTCAACTACGTATTTGTCAAATGAAATTGTAGTATAATTAAAGTGATACTTTAATGTCGTTAAAATGAAACTAGTGTTTGTGGAAAATGAAACTAAAATTCAGAACCATACAATAACATATATTATCAAATGAACGTGAAATGTAATTAAAATAATACTTTAGCATTATTATAATTAAACTCGTGTGTGTGGAAAATAAAACTACAAAATAGAGCTCATATAATAATATATATTGTCAAATGAAACTATAGTCGAATTAAAATGAATGATACTTTGGTATTACTATAATAAAACTAGTGTGCGTGGAAATTTTTTTGAATGCTACTAGCTCTATTACATTGTAGTAGATGTTCATATACTTTCTCAACCTATTGAAACACAAAAAGCCAATAACGCCTCCACTGAGGCTCAAACTCATAACGCCTCCACTGAGGCTCGAACTCATAATCTTCCAAATGGAAATCCAACCCAGGTACCATTAGACCACATAATCCTAATAGTATATGTAAAAAATGAAATTGAAAAACATAACAATATTATCAAATGAAACTAAAGTGTAATTAGAATGATACTTACTTCATGGACCATACTACTACATAGACCATGGTCCACACAAAAATGATTGCATGACTACTACCATGACGGCAGGCTAAGAAGAATAACCAATCACCTTCTTTTATACATCGGGTGGTAAATTATTATATGGACCCAGGTTCAAATTTACACAATTTACATACTAAATGTTCATAATTACCTTTAAAAAATTCACAATTTGTGATAACCCTGTATTGTATTTACAAATTCTCAAAACTTAGAAACACAATTTATATTCTAGATGTTCACAATTTCAATACTAAAAATACACTCCGTACAATTTAGAATAAGGGTCCACTGTGCAAGGTAGACCCTGGTCCATACTATAACAACTGACATTGGATTATTTGGGCCATCATGCTAACTGTTTGGGCCTTATGCCTTATTCATATGGGCCTTCGTTGGGCCTTTCTACCCATCATTTAACCTGTAAATCGTTCTTTAATTTTTCTTTTTCGTTACTTTGCATTATAACTAGAGTAAATACCCAAAATGGTCCCTCGACTGTAGTTAAATTCACAAATTGGTCATCAACTTTTAATTTCAACCAATTAAGTCCTTAACTTTGTAATTTTGACACGATTTGATCCTCCATCTATTTGACCGTTTGTTGACCGTGATCGACAATCTCCAGAAGAATCTTCAGCTCTCGTCGGAGCACGTGGTGGCCTCCCGGATAATGTTGCACTGGTTCGGAAACACGTCTTCTTCTTCGCTCTGGTACGAACTCAACTATATTGAATCCTAAGGGAGGATGAAGAAAGGCGACCGGATTTGGTAGATTGCTTTCTGCAGTGGATTCAAATGTAACAGTGCGGTCTGAAAATGCAACCAGAACCTTAAAAAATCGACGATGAACCATGAAATTACGTATATATCCTCAAAAATCACAGTCAACAAACGGTCAAATAGACAGAGGACCAAATTGTGTTAAAATTACAAAGTTAAGGACTTAATTGGTTGAAATTGAAAGTCAAAGACCAATTTGTGAATTTAGATATAGTTGAGGGACCATTTTGGGTATTTACTCTTATAACTAAATAAAAGTTATATTGCCTTGCTTTCAAAAAAAAAAAGAAGACAATTTACAAAAAATTATGTAAGTTATGTGTCCTAATAATAATAAATTACAAATAAAATTTATCTTTATAGTGATTTACGTAAATTATATATATATATATATATATATATATATATATATATATATATATATATATATATATTATAACATTTACAAAAAATTATATAAGTTATGTGTCCAAAACTCAAAACTCATTTATATTGTGAAATCACTTACAAAAATGAAACGTTAACATAAAAATTGTCTGAGTATTAAGATAATTAGATATGTTCCGAAAGGAATGGTAGAATGAATGAAAAATGATTATCGTAACAATTATACATATTAAAGCAATCTAGTTAAATAACATATATTTTTATTATTACACATATTGAAGTTATGTAGTTAACAAATGTAAAAATTTGTGTGAGGCACTTTCAGGTGAATATGAAAATGTAATAATTATACTGAAAAATGTAATATTTATATTTACATTATTCTTTACTAGTATTTTTATTTGTGCGATGTACATAATGGATTTGTTATAATATATTAAGAATATTTGGATCGATATACAATTATTTAAATTATAATATAAAATATATAGTGTAATTGAAGATATGGTTTGTGTCGTTTATGTTTGTTGATGTTATCATTGCTTGAATTCAAGCAAATAATTGCTCAATTAATAGCTAATGTCTAGATGTACGCATGCAGTGCTATAACTTTAGAGATTTTTATAAATTGGACAAATGTGCTCGTTCTCTAGCAACTTAGTTATAGTAATCAATTGCTATCATAATTCATTTGTATATAGGATATATTTTTTGTCTAGATATATAACAATTATATCATTTTGGGTAAAAAAAAAATACATAATATCATCGATTGTATTTACACATTATTGAAAACCTCTTTGTAAACAACATTGGTAGTCGCAACACAATCTTGTCCATGATCGTCTAGAGCTAACACCTTCAGACCATCAGAATGGGTGACTCGGGAGAAAGCCACGTACAATTGTCTGTGATTAAATACCAATTTTTTTAGCAATAACCCAACGTGAGTTAGTGTTTGACCTTAGCTTTTGTTGATAGTCATGGCATATGCAAGCATCAACATGAATTGTTTACACTGGAACTTGAAGGACAATCTCATATCATAAGGAGTGAGAGGCATTCTGGGGATAAGAACTTTGGTTCCTTGATGTGTCCCATTAACTATTCTTGTTTCGACAATGTGATCTGTCAATCTTGTGATGATGAGCCGCGTCTCTTACAAAGACCAAGAGAGTAGTCTATGTTCCGCAATAACATAACAGGTGCACCGACCTTTAATGTAAATGAATGATTATTAACACCCTACAATCTCAAACTATTTAAGAATTCAGGAGTGTGTACTTCTGATAAATTTTCACCGCCTAATTTGGCCTTACACAAAGAGTCACAACTTAAATATGTTCGACCTTCTGCAGTATTCATATCGCACATGTACTGATTAATTTGATCAATGACATCTAAAGTCGGTGAGAGGATCGCTCGGCCTTCTAAGTGCGACTCATTAAGCATGTCATATCTCACGCTTGGGAATGTGCTTTCCACTATAGTTGCTACGAGATCGGGTCCACACTTCAACATAAATCGTGCTGGAATATCGATCTTAGACAAATCGTCTTTTACAACCCTTGTAATCCCATATCTGATGTCTGCAATCCATTTTGAAAACCAATCAACTGTAGGTTTATCAGTGACCTTCCTTTGAAAATTGTAGTCAATATATACTATTAATTTTGTAATACAAATGGGATTCTAATATATTACTTACCATACATTAATCTATACTAATATGAATGGAGTAAATACCAATTTTGGTCCCACGAGTATTAGTTAAATGACGATTTTGGTCGACATGTTTAATTCTTACTAATTTCATCCACGACTATTGTTTTAGTACCAATTTTCATCCACAACTAAAATCTATAAATTTTAAGGGCACTTTCGTCCTTTTCAACTAATTAATATTTCAATTTGAGCATAAATAAATGGATTTAAGTCCTAAAATCGATCACAATTCGCAGATCTCATCCTACCTTAATTTGAGGAGGAGAATTGCGAATTTGGATATATATGATACAGAGTATTTGACAATGAACGCGATGACGGAAACGCTCTCTGGCCAACGGTCGAATGAAGATCTCGATTATAGACCCCTAAACATTTTGTGAAAAGTCAATTAGCCCCACAAACTTTTAAAAATGTCAATTGAACACATGAACACACGATTTTTAATCAATTGACCCCATTAGCCGGTAACTTCTCTGGTAAAAACCGGTAATTGCCCTCGTAGCGCGCCACATAAGTGTTGGAGTGGGTACTTGGCTGTCACATAAGTCTAAATAAAAAAAAAAATTAAATTAAAGAAATTAAAATTAAAATTACCATTCAGCCCAGCGTCTTCTTCCTCTGTGTCTTCTTCATCCTGGTTTCTTCTTCTTCTTCTTCTTCTTCTTTGTACTCCATATGGGTCATCATAATCATATGAAATTCTAGACCACCATCCCACCTATGTTCAGATAAATACTTTTCAACTTTAGAAACTTTTTCAACTTTCTTACAATTTTTTGGTTCTATTTAAGGTTGCTGGATTTGGTTAATGATGGTATGCAACTTGAAACCTTGTACTTAAGGTTGACTTGAATGTACTTAATTAATAAACTATGAGCATTATATATATTATTGTTCTGGGTTTCGATGGTACGCCTGCTACGCTCGCTGCTACTGTACTGTTGTGTTTCGAAAATAACTAACAATGTCAAAATAATCAAATTTTCCTATCTATTTTCAAGAAGGGAGCTTCTGATTTTTAGTTTGTGTTTTTGTATATTTCTGAGTGTTAAGTAGTATTTAGGGTTCTTAAAAGGGTTGATGGGAGAGTGGAAACCAAAGAATAATATGCGTGTGTGAATTCCTTTCTACGGATAGGTTATTATTATCATATGGAGTACAAAGAAGAAGACGCATAATCATAATTTTAATTTTTATTTCTTTAATTTTTTTTTTAATTTATGCTTATGTGGCAGCCAAGTACCCACTCCAACGCTTATGTGGCACGCCATGAAGGCAATTATCGACTTTTACCGGAAAAGTTATCGGTTAATGGGGTCAATTGACTAAAAAATAGTGTGTTCATGTGTTCAATTGACATTTTTAAAAGTTCGTGGGGCTAATTGACTTTTCGCGAAATGTTTAGGGGTCTATTTGACCATTTTCTCTATATTATATTAGGAAATATATTACACTATTTTACAATATTAGGCAAATATTAATAGTATAGGACTGTTATATTGTTGTATTGTATTACAATACGAATTTTAATGTAGAATTGTAGTACAAATAGGAAAGTAGGAAACAATATATTATATTAAGGCCCTGTTTGGTAAAAAATTGGCCTATAGGCCCCAATTTTGGCTTATTTGACCACTATTAATTATTTGATTTAGTTAAAACATCAATATAAATGTTTGGTTAATTAGTTTTTTGCAACTCCAAAAGGCTAAAATTCAAAATGATACTCCAAGCAACTTTTTCAATTAGCTTTTTGAAAAAAGAAATTATACTAAACAGATATCAGCTAACAGCTAATTTACCAAACACTTTTCTACAATCAGCTAATGTTATCAACTATTTATACCCTCTAATTAACACAATCAGCTAACAACTAACAGCTATCAGCTAACAACCATTTTACCAAATAGGGCCTAAGACTATTTTACAATATTATAATAGGAATTTGAATGTAGAATTATAGTACGAATAGGAAAATAGAAAATAATATATTATATTAAAAAAATGTATTACACTATTTTTTATAATATTAGACAAATATTAACCGTATAGGACTGTTATATTGTTGTATTGTATTACGAATACTAATTTTAATGTAGAATTGTAGTACAAATAGGAAAGTAGGAAACAATATATTGCTATTTTACAATATTAGAATAGGAATTTGGATGTAGAATTATAGGAAAATAAGAAACAATATATTCTATTATGAATTGTATTACACTATTTTAAGCTTAAAAATTTATTTAAAAAAAAAATTATTTTGGACGAAAAGTTAAGAGTGGAGATTTTGTTTTTATATATAGTATAGATATAGATGTAGATAGATTAGTATTATATTTTTTTAATATAAAGATTACATTTTCATGATTTGACCCGAATAAGAGTTAGTAAGCCGATTCACAGGAGAATCACTTGTTAACAAAATAATTTTTTTTTAAAAAATATATTTTTAAGCCTAAAAATCATGGAAGTAGTTATCAACATCGGCGGGAACCATAAGGCTAATGTTGTCCTTTCACCTAGTAGCGTAAGATAGCTGCTTGAACCCACTTCCTATGACCTTTTCAGACCATCCCCTCGTTTCACATTTTTCTGCTCTCACCTCTCACTGATACTCTATAAAGAAGACGAAGAAGGTAGAAGATAGAGCTAGGGTTTTGGCAATTTGACCGTCTGCGCGGTGAGAGCTTCAACTCCATGGACTCTGGTGTACCTTAAACCTCCTCTCTTACGCCTCCAATGACGTCTTACCTCGACGCCGTCAACCATCGCAACGCAACCGCCGTCTCCGCCCCCAACACCAAGCGTAAGCTCGACGATTATGCGGACGACCTTTCATCTGAGTATCTAGTCTCTTGCCCCGTCAGGATGCGAAAAGACCAGCCTCTCCCTTCCTCCCCCACCGATTTCCACCTCCGCTCCACATCCGGAGCCTCCGACTGCCGATCATCGTCGTCCTCTGATGCTGCTTGCTCGACATCGTCGTCCCCCGGGTCCGCTCCGTATGCGGAGTCAACTAGGGTTTTCGGTCGGCTTCAGTTCTTTGTCCGTTTGCTGTCTGGCGGAAATACTTTGGTTATACACGCCGACTTTGACGACACAGTGAAATCCATCCACGAGAAAATCCAAGACAGCACCGGAATTCCGGTGACCGAGCAGCGGCTAATCTACCGAGGGAAGCAGCTCCAGTGGGAGCAGACTTTGGCCGAGTGCGACATTCAGAATGACGCAGGGTTGCAACTTGTCGCCCGGATGAGGAGCACGGGGTACCCTCAAGCTTGGCAGTTGATCAACGACATGGTTTCAGAGATTTTTGTGCTTTGCAAGACCGAGTATCCTCAGCCGACGCAGAGAATCAGAAAGATACTCAAGGAATTTCTTGGAAATACTCCACAAACAGATGTTTTTAAAGCCTCTGAATACCTGCAAATCTTCCTCTTATCCCGTGCTCCGACGGCTCTTGTTATGCTTTATGCCTCTCCTGTGAAGGCTAATAGAGATTGTGCTTCTGATTCTATTCGACTGTTTATTGTTTCGAGTAAGACTATCTTGTCTAAGCCCATATACTTACAATTTGCACCTATAATTATAGAGTTCTGTATGTTGTTGAATAGGGCTGCTGGGACTAAAGATCCTGTGTATTGCCTTTGCCGGAGTAGCTTAGGGTCTATAGTGGAGTCTGTTGGAATTGGATGTGGGGTGGGTAGTGATAAGTTGTTGGTACGAATGCAAGACATTTTTCCATTTGTTAGAGAGTTGGCTACTAAAATATCAGAAGATTTAGGGACAAGTATGGATAGATTGATGGGCCCATCAGAAACTGATGTGCGGGACTTTATTGCATTTATGCTCCCAGTGAAGAAGGTAATAGTAGATGGAGTTGCATCTGATGGCAAGATCACTCTGCCATTGCGGGAGGAACGCAACAGTGGTAGGGGGAAGTATAGCCTATGCTACAGGGATGAGATTAAATTGCTGCATTCGATATTCCTTGATTTGCTTGAGAAAATGGAGCAATGTTTAAAGAAAATGGAGGTGCGATTGGAATCCAGAGAGAAAGGAGAGACAACACCTGTTGTGCCTGGGTGCTGCCAGTATCTTGCTATTTTGAAAGAGTTGAATAGCATTGCTGAACGTTTCAAAGGTGCACAGAAGATATTTTGGGAGATGATGAGGCTGAGAAAGGCTTCTTTCAGCTATCTCGTTGTTAGATTTGCAAAAAGGAATGATGATCATCACTGGATTATGAAGCACAAGGAAGTGACTACTTTTGAGGCAAGGAGGCATTTGGCTATGCTGATACTTCCAGAGGTGAAAGATGAGTATGAAGATCTGCATGAGATGCTTATTGATAGGTCCCAGTTGTTATCAGAATCATTTGAGTACATTGCACATGCGGAACCTGAAACTTTGCGTGGTGGTTTATTTATGGAATTTAAGAATGAAGAAGCTACAGGGCCAGGTGTTTTGAGGGAGTGGTTTTTCTTTGTATGCCAAGCAATCTTCAACCCTCAAAATGCACTTTATATGTGTTGCACCAATGATCGCAGGAGATTCTTTCCAAATCCAGGTATGCTACATGTGTAATGTGTCCCTTTAACCTTTTGTATGAGTAATTATCTTTTTTTTTTTTTTTGCGATTATTTTACGGTTTTCAACATTGAAATTGTGTGACAGTCTTGCTGATGTCTAAGGTTAAAACACTTGGGAATGCATGTGACTGGTCTCACTAAGCCCTATTCATGAAAATTCATTTAGTTTTAGATTCATAAACTGGGATTTTGAGGATTGTTAGGTCCTTGTTTAGATTTCTAGTTTTCTCTAAGTTCCATACTTATACCCTCTTCTTTTCCTGATGGATAGCAGTTCTTATAAAAGAGGAAGAGTTGCCCCTGAGTGGTTAATTTCCCATAGAACAATACAACCAAACATAGTTCTTCTGTTTCAAACTTTAAATCTGATGCACTTAGAGAACCCTCCTCAGCCCTTGTGGGTATGTGATAAACAGACTTCATTAGAAGAGTTCACTAATTCAGAACTCAAATGTGCCATACTTTGCAACAATTACTGCCCCTCGGTTGTCTAGACTTCTCTCTACTGAATCCCCCTAACCATTTCCCTAGAAGGTTAGTACTTAGTATTTATTTTTGCAACTCTTCATTCCAAACTCAACTTGTTTTAATGGTCTGAAACATTTTTCCTGTTGAGAAGATGAAATTAAAATCCTCACCTTTGTTTCAGAAAATCATTACTTAACATTTTCCAACCCTTTTCTTAACTAATCCAAGGCAATGCAAATGAGGAGAGAAGATAGGCTGAAATGGGGCTAAGCCCACTGTTGGTCAAAATTATGTACCTATTTGATTGGCATTGTAGTTTTAATACTCTCTCTATCTCATTTTGTTTATCTTTTTTTTTTTTTCTTCGTAAGGTCAAAACAATTTTTCTCTTACTTTTTTTAGGACACATTTCTTTAAAATTTTGATATTTTGATTACGGACTCCAGTTGTACTTTTGATATAGTTTATTACGGAGTAATATGTGACTTATTTTCAAATACTGAATTTTATCAATATAAAAACTTCAGCTGAATATTGGTAAATTAACCCAACAGCATACATGACACATTAAATTGATGGGAGGAAGTACTCCCCCCCACACCCCCTTCTTTTTAGCTGGTTACTGTGCAATGTGTATTCCTCACAAGTCACAACGGTAGGTTCATTCATCTATATAAATCTTTGACTTTAGTTATTGAAAAGATTCCTCCCTGAGACCATATCCTTGATGGATTGAGGCAAAGCCCTTTGGATACTTGCCAAGGCCAGTACAATATCCTCATAGTTTAGTCCAATGACATTAAATAGAAGATTATTAGCTGTTTCCTTAGCCTGGGACAAAAGGTAGCATTTCATACTAATCACATGCCTCTTCCTCACCTTCCTCTTTTCTTTTAATAAAGTGGGATAAAACTGTTAGAATTTGCAGCTAGATATGTACTCTATGTTGGTGTGTATTTTTATCCCATTAGTAATGACTCTTAGATCAGTGACCTTGTGAATAATACTTCCTTACATCTCATTGTATGCAGCATCCAAGGTCAACCAACTGCACCTAGAGTACTTTAATTTTTCTGGCAGGGTGATTGCCTTAGCCTTGATGCATAAGATACAAATTGGCATTGTCTTTGACCGTGTGTTCTTTTTACAATTGGCTGGAAAAGAAATTTCCTTGGAAGATATTCGAGATGCAGACCCTTTCTTATACAATAGCTGCAAACAAATTCTCGAGATGGACCCAGAGATAGTTGATCAAGATGTGCTAGGTCTTACATTTATCCGAGAAGCTGAAGAGTTGGAGTCCAGGGAGATTATTGAGCTTTGTCCTAATGGTAGAAGTACCATTGTAACTAGCAAGAATAGAAAGCAGTATGTCGATCTTCTTATTCGGCATTGTTTTGTCACATCTATTGCTGAACAGGTTACCCATTTTGCACAAGGTTTTACTGATATCATAGGTAGCTCAGAGCTTCAAAAGTCATTTTTCCAGGGCTTAGATCTTGAAGATCTTGACTGGATTCTTCATGGGAGTGAAACCCCAATATCTGTTGAAGACTGGAAAGCAAATACTGATTATAATGGCTTCAAAGAAAGTGATCCTCAGATCTCCTGGTTTTGGAAGGTATGTGGTTGCTGGAGTCCTGCTCTTGTCTCTAATTGTTAATGAATTTCAAAGAAAGCAAGAATAGAAAATTAAATAATAATGCTTCCAACTTGAATTGGGTTTTAGGTGCACTTCAAATTTACAATTTTACACTATCACCCAATTTCTTGATTTTGGTTTAGTTGGGTCAAAATTCTTTAGTCACCACTTGGCCACTGCATAATGTACGCATGCAACACACACACACACAGATGCACACACTCACAATTTTAAATAAGATTAGAAAGTGAAATATGATTTATTTCTCTATCAGAATTAAGGTAGAAGTCTTTACAAATTGTTAGCAATGTTTTTTTATATTTTAAAAATCTTTGCAGAATAGCTTCATTCTTTTGTTTTCAAAGGCTTCATTTTCAATATATAAGTTATAAGACAACCATTCAACCATTGACCCTCTTTTTTTTCTTTTTTCTTTTTTCTTTTTCTGTGCAATTTAACATTTTGACCACACTGAATATGAATTTTTCATTATTTCAGTAGAGGGACGTTTTAGTAATTTTAATTCTACATGTATGTGTGTGTGTGTAGAGAGAGAGAGAGAAAGAGAGATGGAGAAATTTTCAATAAGGTCAAATGACCACACTGTGCCTTCCCCCTGCTGAGAAAGATTGTGGTAGTAGGAAAATGCATGTGATTATGAAGTTATAATATCTGGTCTTTCAGATTGGTTAGCTTACAATATTTGAATTTGATAGATGACATCCATTATGTGCTTATTAGGATGAGACTATACACTGAAAAGTTATCCTATTTAAGTAGTTGATACCATTAGTGTGTGCATATGAAGAGCAAGAAGCTTCAGAAGTGCGAAGGAAGTCTTCTCATCTTTTCATTTTTTTCACTTGCATGGATTGATGAGTGAAGCTGGTGGATTAAATTTGTTTAATTTAAAAATTTCAAGTGACCAAAAGTAGTCAGAAGACAAAAGTGAAAATGCCTATAGTTGAGGACCAAAGGTGAAGTTAATTCTTTAGAAAAATGTTCAAGTAAGCTAGTTAATATTTCTATAGCCTGTAGTCCTGTACTCCTGGTCTATTCCTGCCCATACTTGGATTCTCATGTCAGATAAGTAATGCATCTGACATGGTTATGCAAATATTCCTCTTAGATAATTGGGGCTAGCATGTATCAAAATTGACATACTTGTAAAAGGTGCTTTACTAGTTAGTTTTCATGAGCCTAGAAGTCCTTGCATTTTATACTACTCAGAAGTCATGAATAAATTGAAGGACTTGCTATTTATCTTGATAATGTGCACCTGGATAGGTATTGCATCACTATACTGGTCAGTGGACAGTGAATAAGTGGGGTTGGGTGTGTGTATTCAAGAGAATGAAAGGTTGTGTTAAGTATATACCTGTTCATATGGCAAATAGCTGCACTCCTTTTCAGGTGTCATCTTGTTACTTGCTATAAAAGTGAGACAGGAGAGAGAGATTTAAAAACTTATTTACATCTTTCTCCTATTCAAAGTGCAATTGGTGTTCATCCTTGCAGATTGTCGGGAGAATGACAGCTGAGCAGAGAAAGGTTCTTCTGTTTTTCTGGACTTCAATAAAGTATCTGCCAGTAGAGGGGTTTGGTGGTTTAGCTTCTAGGCTTTGCATCTACAAAAGCACTGAATCTTTTGATCGCTTGCCTTCCTCACATACGTGCTTTTACCGCCTATGCTTTCCCCCTTACCCATCCAAGGATATCATGAAAGACCGTCTTAACTTTATCACCCAGGAGCACGTTGGGAGCAGCTTCGGTACTTGGTGACATTTGCAGGTTCTGTATGAACTTATTTTTATTTGTACATAAGATATGTTACTCAGCTTGTACAGTAGTAGTAGTACTTAGGATACTCTTTTCTGTTTGGCACATGATTGTTGCAAGAGGTTGCTACTTAATTGTGCTTACATTGACAAATCTTTAGTGTATGTTTTCTTCAACTGTTTATTCAAATTTAGCAATAGCATTTATAAGAAAGTCAAAAGTACAGTTTTTAACCATCTATTTCTTCTTTAAGTTGATGTGTGGGGGGTTGTATACTTGTGTAGTGGTGAAAGATCTGTGGATACAACTGTAATCTTTAGTAACTGCGCATAAATAAAAATTTTGTGGGTTTGTACCTGTTGTGTTGCATTTGTAAAACCAACTTCAGTTGGGATGATTCTTGTTCAAAACTCAAAAGTATGAAATTTTCTAGATCCACCTGGCAAATTTTACTGTTTATACAAGTTTATTTTTGGTATATTGCATGTTTATTTTTTGTGTACTACATATTCATTTTTAGGTAGTATATTAAAAATAAACATATATCAGAATATAATGAACCTATTAAAAATGAACTTATAAGCCAAGTTGGTCAGTCTTGACTTGATAATTACAAGGTTATAAGTTTGATTTAAGTTGTAGTGGTTTATTAGTCTTTCTTGATTTGAGTTGTGATCTATTAATCTTCTTGATTTGAGCTGCACATTCCGGATAGTGATTGCAGTTTGTAGGTTTCTCTCATCTAAATTTTTTTACGACATACTAAAAATGGATAGTGATTGCAGTTTGTAGGTTTCTCTCATTATCTAAAAAATTTTACAATATACTAAAAATAAATTTGTATGTTGCCATGTTGGTATTTGGTAGTTCACCTCACCCACCAATGTAGATTGTGGCCTATGGTATATAACAATTGAGACCCACCTTTGTTGAGCCATTTTTGCACTTGATTGGTATTCTTGATTGTGTATTGATTTATATAAAAGTAGGAGACACTGGCCTTGTTTGGTAAACAACGGTTAGCGTTAGCGTATTGTGTTAGCGGTTAACAAATAGCGGATTGTGTTAGTAGGTTTGACCAGCGGATTATATCTGCGATCTGTAAAAAGATGTTTGATAAAATTAGCTGTTTAGATTAACGGTTAACATGTAAAATGACCAAAAGGGTATACATATAATAATTATAATAATAATAATAATAATAATAATAATTATTATTATTATTATTATTATTATTAATCAACATTTAAAAATTTAAAAAAAAAAAAAAAAGAAAAGAGAAATGTGATGTGGGATCTAATTTGATCCCACATCGACAATAAATAAATAAAAAAGGGCGTTGAGCTCCCTCATTAAAAGGGGAGCTCAACCCCCCAATTTGCATCCCAGGGCAAGGAATTAGAAGCCTCTTTTTTTAATATATAAGGGCGTTTTGGGCTTTTGCCTAAAATGTCAAAGAGAAACGCTGCTATATGCAGCGTTTCTAAAATCAGCGGTTTGGAGCAATCCGCTGCTCCAAACCGCGGTTAACCAAACAATGGCTTTGGCGTTTTGACCGTGGTCAAAACGCCAAACTCGGCGGATCCGCCAAAATTTTGGAAGATCTGCTAATAACTAAACATGCCCACTATCCATTTTGTTTGAATAATGTGATATGTCTTGCTGGCGAATTATATCGTGCATTGTGCGCCCTGGCCAAAACGACTCGTTTTGGTCATGTTCTTTTTTTTTTTCTTTTTTTTTTTTATAGAAATTCCGTTCCCGTTCTTGCCGTTAACTTGAAAAAAATTTTTAAAAAATTCATGTTTCGAATGTAATAAACGCATAACAGAATACACATAAACTCTTAACATAATACACATAAACTCATAACATAATGCACAAACTTTGAACATAATAAACATAAAAGCTGAACATAAAAAACGTCATTTTGGACAAGGCACACAATGCATTGTGCGCCCTGGTGCATGATATAACGATTGATATCTTGCTTGCATTATTATTTTGCATCCTAAATGCCGTTTATTCTAATTTCGTTTTTGGATATAATGTGGGTATAGATATATTGTTGGTAGTGACAGACATGAGAATATCAGATTCCCAAAACAAACGTTCACACTAGTACACAACTATCAATTATGAATATTTGTTGTTATTCAGCACTCTCTGAAGGGAAAATATAGTCATTGTGATGACAAAAGCCTATAAAACAGATGAGTGACATCAGTTGAGTTTTAGTGCTCCATACATCATATAGAAAGGAAGTGATTTGCTCTGATTAACTTTGGTGACAGGCAACCATATCAAACAAAGACGAGAAGCACTGTCCAACGTGGCTCCGCTAAATAGAGTAGGCAACTACATTAGTCATTATCCTCAGGCGACGAGTTTCCTCAAGACAGCTTCAGCTCGCTGCTCAAATTTAGGCAATGCCCATTCATGCTGTATTATGTCTAAACTGTCCTTTTCTGCACCCAAACTCTGATAAAAGCAACACAAAGACGAGAAATTACAATATAATTATCGGGGAAGAGTACAGGCACTATTGCAGAAAACCACCAATTTTGATCCCCAAGGTGAAAGGTCAATAGATAAACATATGATTGAACAACCATAACAAAAATGTAACCATACATGAGGCTACCTAAACCTCGAGAGTAATTGGTTAAAGGTAAGCTTAATAGCATGACCCGAACAACTCCAAATACATCCTCTTTTTCTAGTTATTTAGAGTGAACGTTAAAATGAGCATTAAGTACTGCAAGTATTATCCATGGTATAGCCAATACAACCCCCATCCCTCGTTCTCTCATCTTTTTACAAACTGCTAGTCCTTTGTTTTTTTTTTTTTTTTTTTAATTACAAAGGAAGGCGGCACCCACATATACACAATATTCGCCTATACTGAGGCTCGAACACTAAACCTCCCACATAAGGGACCAAACCAGATACCAGTGGACCACAAGCCACTTGGTAAACTGCTAGTCCTTAAGGAGGAAATAAATATAATCGCTGAATTGTTACACAATATACTGGTTAAAAAGAGTTCTAGAATAAGTAATCAAGGTAAGAGAACCCACCTTTGAGGGGTCAAAACCAAATCCACCCATTTGCATCATACGTTGGGTATCATCCATAGCTGAAAGAAGTAGTAATGTCGATGACCATAACATTAAATAGATAACAAAACTTTAGATACATAATCTCCCATTCACTAATAGAAAAACTTTCTTTCATGACAATTTCTTAAACCCAAGACGACAAAACCAATCAATAGATGGGATAAACTAACCATTTTCCTCTCCAAGAATGAGACTAAACAAACCCCTCAAACCAAAGAGATTGAGGAAGTACCTGAGAGTGATAGAAAGTCATAAATATTGAGCAAATGAGGTACTAAATGAAACATGAAGAGCTACAAAAGAAGCAAAGAGAGGAGAGAGCAGTACCATGAGCGACTACTAACATAGCTCACATCAACAGTACTCAAATCAATTCCGTTTTGTAACATTGACCTGAACCTTTGAGTTAACGGAAAAGGTATCTTTGCTGGAAAAGTTGCATCCACATATTTATATGTACAAGAACAAATGTTAAAATAAGCTCAAATTATAGCAAAAGCCCAAAGATAATATACAACAACAAATTTGAGAGAAACACAGACCTGCTACGAACCCAGAGAAGAAGAAGTTAACCCATGCAAAAGTAAGAGTCTGATTGAGAAAATTCGAGCATGTTAGAATCTGTCAGCAGCAATGCTATCAGGCAAGATCAATGAAAAAAAAAAAAAAAACCTGAGGTATGATCATTGAGAGATTTTTCTTCATCATATCCATAGCCATGTTAGGATCAGAAAACATTTGTGCCTGTGCATTCTGAGCTTGGTCTTTAGGAACAAAAAGCAACCCATTTTCCTGCATTTAATTTCTTTTAGTCCTTTCACCAACAGATGCCAATAAAATAATTCTCTTCACAATTATAGTCATTACACTGTGAATTAAGTACTTAATATCCATCTTTCAAGATCAATCAAATATTTATCAAACAACGGGCTGACATACTCATATTCAAGTCATATTACAACCAATCATCTTCCTACTCCTACTTGGATATATAAAGTGGTGTTTGCTTAAAGCAGATATCAAGTAGAAACTTGCAAAATCTCTCAAGTGAATCCCAGCCCTCCATCTACTTAAATTCAAAGATTAACCAAAACAAGCAACTAACTTGTAGTATAATTCCAAACTATAACTGTGAGCAAGAGAATTCCAAATCTGCGAACTAAAGTTTCCAACTTTGTATGAAATCAACCATAAATAAACTCAAAAAAAAAAAAAAAAAAAAAAAAAAAAACAATCAATAAATTAGAGTGAAGGAGCAAAATTACCTCGTTGCTATAATAAAGCCGTCGTGTTCGAAACGACTTTGCAGGAATAAAATTAGCGCCGGCTCTCAAATTCCTTGCCCTAATTATCACCTGCCTAAAATCAACCACAAAGATTAACCAATTGTCATAGAAATCTATTAAATTCAGTATATAACATAGATTGAAGAGGGAGAGACCCTTCTTTGACGATTTTAGCATCTGGTAACTGAGATGAGCGCATGAGCTTGGAGACAAAGTATCGCAGGATTCCTATGAGCACCATAACCACCGATAACGGTATCAACACCCAATCTCTGATCGCTGTGCCCAACACCAAATCTTCCGCCATCTCTCTACCTCTGTCCAGACGTGCAGTCTCCCCAGCTCAGCTGTTCTTAGTGTTCTCTCTCTCTCTCTCTCTCTCTCTCTCTCTCTCTCTCTCTCTCTCTCTCTCTCTATGTTTTATGAATTGCAAAAGAAACGACGTCGTTACCAGAATGGGCTTTCTTGGGTAATATGCGGGGTGTATTGGGCTTTCAGTTAGTGAATATATTGAGCCTTTTACACATCACGCAGTATTAATTTATCAAACCCAAAAAGTGGAGAAAATGAAATTAGATTTTTTAAAGAGTGTACCTAAAGTTTTTACTCTTGGATATAGTGACTAATTTTTACTTTTTTTAAGTGAGAAAAAGTCAATGATCGAACCCTTGACACTTAATTATGGATGGATGAGTCCCTTCCACTCAACCGCACCCTCCATGTATGACTTAATTTTGCATACAATATTCGATATCTAAATTTGGTCTTGATCTTACTCGTTAAATTTGAATCTTATTCAAGAGAAAGTCCCCCGCTCATAACAAACCTCCTACCGTAGCTCTTCGCACCTTTTGCTAGAGTCGAACTTCTAATTTTACAATTATATTAATAATTCACTTATTAATCATCCCAAGTTATTAAATGTATACATGTGTTAATTTCACTTTTTTAGTTTTTTTTTTTATATATAATGTGTATGCTATAGGCAATTTCTCATAAAAAATTTTCAAAATAGAAGGGTTTGAAATGGAAACAACTTTAATTGAATTAGTATCATAATTAGTTTGATAACTAAATGTTTTAAGTTGGACTTGTGGTCGAGTGGTATAAAGTGACTCTCCCAAATGAGAGATTATGAGTTGAAGCTTAATTATGTGAGTAAAAACAAAAAGAAGTTGGATTGTTTGTGAATTGGGTTAATTGCATAGTTATATTCTTTTCAATAAATTCAAAATGTTACCCATGCCATGTGGTTAAAGTCAAAGTGCAACACTTCTCTTGACGACTCGACGTGGACTAATTACCTACCCTTGCATTTCTATTGTGGCAACGGACAATTACTTACATGAGTTACGTATATTATTTATTGATCAAATTAATACTTTTTAAATTTTATCTTTTACTTATTTTAAATTTAATATTTTTCTGTGTAATTTATAAATATATAAATTTTGTATATTAAAATTAAATTTGATATTATAAAAATTTGAATTAAAAATAATTTTAGTCAAATCTCGTTAAACGAATTCTATACAAAAAATGTGATGAAGATAATAGTTAATATGAAGTTTAGTGGTTAATTTTGTAATTTTTGAAAAAAATGTAACTTTCACTATTGAACCTCATCTACTCATGCACTTTTCGTACAATTTTTGTTGGCAAATTTTAACCTAACACATGATTGAATTTATCCCAATAGTGTCCATTTTAAATATAAGTCACAACTTTAAATTCACAGAAAATTCAACAATATATTTAGTCTCAATATTCATAAAGTGTGAATGGGATAATATAAATTGTCCAACTTAAATTCATGAGATAGTATATTGTCATTATTGAGATTCTACTCAATACGAACCAAATTAGTTTGTACGTGTAATTTTAATTGACTAGTTGAGAAAATCTATGGTCTGACACACACACACATATATATAGTGAAAGGTTTCCGTGCGGTTGAATGCTTCCCGTGTGGATGTGCAGTGGATTAATGTGCGTAAGATTTGTACTCAATGTACGTGAGTGTTGTGTTTAATGTACCTGAGATTTGTACTTAATGTGCGTGAATGTGTAAAATGCAGCAGAAAATATTGATGTCAGCTTCTTCCCCATCCCCAGTAGCCATTTGCCCCCTCCCTGATGATGATGATGCGGAGGCGAGCTATGGAGGTTAAGAATTATGGGAATAATACAACATAAATCCACACTTTGCTATTTTACAAATTTTACTGTGCGTGCGTTATTTATATAAACATTCAACTGCATTGAAGGTAGCTGATAACCCAGAATCCATGGTCAAATTGAAGGAAGAAGTAACAAGAAGCTTGGGTTGGGCGTTAATGTGCGTGAGTTTCTGTTCTGCTTCCTTCTGAGCCCGTAATTCTGAAATACGCACGCACATTAAGCACAAATCTCACGCACATTAAACACAATAATGAGGAACATTAAGTACAAAACTCACGCATATTAACATGACGCACATTAAGTACAAATCTCACGCACATTAAGTATAAACCTCACGCACATTAATCCACCGCACATCCGCACGAGAAGCAACAAATGCACTTGATCCCTTCCCTATATATATATAAAATCAGGAAAGAATCAATCTTAAACTACGAACTTGTGAAAGATTGCGCTGTAACAGCTACGTCTCCTAGACATGCGTGGAGGACCTTGCGTCGTAATTGTATCTAGGTAAGATGCAATCGTGTAATAAGTTGGGTGTAAGCTTTCACAAGTTCATAATTCGCAGATTAAAGTTGATTCTCACATGATGAACCTCAATATATGGGTTTGGATGATATATAAGACTTAATATTTGGATAGAACATCGAGAGTTGTGAACAAGATTTCCAAAATGAGCATATTTGATCAATTATATTGCATTCAATAATTTTATTTTTTTTGAATGAAGAAGGAAACTCACAGTTATTATTTAATGATGTGTATTTGATAAATTATGGCACTTAAACAACACAAAAGTAATATCACGCTATAAAAATCATGTGTCATGATCTGGATCGAAAATATATTAACAATAATTAAATTAATATGATAATTATGTTCCATCAACTCGATCATCTAATCTAATGCATTCAATATTCCATCCTTTTGGAATAATTGCATTCAATATTTCAATGCTAGTCTGCGAGGCAAGGACCACTTGCATTAAACTAGAGAAATGCATTGCTCGTGATTGCATTTTCATCAACCATACATGCATGCAGCTACTGGAATAACTTAACGTCGAAGGATTTTAAATTTTGAAAAATACAACATATTGTAAATGTCTTTAATTTGCTTTTCTCTGCAGACAATATTTAAGAAAGGCACCGGCGTAATTATAAGGGGTTATTTTATGGGCAAGTTATATATATATTTTTTTTATCCCAAGAGGCCACTGTGACTCAATAATTCCGGTGCGCATAAGAAATCTGTCCACTTTAAATATAATTCCTACACTGCTGCCGTCGAGGTTCGAATCTTGATCTCTTCTCTCATATACTACTCACTGAACCATTGAACTAAACCTGTGCAGGCAAGTAATATACTTTTCTTGCTCAAGTATATGGGGGTGAGTTCACTTTAGAACATGCTCATACGATTGTTGGAAAAGTTAAATTTTTTTGTGCGGGCAAGTTATATATTTAAAAGTTAGATTATTTTGTTTTTGTTTTTTTGGAGAAGAGGAAATGGAGAGACCTTGCCAGCTAATCATCTAGCTATTGCAAAGCTGCCACTCATAATAGTCATGCGTTGCTCATTATCAAAGTACCTCTGAATGCTTGTCAGGAGATCCCTAAGGGGGCGTTTGGTTCAAGGTATCTTAGATTACCATGTTTGATTTAGGTAATCTGAGAGGGTAAGTAATGCAAGATTACTGCCACGTAGGAAATGAGAGTATATTTGAGGTAATGTGATTACCAAATTTTGGTTAGGTAATGTAAGATTACTTTTCAATATTTCAAAATTGCCCTCATTTATTTCTCTTTTATTCATTACATAGACCTCATTATTCAATTATTATTATTATTATTATTATTATTATTATTATTATTGTTATTATTATTATTATTATTAGAAGCATCTTGTTAAATTTGGAATTGTAAAAAAAAAAAAAAACACTTGCAGTTTACACCTTTCCATTTCTATGAGGGCATTTAAGTAATTGATGTAATATAACCTAAAATATAACCTTCAACCAAACAAGTTAATGTTACATTCCTACAACTTTAACCAAACACATCAGGTAATCTTACATTCCTAAAATCTCACATTACTTACTCACAGAGTCACAGACTCACAGGTAATCCTAAGATTACTTGGGGTAATCAAAGATTCCGTGAACTAAACGCCCCCTAAGTTTAATCCAATCACAATGCCATCGGACCGCCATTTTTGCCATAAAATCTATTGTCTCATTGTCTAAAAGTTAGATTGACTCGATTTATTACATTGTACGTAAATCTATATCTATATTATTAAAAAAATAAAAAAAAAAGGTGTGGGGAGCCTTATCCAATCATGGAATAGTGAAGACAAAGAGGTATATATATGAGTATATATGTAAGTGGGCTACCAATTTCTCCATCTAATAATCTTCTTCACTTGTCTTTATGCCCATAGATGCCAATTTGCCATTGCCCTTACGCACCCCACACTCAGTGACATTCACGATCTAAGCGCTCCTTCTGTCTCTCTCTCTCTCCAATTTTCATTCAATTCTTCACAATCTCCGGATCACCACATGACCCTTTCCATTTGCGTTTCTGCTTCCCAAAACTCGAAACAATCTACCCCCTCAATCCCCTCTCTTTCCACCCGTTTCTGATTGCCTTATTTGTTTTCTGGGTATTTCGCCTTGGGATTCTTTTTTTCTTTTTTTCCCTACAAATTTTCTCACCGGGCTAGTTTTCTCATCGCCCAATTTTCTTTTTTTAATACTAAAGTTGGAGTCTTTCTATGTGGGTGTGCGATTCTTGATTTGCTTTTGTGCTTGTCTGTTTTTCCCAGTTCCGTTATTCCCTAATCTCTATGCGCGTGAAATCCTTGATTTGACTTGTGAATGTCACTGGCTGCTGGAGGGGCTTCGAGCTCAGAAACTATGGGGGATGAGAAGAAGGACAAGGAGGGGGCGACGAGTAAAGCCGCCATTGTTGCTGATTCGGACGCTGAGACTGACAATGAAGCAGTTGAGCATAAGCCTAGTGGGCACATGAGTGAGGGCTCCTTATGCACTACCGAGGACGAGGAAGACGAGGACGTTGCAAACAAGATTCAGTTGGGCCCTCAAGTTACTCTCAAAGAGCAGATTGAGAAAGATAAGGTCTGTTTCTGTTTTCTTATTTCTTTGTTTTGTTTTGTTTTTTTGTTTTTTTTTTTTTTTCCCTAAACGCCTTTGGTTTACTTTTTATTCTTCTGGAGATTAGGATGATGAGAGTTTGAGGAGGTGGAAGGAGCAGCTTCTTGGGAGTGTGGATATCAATGCTGTCGGAGGTACAATTGTTGTCTTTTTTTGCTGCTTGAATGTTTTGATTTGCCGTTTTAGGATTTTGTCCACCTATGAATCTCTGGATATACTTCTTTGTTAGTGTTTTTGTCTGTTTTTTTTTTTTCAACAGACACACAATCATACTTATGTATATACAACCATGCATCTTTTGATTTTAAGGAATTCCATTTGACCAATCATTTGTAGGAGTGTAGGTATTATGATTCAAAGATTAAAGGTAGTTTAGTTTTGTTCTTGGTTTATGTTGTGGCCCTTTTATTATATAAATCAGCCTTTGATTTAAGAAGTTTGGAACCATATCTTTGATTTACGGGAAAGTCTGCAATGGCTACTCGGAGGTGCGCTTGAAGCCCACCTTCTTACCCTAGCCAGCCTTGGTTGCCTATAGCTGACCTTCTCAAATCGAGAAGGCCAATAGGCCGCTCCCACTAAGAATTGAGGGTTCCAAGGCAACAATCTGACTAACTCGACTGGGGTTACCCTTGGAATCCATATCTTGACTAATGATTATGTTGTTTTGGAAGAAAAAACCAAGAATCTGGTCTCTTTGGCTCAAAACTGAAGATTCTTGACCTCTGTAAAATCCTTATTTGTGATGTGCATTTACAAACATTATGTACCGTGGGTACAATATATGGAATTGATGTGAGAAATATTGAAACGAGCTGGGCACAATTTGTTAAGATTTCCTAATTCCTCTACCAAATCTCGGTTTTATGAAGTGCACTTAATTGAGATGGTCATTTCGCTATACAATTTCGAGCTTTAATTTGCAGAATCTCTGCATCCGGAAGTTAAAATCTTGAGCCTTTGCATTAAATCGACTGGTAGACCTGATATTGTTCTCCCTATCCCTGCGGATGGGAAACCTGAAAGCCCATGGTTTGCGTTGAAAGAAGGGTCTCGTTACAGCCTAGAATTCACATTCGAGGTCAACAATAACATTGTCTCCGGCCTCAAATACACAAATGCAGTTTGGAAAACCGGCATGAAAGGTACTCCTCGCCTCCTCCATGAATCTCTCTGTGCACATATACATTTTCGAGCCAATCTCCTGAATACATGTTTTTACCTTCTAACTAAAGCTTGCCCCATTTCTGACTCTTGTTTCAGTGGATAGCACGAAAGAAATGCTCGGGACCTTCAGTCCTCAAGCAGAGCCCTACAAACATGAAATGCCAGAAGAGTCAACCCCTTCTGGCATGTTTGCTAGGGGATCATACACTGCAAAGACAAAGGCAAGCAACCATTTCTTCTCACACTTTTATATCCTTCATCAAACCATTTTTGTTTATCATCGTAACCTATGAAAGATCTGTTAGCTTATTATATACTCCGTATTAACTGTACATAAACCCATTTTGGTGTATAAAACGAAACTCTTAATGGTTCTATGCACACGGCCAAAGAAGATTATTGAGTTCATTAATTGAAGTTACGGACCTTTTCATGCTTTATAAAGGACTCTCTATATCTATATTTGGTCCTCTTTTTAGTACTGACTTTTATTATTATTATTATTTTTTCTTGTATCTGTATGCAGTTTAAGGATGATGACAATAAGTGCTATCTGGAGATCAACTATACATTTGAAATCAAGAAAGATTGGTCAGCAACATAAACACAGTTCTTGCTGAAACTGTTACCTAGATTGTTCTTGTTTTTTTTTTTTTTTTTTTTTTTTTTATAATGTTGGTTGGTTGGTTGTTTATTTCATTCCTCTCTGTAAAATTCTCCGAAAAGGAAATTAAAAACAGGGATAGAGGGAGAAAATCCTTGTGCACTTGCTTTGAACATTGAATTGGATGGTAAAAGTTTTAGCAGTTAGACTCCTTTTTTTTTACTGATTTTTCATTCAATAAAGTTGAGTTTTGGCCCTGCAACTTCTTGATGATGCTCTGTATCTTTCTGTCTGCATATATATATATTTGATCTTTTGTTTTTTGTTTTTTTTTTTTTTTGGGGTGGGGGGTGGGGGTGGGGGGATGGATTTGAAATGCATTTAGCCTCCATGTCTATCTTATTCAATAATCAGCAGTTGATGTGGTAAATATGATGGTTTTTGCGAATATGGACGGGTAATGAGGTTGGACCGTTGACGGATCCTTCTCTAGTCTGTTTGCTTGTTTAAGGTTTAGCCTCGGATGATGACATGAGTTCTGAGCTAAGTAAGACTAAAATAAAGATATCCAAGAGTCCTTCCTTCACGCATTTAATGTGGTATTTATTGGATGTGTGAGGGAACACATACTAATTTCTCAACCGAGCGAACTTTTACTCGGTCCAAGGAACGGCGGGATTACAGTTAAATCTGTTCATAT
Organism: Ipomoea nil; assembly: GCF_001879475.1. NCBI lineage: Eukaryota > Viridiplantae > Streptophyta > Magnoliopsida > Solanales > Convolvulaceae > Ipomoea > Ipomoea nil. The sequence goes on from NW_017619575.1 coordinate 957,779, forward strand.
ACCTATTGAAACACAAAGAACCAATAACGCCTCCACTAAGGCTCGAACTCATAATCTTCCAAATGGAAATCCAACCCGGGTACCATTAGACCACATAGTCCTAGTTATTATTACATTAAAAACTAATAGTTTTTTATATTTGTATAGGAGTCAGTATAATGTTATTTTGTTTTTATATTTGTGTAATATCGGTGTAACATTTCGATGGCAGTTTGTTGGACTCGGCTTTTTGAGGACCCGCCCAACACTAACAACTTTTCTTACACTATTTTATGTTAGTTTAGTTGCAGCAGTTTAAGGAGCATGAAAGTTGTGTGTTGGCCGGTTGGTTGTTTCCCTATATCTAAAACAAGGTTTCTTATCTTAGCCTCTCATATGGCTGAAGGGGAATCAAAGCATTAATTTGAAGAAGAAAACCATGGAAGGTGAAATCAACAACTTCATTATGGTATGGACAACTGTGTTGTGTTGTCTATGTTACTGTCACACCATTAACGGGCTCTTTCCCAAACCTAGTTTCACAAGATTTTTCGCTATTTTCCCGGTTGCCTGTCTTTTTCTTGTTCTGCCACTCAATCTCACCTCCATTCATCTTGCTGGCACTTCCGCTTTCTTCATTGGGTGGCTGGGAAGCTTTAAGCTCACCCTTTTTGCCCTTTGCAGAGGCCCTCTGTCCTCCACCCCTCCCCTCCCCCTCTCCACTTTTATCCCGTTTGCCTGTTTGCCGATAAAGGTTCAACGGCGCAAGAAAGTGGCCGGAAATTTTAAGTTTTCCGGCAGCCTGAGGAAGCTGGTTTTGCTGGGCGTGGTGTTTCTTGTGTATTACTATAAAGAATTTCTTCACCCTAAAGTGTTTCTGCTGTTCTTCGTTATCCATCTCTACATTGTGCTTGAGTTTATGTTGTTTATGGTTAGCGGTTTGGTCCGGGCGGTTTTCCGGGTCGAGCTGGAGGCGCCGTTCGACGAGCCGCACTTGTCGACTTCGTTGCAGGATTTCTGGGGGAGGAGATGGAACGTGATGGTCACCAACATCCTGCGACCCACCGTGTACGACCCGGTCCGGTCGGTGTCGGCCCGGTTTTTGCCGGAGAGTTTGGCCTCGCTCCCGGCGGTGATGGCGTCGTTCGTGGTCTCCGGGATCATGCACGAGCTGGTGTTCTATAACATCGGGAGGGCGACGCCCACCGGGGAAGTCATGTCGTTCTTCCTCGTCAACGGCGCGTGTGTGGCTCTGGAGATCGGCGTCAAGAGAGCCGTCGACGGGAAGTTTAGGCTGCCCGGAATAGTCTCCGGCCCGCTGGCGCTCACGCTCGTGATTCTGACCAGTTTTTGGCTCTTCTTTCCGCCGTATTTTAGGAACAAGGGAGACACCAAAGCATGCGCAGAATCCTTAGCTTTCATTGAGTTTGTCATCAATCATAGACTTGTCAGTCCAGAAAGTATGACTTGCCAATTTTTTTCAATCTCTATTTAATAATTAAAAAATTACCTACTAATCCATTTTGTTTTTGTTTTTTTTTTTATTACTGTTATCAAGAGTTCAAGACACAACTTACTTGATTGATCAGCTCAAAATAAGTTTTTTTTTTTTTTTTTTTTTTGAAAATAATCAGTGATAATTTCATTAGAAATAAGCCGCTATAATTTCAGGTGGAGAGAGATCCCAATACATAACAGTAGGCTACTGAAATGCAGGGGATGCTAAAGCATGGACTAAATAATTATCTGTTCTAAGAATAAAATTGAATGAACAAAAATCAAACGAAGATGTAATTGTTCTGCAGCTATCAATAGCATAACCAATATACGAACAAACAGTGGATGGTGGTGAGGTGAGATACTAGTGTAATGTTAGCTCAAAATAAGTTAATAATTTAACTTTATTGATAATCACAATGAGATATATATCACAATTAATCTCTTCCACCAAATTTTCAGTACTAGAACCTTCCGAGGAGGCGAGACAATTAACCTGCATAAAATTTTCAGGACGAACGAATAGTGGGAGTCATCGGAATTAAGATTCAATCCCTAACTCAATTATATATTAATTTAAACATTTTATTCACATAAAACAGGTATATATTACAAACATAAAGTACTTAGTTATGAAATTCTTAAAACATAGTGCTAAATGCATACATTATTATTAATTTGGAGGAATGATCTCATCTCTCTTCCATTTTAATGGTCTTATTGATTACTATTTGTTTAATAAGTGATCCTGCAACTTCTTAATATTCTTCACCTAATAATAGTTGATAACATGAAGCAGAAGTCCAACGGCCCAAAGTCCGAAAGGCCCATTTAAACTGATTGGAGCAGAGAGTGATTTTGGCCCATCTGTGGCCTTCTCTGAAAGCCCTTTAGCCCATTTCTTCTGACCAATGATCCGAAGCCCATTATGAGAGTTCATAGCAGAAGATGATGTGGGCCCATCCGCTCCATCCATCAAAGAGTTTTTGATCTGTTTGGTTTTCCAGAATTGATGGAAAGTAAAAGGTAAAGATGGTGTGGGCCCTTCAGATCCAGAGATTAATGGGCTTTCTGCTGAAGTAAGAGAGGATGTGGGTCCATATTCACGGCCCATTGAAGGACTTTGGGCCTGATCGGTTTCCATAGAGGGCCCATCTACTATTGGGCTTGCTGCATCCTTGGGCCAATATCCGACTGGGCTTTCTGCTGAAGAAAGATAGGATGTGTGCCCATATCCATGGCCCATTGCTGGACTTTGGGCCTGATCGGTTTCCATAGAGGGCCCATATACTATTGGGCTTTCTGCCGATGTGGGCCCATAAACCTGAGGTTGAACATTGACTGGAAGTTTTAGTCCTTTTCTACAGTTGTCTATGTTCCCACTGGCAAAGTATCTGATTCCCTCCCCGTCAAGAGAGATCTTATCCAGACCGTCCGTGAACATTCTGATTGGGTTTGATAGATCGCACGATTCATATTCCTCCAAGCTTCCCAGCTCCACGATACTATCCTGTCCTATCGAGTATGCAAAACCTTATAAAAGATAAAAGAAAATGATAAGTTTATCCTTATAAATAAAACTCATCATACCTATAATAATATTTTGATATCAAGTAATCGAAAAAATATATACTATGACAATATTTATTGACAAATAAATATTGTGTAAGACCTTGTCACTACTTTTTAATTAAAATGTTTTATTTTATCAGTATATAAAATAAGTATTATATTTTAACTAAAAAAGTATTACGTATTTCAGGTGCAACGATTTCACACAAGATATACTAATCATTGACGAAATTTGATGGTATGTATACATACTTACAAAAATTGACATTTGATAGAATGTATATATATATACTCCGTACTTACAAACAGTGTCACCAACTCTGAAAACTCTGCCAGAACACCAATCATGAATGATATTTGAAGGCTCCCATCCTCTATCTCCTCCCACCACGTGGAGCACTTGTGCCGTAACCCCACCACCACCTCCTCCTACAGCCACCACCAGAACAACCACCGCCACCGCCACTGCCACCACTCCCCTCATATTATGTGCCATTTCCATTCCTGCTTGCTGCTACTGCATGTAGTGAACCGGCTTTGCAACTAAGCAGGGTTTTATAGTACTCTGAACTGAACTACTGTACTCTCACTGCCTGCTTCTTCACCTAATGGCTAACAACTATAATTTTGCATGGAGGACAGAAAATGCCATTTACCCAACACACTGTACCTTTCCCGGTCCAATTACTTGTTCCATTGTACTATCAGTCTAACATGTGTTTGGAAATATTTGATTTACGTGAAAGCCCATAGCCGCTATTGATGTTGCGCTCTAGGCTCAATAAAATTTATCTTATATTTCATTCTAGTCTGCAAAAAATAACTAGTTAATTGTGTCGGTACAGACTTAGCTCACTAGTTCAATAGACCGTATTTGAAAAAAGAGACAAATTCAATGTTCGAACCTCAGTAGTGACTGTGAGAGTTTAAAGTTACATTTTTCTATTTGCTTTTACGCTTTCAATATTAAACTAGTTTATAAGCTAGGTATACTAAATATAGCCTTAATTTTTTTTTAATACAAAAATCAGTTTTAGTAAAAGTTGTGCTTTAACATTCTAACCAATTCACATAAAATATTGATGAATTTTGCTTGAAATATATATAACTAATCTGTAATCATATTTGTCAGACGGTCACCATCAATGGTAAATAAGAAGACAATTTCAATAATTAGTTGAGTTATTATATTGTCAAGTGTCGTATCTTAAACAAACAAACAAAAACAAAAAGTAAAATCATCAATTATTATTATTTTGGAAAAAAAAAATCCAAATTGAAAATCTCAATGCAATATGTGATGGCACAAGAACTAGCTAGATAGAGATGCAGCTTGATGCTTCATAATTCCTGCAAGCACTAATTAAAGATTCTGAATCGAAGTCTAATATTCACAAGGAGCGCAGCATATGTTTAATTTTAATTAATTAATTAATTGATTAGATACTTATTATGGGATAAATATATAGGTGTCCCATATCTTTTGAATAAAAAGCTGAACTAATTAGCTTTGCTTTCATCACCAGTTTTGTGTTTTTACAAATGTACGTTGTCCTTTACGATGAAATGAAAAAGGAGCCGTGCATGAAAGGATATGGTTATTTAAGTTATGTAAGGTAGATGATATATACTTGATTAAGGTATCTCTGGTAAATCTTATTTTAGAGTTTATAACTTATTTTAAGTTATAAATTATAGTTATATTTGGTAAAAATAATACCAGTTTAAAATAATAATTTGTAGTTATTATATGAATGTGTGCATGGCCTTGGTTGTAATAATGTATAGGAGAGGTAAATAGTATTATAAAAATAAAATTATATGTATGATAAACTCGATAGAAAGAACGTATGTCAAATAATAATTAAATTTGTGATATTTTATACAAAAATGGGGATTCACCCATTGTCCAACCTCTTTTAATTGGGGGCTTCAAGTAATTATTTTAATTTGCTGCGCTAGCTGCAGTATATTGGAAGAAAACTAAAAATGGTTGGATGGGTCACAGAAAAGTGGAAAGTAGTGATTGATAATTACAAAGACATGTTAAAATGTAAAACGACAAGTTGCGTCTAGGTTTCTCCGTAGTAAAATTATGTATGTATTCCATATATTATAACCTCATCTATATCCATTTTGATCCGATCCCCTCCTTGAATATTCAGCCATGATACCCTCCATACATATATAACTTCTGCTGTTTTTTTCCCATCAAGCTTGGGATCCATTAATGGGGGCAAATCTCTGCTGTTTCAGCCGCTCACGGCGCTCAGAACCCGCCGCCGGCGAGGTTAAGAGCACGCGCTGTTACCGAATCATCCCTCACCGCGACACCGAGGCTTGTGATGATAAGGTGGCCGTGGAGTATAAAACTCTGAACGAGTACTTCTTGGCGTCGCCGGCCGTGAACCACGCGCCGCCGTCCGGGAAGGTTTTCGCCTACAAGTCCTCGCCGGAGGCGAGTGCCTTTCACACGCCGAGGGTCAGCCTATCGTCACCTGATCAACACGCCGGCGCCGCCGGGTTTTTCAGTCCGAGGCTTAGTTTTTCAACCGCCGAGAGGCTCGGGAAGATCGAGGAGACTAACGAGAAGAAGGAGTTGTCGCCTTCCAGGAGTGCGATGATGAGCAGAAGCCGGAGCAGCAGCGGGAAGTTTAAGAAGAAGGTGACATTTAAGCTGCCGGAAAACGCTGACGTCGTCGTGTTCTGCACCCCTCATGAGTCGTTTGAAGATCCATGAGTCTATATGACAGACTCAAAAGGTATATATACATATATACCAATTAGTGTACATGTATATTATATTATTGGTTTGTCTTATCACATATATAATTAATAACTCACTATAATATGATAGGAATAAGGGTCAAATAGGCCATCGAACTGTACACAATAAAACAATTAGGCCACTGAACTTAAAAAACCAACAATTGGGTCCCTAAACTAATCAATTTCAAACAATTCTTTCAATTAGAAGGTTTCCAACAGGTCAACAGGTCATCCTTCCAAATTAATTATTTTTTAAAATTTAAATTTTAAAAATTAATTATTTAAATTATATATATAAAAAAAAAAAAAAAACTGGTTCCGTCTCCGGCTGGATTCCAGTTTTTTTTTTTAAAATTTAATTTAAAAATAATTAATTTTAAAAATTTATATTTTAAAAAAATAATTAATTTGGGAGATGACCTGTTGACCTGTTGGAAACCTTCAAATTGAAAGAATTGTTTGAAATTGATTAGTTTAGGGACTTAATTGTTGATTTTTTAAGTTCAATGGCCTAATTGTTTTATCGTATACAGTTCGATGGCCTATTTGACCCTTATTCCAATATGATATGATTACCACCGTAATCAAAAAAATTAAGTGTAACACTTATGTAAGATAGTCTCATGTATCTTAATTTGTGAGACGGGTTGAATTTATGATAGTTGTTTGTTACCTAGCTATAATATAAATAATAATATTATTATAGAAAATTTAATGTTAATTTAAAATAAATAATTCATTAGTTATAATAGATATTGTAATATTTATAAGTCAAATTCTGATACTATGTATGGTAAAATGATTGTTACTAATAATAATATTAGATAAAATGGTCAAATAAGTCCTAAACTTTACCCAAGTTGGTCGCCTTCTCCATAGCATGCGACCGGCGATCGCTGGTATTTGACCTAGCTTGCCAAAATTTGGTCAGATGTTTGCTGGAGGTTCGCAGGAGTTGTGACTAGAACCCTAATTGATCTGCAATTACAAGTCACAACAACTTAGTGGGTTTCAAATTACTCCAAAATAACATGTTTGTTGGTTTAATTGCAACTTCTAAAGTTGATGGGCCTGATTGACTTTTTGGATAAAATTTATAAGCTTATTTGATCATTTTTCCAAAATATTATAATATTTATAACTGAAATTGTGATAATTACAAAGTGTAATTTTAATATATATATATATATATATATATATATATATATATATATATATATATATATATATATTGTAATAGTTAGTTATATGTGAAATCATGATATTATTTAGAATAAAATTAATTGTTACTAATGATAAATAATATTTGATCTTGTTAATACGGTTGTCCACACGAATACATACAGCTACTAAGTCGGACCATAGAGGGGTCCTTGAATCATTGGCTTGTTGGCTATAGATATTGAGCTCGAGAAGATGTGATAGTGGGTCAGATGGTCCCGAGTAGATAATAGCTATGTGGAAGATGTCAAAAGTCTTTTCCTTCAACATTTAATGTTGTATTTATAGGAGAATGTAGGGAACACATGATAGAGGCTTGGCATGTGTGACAATGTTCCCATGCACAAGGAAGGTCGGAAGCCCCGCAAATTCTCCCACGTGTACTAAGGTTCCTGATGCCCACGTTCCTATCACAAATGGGTTTGACTAAGGAAATGAGGTTCCGTCTTCCAAGTGAAGAAGGTTAGGTGGCATGTCTTGACCTAAGATAGTCGGGGTGGTCACAAAGGTAGGAGAGTACTGTTGCTAACTAAGTCCTTGCTCAATCCTTTACAGCAGGTCTGGTCGGTGGCTAGCTCTAAGTCTAAAAATGTTCGAGAATGATTGATCTCGACGGCTCGCCTGGATACCGAGTAAGTATGCAATACATTTAGGTGTCGAGACCGAGGGTTATTCCCTATCAATATTGTAATATTTATAACTAAACTTGTGATACTTATACATTCAATGGTTAATCATCTGACGCGTCTTGCATACTCCATACATGTTTTTTGCCAATAAATAATACTAAATTAACTTTTTTATTTCTCATGCATTTTGTAAGTTTTATATATTATAATAAACTCTATTTATTACGAACATGGTTCACTCAATTGAACCTACCCTTCATAGGGAGACAGATACACATCAAAAATACCGTGAAAAAAGTGGTTAAGTGGATAATACAGTGATAAAACCGAGACAAAATTCGCTGTGTTATGAGGATTCAATGAACCTGGACAGTATATATGTTCATTGAACCTAGACAACGTAATCGTAAGAAGCTAAAATGTGGAAAATAGAGCAGTAAGATGACGGCTACTGGTCTCCGCATCGATTTCTCGTGTGCATTTCTAAAGCCGGATTATTCACAAAAAGCATGTTGCCTTTAATTATAGTAGGAGTATTATACTCTGTAGTTAATTAAACTAAACGCATTAGTTTTCAATTTAATTCCTAATAAGGAGGTTTTTTTGTACTCATTTGAAATGCAGTTCTTTTTGGTACTCATTATTACTACTCCTTATTATTTTATTTTTGCTATAAAAAGAGTGGTCGAATTAGTAAAACATAATTCTTATACTAAAAGATCATCATTTACTAATTCTTATATTAAAAGATCATCACTTTAATTATTATTAACACATTTTTGATAAAATTCGTAACACATGATTAACATTGAAAATTTGGGTTAACTTTTTTAGTTTTTTTTTTTTTTTTTTTTTGATTTGTTTTACCGGAAAACTCATATTCACTATCCAAAGATACACTCGGACGAATCTTGCATTGTACAAAGAACTACAATAAAGTAAATCAACATAGGTTACCCATATCAAATTGGACCAAAAAAAGACCTACGAAATGCTCCCATGGAAAGTCAAACTTAGAAGCTTGTGATTAACAAGCTAACTATCTGACTGATTTGGATGAGATTATAATTGTAGTCTTTTTTTATTTTATCAAAATGATGAGTATACAATATAACCAATTACAATTGTAATATGAATTGAAGTATGTGCTCCATCTCAACTAAAAGCCCTAAGCTAACAACTTAATGGATATATGCTCACACGCCCCCTCACGTGGACCAGTTTAAACCGTAGTCACTTTATGCTTACACGCCCCCTCACGTGTACGCGTGTACGGTGGATTCCAACCAACACCCAACACGTGGACCGGTTTAAACCGTAGTCACTTACGAGTGACGTTGAAATTCGAACCCATGACTTTTGGTCTGGCTCTGATACCAAATTGAAGTATGTGCTCCATCTCAACTAAAAGCCTAAGCTAATAGTTGGATACACATTAATGGATATATGCTCACAATATGAACTTATTAATGAATATCTCTAATACAACTAATGAATAAGTAATCAATGATTTTGCCCTCCGATGTATGTTTACGGCTAATTACACTAATAACCATTCAACATAGTCGACCCAAAGTAACATTTTTGTCCCATTGTATGAAACAAACAAAAATAAAAATAAAAAATAGCAGCCATGTTGTGCCTTTATATTTCAAAGAATAATAATCGCATCAAATTTGTGGTACCAAAAATAGTTCAATGAGTGTTGTGAACTTTTGCTTTATATTGAAGTGACACCCCTAGCCAATATCACTTTCTAATTCTAGAGCACATTATATTGGTATAAAAATATGCAGCTAATTTATTAATACTGAATGCAAACGAGTGATGCTACGTTATATTCTCTTTCTTATTTCACCTTCTAATATTTAATTCTTATGTGTATTAGTTCATTTTTGTATTTGATAACAACTGTATTTACTTTTTTTTTTTTTTTTGTGGGAAAATGTATTTACTTTTTTAATACGAGGTGAATTCAGCCAATTCGTCATAGTCAATAAGTAAAAAAAAAAAAGTTTTATTTTAAAAACTCATGGATGGTGCGTTATGGATGATTTGCATTGGCCCCTTCATGCCATGTGTTGAGGATCATTTGATTTGTTTCCTAGCATGTTTTGTCATATTTTTTGGCTTTCCGCTTCTCGTGAAAAAAAAAAAAAAAAAAAAAAAAAAAAAACAAACAATTTTATAACCACATTCATTAGTGAAACTAAAAGGGAAAATATAGTAATAGTTCAGCGAAGCGACCTAAAGTAAAAAAGGGAGGAAATGGTATTATTCAATGTAAATTAATTTGAAAAAACAATCAAATAGATCTTTGTATTAAACTTTATATGAAAAGAGCAATTAGCTCTTTAAACTTTAAAACGTTCTACAAAATATATTAACATGTTGATTTGATGCAATATAATTAAACTAAATAGTTGATTATCTTAATAAAAATGATGGTTTAAAAAAAAATATGATGATGTTGTAATATTTATTCAAATAAATTAATTTAAAAATTAAAATAATAAATTGATGACGAGTCATGACCCGATTCTCCATCCAACTGGGCGAAGGAGCACTTCAGAAGGCAAATATCGCCGGAGAATAACTAAACACCCATTAGAGAAGGTTTAGTGTTCCAACCATTATACCATTCTCATTCTTATGTGTATTAGTTTTAATTTTGATTTCAACTTGAATGCTTGTACTCAACTTTCTCATTTATTACTAATTATGTCCTATCTGTTTGAAATACGAATACCAATAATAAATCACAACCTCATAAAAAGAATATTGAAATTTAATATGCACCGATCATCCATTTTATTCTAAATTCTAATACATAGCAATTTCAAGAGAGATTTTTTGAGAGGATTTTTTTTTTTTGGTTGGAGGATAGAGGAGGTTAAGGGGAAGAAACATAAGAGATGAGAGGTATATATATATTGCAATAATGTGGTTTTTGTTGGGCCCATTAAAAAAAAAAAAAAAAAAAAAGGCCAACACGCATCATGTGCGCCCAGATGGGACGTGCGGTGCACGTGTCATCTGGGTGCGTTAATTAATATTTTTTTGACACTTTTATTTTTTCTATTATTCTCCCACGCTAAAATCATGACAAGAATCTTATGATGTTGGTGATGGTCTTAGAGTAAAAAATAACACTCAATACCTATATTCGAATTAAATTATCTAAATGCATTAAAGGGGTTTCAAATAAATAAGGAACTAATAATGTAAATAGTTTCCTAAAAGACAATAATTTTAATTTACACTTTAGCACTTAAATTTTACGGGAAATAAGCTAAAACTATAAATATAAAAGTTAAAGGGAAAATGGCACTTTTTCCCCCTGTGTTATATGCTTATAGCACTTTTTCCCCCTGAGTTATTCATGCATTCACATTTGCCCCCTCAATTATTATAAAAGTGGCGGTTTTTCCCCCTGATAATATTAAATGGACATTTCTACCCTTAAAATAAATATTTTATTTATTTCTCTTCTTCAACAAATTATTGCTTATACGTAGGGATGACCACGGTTCGGTTCGAACTGAACCAAACACTATAGCAATCAAATTAAAAAATTTCGGTTATGATTCATAACATAACCCAATATTTGGGTTTCCGTTTATTAAAATCGTGAACTGGAAAAAAATGGATCCTGAACCGTGAACCGGAGGTTCAAATCGGATTAACTACTAGCAATAGCTTAAATTAGAATCATAATATTTGCAAATAGTGTATGTTTTTTTTCGCATTTATATTGACTCTCACATATAAGTATATATAATCGCGGTTTGAGTTTTATTTTGAACCGTCGGTTCACAATTTTGGATCCAATTTGAACGGTTGGTTCAAAATTTCTTTTAAAATTTTATTTTTTTATTTTTAAAATATTCTAAATTCAACACTTAATGTATTTTATTTTTTCAAATCATGGTTATAATTTGTTGGAGAAGAAAAATAAATGAAATATTTATTTTAAGGGTAAATATGTCCATTTAATATATCAGGGGGAAAAACTGCCACTTAAATAATTTAGGGAGAAAAAGTGCTATAAGTATATAACAAAGGGGGAAAAAGTGCCATTTTCCCAAAGTTAAAATAGGCACGTCCGTTAAAGTTAAAAATAACATTAAATCAAATTATTCGTCGAGGCATTCAAAAAAAAAAAAAATTATTAGTCGAGGTTTATTTCAAAAAAAATCTTTTTAAAATCAAAATGTGACTTAGTTATTTTAAGAGTTAATTTCATGAATGGTTCATTGACTATTGTCATTTATTAATTTTTATCATTTGACTTTAAATTGGATCATAAATGATCTCTTGACTATTGATCTTTACCAATTTGCATCATCGATTTTCAATTTAACCATAAGTGGTTCCTTGACAATTGATTTTCTTCACAATGATGAACTGTATTAAATTTATGAATTCAATTTGTTCATCTCAATAACAAGCTAATTTTAACTTTATTATTCTTGAATTTAATGTTTATTAAATGGATATTTAACTGAAGGACAAAATTTGAAACAAAATCAATAGTCAATGAACCACCAGAATTGCTATCCATTCTAATTGCCAAGTTCTTGACTTATATGTTAGTTTTTTCTCATGGTGGCTCAATGGTTCAGCAAACAAGGCATCATCGAGGTTCGAACCTTGGTATCTTCTCCTAAATACTACAAACTAAACCATTGAGTTAAGTCCGTGCGGGTAGGGTTGCTTTCTATTCCTAATTGTATTGAACATCTTCTTTAATGAAATATTGATTTTTCCTTTCAAAAAAAGATTTTTAAATAGTCAAGGACCATTGTGGTCATATTGAAAGTCAGGACGAAAATTGGTAAAGATCAATAATCAATGGTCCAATTGAAAGTTAAAGGACAAAAATTGATAAATATTAATAGTTAAGGAACCATTTTTGGAATTAACTCATTTTTTTTTATTATTTATAATATTAAAAAACATAAATTTATTTCTTAAAAAATAAAAAACCAGTCGAATTACTTCAAGCCATGAACTTGACCAGAATCCCGGGAAGATACAATTCAAGAAAATCAGCAAAAAATAGTTTACTGAGACTGGGATTGCATACATGTATATATATAGTTGTAGTGAGCGTACATAATTACATATTCAATCGACAGAATGTCATCATCTTTTCCTCACAAACTCCATTAATGGTTAACAGTGACCAATTTTCAAGGACTTTCCGCGGTGAAACCATTCTGTCGCCATTGTAGCACCACCTTTTCTTACAAAAGGACAGCTCTGCTTCGTTTCACTTTCAGATCTCTCTCTCTCGTTCTGCTAAAGCAACGGGTTTGGAGAAATGGCGAACGTGGTTCCGGCGAGGTTCAAGAGGGTGGCGGACGCCTTCGACGAGGCGGCGGTGACGCTGAGGGCCCGTCCGCCGTGCGGCAGCAGCAGCGGGAGCGAGCACTCCGCGGCGGCGGCGGAGAGCTTCACGGATTTGTCCGGTCTGGTGAATTCCTTCATGGAGAAGAGTTTGTGGGAGGGAATTGAGGTGGGCGCCGGCGGCGATGACGTGGATCGGGACGAGGTTGAACCGGAAGACGACGTCGATGAAACTAAGGATGATTTGGAGAGGTTGTTGAGCTACGGCGGCGGCGATGACGACACCAAGAGAAACGTCTTCGAAAAAGTGGAAAAGTCCATCCGGGAATCCGGCGACCGCTCTGCGCCGGAGTTTAAACGCCGGTTGATGGCTCGATTGCGCTTTAACGGCTTTGACGCCGGTAAGTCATTAGATTCTAAAAATTAATCCTTTCCAAAAAAGGGGCAATCCCTTTCCCCTCACCCCAACCCGATAAGATTGTAAAGACTCGATTTTTTGCGTCTTTATCCATAATTTACCACCAGAACCAACTAATTAGTTACTCGTGCGGATTAAACTATGATGTTTTTAATGAATTTATGTCGATCTAATGAACAATTTACTTACAGGTGTTTGCAAGACAAGGTGGGAGAAAAACGGCGGTTGCCCTCGCGGGGACTACGAGTACATAGACGTTAACGTCAACGGCGGCCGTTACATCGTGGAGGTTTTCCTCCGGGGAGAATTCGAGATAGTGCGGCCAACTGCAAGTTACACTTGCCTGCTAGAAAGCTTTCCGGCGGTTTACGTGGGAACGGAGAAGGAGTTGAAGAAGATAGCGAGGATAATGAGCAGTGCCATGAGGAAATCCATGAAGAAAATGGGGATTCACGTTCCGCCATGGCGGAGACTTGCGTACATGCAAGCTAAGTGGTTCAGTTCCTACAAACGTACGACTAATGAAATCGCTTCAGTACAGGCGGCGGCGGTGGCGGCGCCGCCTTCTAGCTTGTATAAACACAGGAGATCGGTTGGATTCGGTCCTACCCCAGAAATGTCGTTCAAGTGCAGAGAAGATTTTGGGGTGAAGAATGGTTTCAGAATTGGGAATTTGGCTGCAGCCTTGAGTGGGAACTAGTTAGATATAGATAGAATTTGGTTGCATTGTTGCATTTTATTGATTGAATTGTGTATACATAAATATATTGTTTTTGTCCATGTAGAGGGGATTCTCTCTCTCTTTTTGGTTGCAACAAAGAAAGAACATTACTCATTTGAGTCAAACCTTAGACTGTCAAAAATGACAACACATTCATACAAATAACATTCACTTATCCAAAAGTAATACAAGGTTGAATCCCTAACCCTAAGGGGCCCCACACCCTGACCTGTTCCGACAGAGTATTTGGGAGGATGTAAATCACGGTGGTAGACATGGCCAAATGCCGGTGTGCATAAGGAATCTGCCGACTAAAGAAATACTTAACTTTAGGGAGGATTTTGAAGTTCCACATTTTCACCCAACTAGCTTGATTTCCTGTTAATTCATTTGTGCGTGATATATAGTAGCTATGAACTGAGTATTTGCCTTTCTCATCCCATTTCCAATAGAACTTATTCTTTTTGGGCGAGGAAGATAGAGGAATATGCTTAATCCACTTCTTATCCTCATTGAAAATATCATTTAATATGGTTCTCATCCCATTTAAGGTCACCATTAAAAAAAAAAAAGGATGCAATAGTGGCAAATTCTAAGTGAGGCAACATCAGAGTTCGAGGCTTGCCATCATAGTTATTCGGATTCCATGCATCTTTCCATATATTAATTTAAGACAAAGCAGACTTATCTCCCAGGTAAATCCTTCACCACATAAGCCTCCTCTGGAAATTGGAAAAAGACATAAACATAGTCGGCAAATTCTCTCTTGTTCTTTAATCACCGCACTTGTTCTTCACCAATTCTCTCTTGTTCTTTAATCACCGCACTTAGACCTTATGAGGCTATGATAAATAGGTATGGTGATAATGGTGACGCTATTATATATTTTTAAAAACTGAAGGAATTTGTTCATTCTTATAAATATAGCTAATGTTAAAAAAATCATTATGCGATCCTCGGACACCTTTTTTAAAAATTATTTTTTAAAGACTTAATAATTATAAAAAATCATATTCTAAGCCACCTACCAATTTTTGGAAAAGTGAATATAGCCAATATAAAAATGCATCTAAGTCACAAAAAACAATACGGATAAGCTCATGTCTTACACAATAATCTTTTAACAAATTAAGAATTTACATATAACGTTGCCAATATGTTACAAATTTTACACCAAACAAGACGTAGATTGTGGGCAATGACACCGGATAAGCTCAAGATTATTGAGTTATCGTGATTTACACTTCCATAATACTCTATGTGGGGGTCTGAGGGCAAGGGAACATCATTTCTGTGGGCAAGCCTCCAGCAACTTTGTTCTTCATGCATACATAAGAATGGAGAATAGAAATATGGCATTGCATCATGTATGCACCTATAGACGCCTACTGCAAGTACAAGCAGTAAGCCTGGATGGTGCAATACAAAATCAATTTTTGAGAAGGGAATCATGAAAAGGATAAAATCATTGCCTTTCCCCACTTGTCCCCTTCTCATTCACACTTTACCAGATTCTCTCCTTTGTGCAAATGAGTATGACTTGAACATAACAAAAGAATGTTGGATTCATGCAAAAAATAACACATTGCAGACATAAAAGTAGCAAAAAGTTGATCTAACATACAAAAGTTCGTGTTTCTAATTAAAGAATGAATAATTGGAGAAACGAAAACAGAAGACAGAAGGAAACACAGCATGTAGGCATGTAGCAACAAGTTAATTGAACTAGAGAACAACAAATAGTAAAGCAAGCTTCCCTTTGGTATTATAAGATCATAAGCAAATTTGCATTTTCTCATAGGTTACTTCGACATATGAAAGAAACAAGATCAAGACACAGCAACATATTTGTCACTCAATATGTGTGGAGTTCGGTAAGCAGATATGTTTACAGTAGGGATCCCGATCAAGGAACACCAAAAACAACCGGCCAGATAACTCCTAGAATAACTTGATATAGCTACAGCCACCATGGCAGTCAAGATCAAGGGTACACAAAATCTCACCCTAACCTTGGTACAATGTAGCATCAGGTCATGTTTCTCAAACACTACACATGAACAGGACAAAACACAGATTGCAGAACAAAATTCTATATTGCACTATCTAATTTAGGATGTCAATCACATACAAATCTCACATTGCATTTTCTGATTTATGATGCCAATCATAAAAAGAACAAATACAAACAAGTATAATGAAGTTCTATACGAGCAAAATCGGATTTTGTTAATAAAAACTTCAAATTTATATCCCTCTAAAAGACAAGCTCATGAGGTTTCATGCCTGCTTGCATAGAGAACCTTGCGCCCAAATAACCCTTCAAATCTGGAACAGAGTCGATAGCTTTGATTAATGGCGCATCTACAACTTTCTGGTCATCTTTCTTCTCTTGAGGTATGACATTCATCTCCTACATTTCCAACATGAAGGGAAAGATAGCAATTCAGCATTGAAATTAAAGTAAAAAGCACAGAAAAGGGAAACAGTGCAGACCTCTTTATCAGACTCAAAGAACTCTCCATCAGTCTTCTTCTTCTTCTTCTCGCCCTGCTTAACAAAGTACTTGTCATCTATCTTCTCAACATTGACCCCAGAAATGTCGACTTCTGTGGATGTTGCGATCACATATGCCTGATTCACGCGCCTCAGAGGAACTCCATTGATCTTGAAGGGTCCGGTAACAAGGAGCAACCCGGACGGGAGTTGCTTCAGGAACACAACTCTCTTGCCCTGGAACCTGCCGGCGAGGATAATCAGAACAGTGCCGGGAGTAATGCTGGGCCTGAGCTTAGTTTGTTTCGGCTTGTGCTTGTTTACAAGGAGCTTCTTAACATCGTCTGCGGGGTAAAACTTGGGTGGCTTCTCGGCGGCCGGCGACTCAACTGGCTTCTTGTCGTGGCGGGGGAATGCGCCGCCGTTTTTGGCCTTGATAGCCCATAAACCCCTCTTGCGGTACATCTTCGAGCGCGAGTACTTCCCGACGCCCCTGATGAGCTCCGGATTCCGCGCCTTGGCCGCCATTGTAGAGAATCAAAGGATCCTCCTTCTCAACGTGAAGTGTTCTGAATCCCAAACCCTAGCTCTTATGAATAGGCTCGCTGTCTCTCTTATAATGAAATGATGAGGTTTTGGGCTTTCTGTTAACGAATTGGGCCAAAGTGGTAGAACTGCAATTTATGACTAATTACAGGGGCCGAAGTGAAATTTAACCATAAATCAAAAATCGAAGTTCATCTACATTAGCTCGAACTTCGTATCATTACGGTATATGAACGAGAAACTATAAATACAAGGAAACGCGCACGCGAAAAACGGTAATATTCCTTGCGGATCGGAGAAGATATAACAATACCCCGCCGACTAACCACCAATCCCGCCGGCGTATATGGAGGGAGTAGGGGCCAGATTTGGCCGATCGTCGTCTCGATACGGACCGGCGACGGTTTTCACCGGTCCGGTTCGTAAGTGGAAGAGGAAATGGGTCCACGTATCGCCGCCTAGCTCAGGCAATAGCAATCACCAGAGCCATCAGGCAGCTACGAATGTTGGAGCTAACGGAAGTAACGGATCTTATCTCTTGCTTCTCAAGTGGACTCCGATTACTCCCAGCCAGAACGGCAATAACGCTAACAATAGCAACGGCGCCGCCGCCGCCGCCGATAAGAATGAAGACTCCAAGAGCTCCGCCAAAGACGACGCCGTTGCTGCAGAGGTGCCATTGAAGCGAAAATTTAAGTATATTCCGGTAATTTTCTGCCAAGCCAGTAGTCAATTTTTTTTTTTTTTTGGGTGTCAGTGTAGCAATCTGAATTTTACTATTTATGTAGTATGTATTGCTCCATCTCGTTACGTGTGTTTACGCTTGTGTGTGTATATTTATGCAATGCTGAGATATTCAGAATATTTTGTGTTTATATGTCTACGTCTTTTCACATGATGGAGTTGACTTGACGGGTGGACTGAACGTTGTTTAATTTTGTGGCGCCAGTTCTGTTAGGATCTTTCGTTTGTGGATCTAAAATTGGGATCTTGAGATGGAATAATAGGCATATGGTTGTAAAAGTAATGATTTTTTTGGAAGGAAGGTTACTTGACCTGAAGAAATTGAGTAACTTGAACAGATGATATAGTAGTTTCTCTCTCTCTCTCTCTCTCTCTCTCTCTCTCTTTTGATTATTAGATCTGTTTCTGACTTGTAGCAAAAGCATTGGCATGATAGATTGATAGGTTCTTTCCTCAAATAGATGTATTTAATACTCTCAATTATCAATCCAGAGTTTGTGAAACTTCCTCTTAAAAACATTTTAGGAAAGAGGATTACTTAATAGGTAGGTTTTAATTAGATCTCAGACTTAGGCTTATTCCACCATACTTAATAGTTGATCTGTTGGCAGAACTGGCAGTTGTATTAGAGCTATATATAACTTCATAGAGTATTATACTTGTTGAAAAGGGGATGCCTGACTGCTCTTATCCAGATAGCCCATCTAATCCTTCCCTTAATCCTTAAATAAGAGGGTGTTATGCATTGCTTACTCAGATGGTTCCTGTTCATTCAGTTCATAGTTCACCAAGTATCTTTATTAGCAGAGCTAGTTCAGTTGACACTTTCTCCATTACATTTTTCAAGACTAAGGGGTTTAGACGTTGAGTCAATGCTTTATTGCACTTCTATTGGTAGGGATCTTCCCCTTTGACTAGATGGCCTGAGAAAAATAGTCATCTCCTGCTGTGTTAGAAACTTTTAGCTGCCAGTCATACATGTTAGAATATGCCAAACTTGAATATAGGTTTGATCTGATTGGATATTATTATATGAACTTAATTACTGAACTAAAGTCAGATATATTTGTGCAAAGAGGAACACATTTACATATAGGTTTTTATTTGGTGAATTGGTCGTCCATCCAGTAAAATTGAATCTTATTTCCTCGAATTTGCTGCAATTCTTTCCTTTACCTCTTTAACAATTCAAAGATTTGAGGTCAATTCCCTCCATTTCCTTTTCTCCTTTCACTCTTGATCTTTCAAACATACATGAAACAAATTAGAAATAGTTTTAGTATGTGAGGGACAATTTAGATGGCTAGTAGTAGTTGTTGAGTATTTGTATGTGTGTGTTAGAAGTTACTGCTGGTGTTTGCACAAATTTTTGGAAACTCTTTATGGATGACAGATAATGATGGGATTTGGACTTTTGGAGCCTTTATTTGTTTGTTAACTACTTCTTTACAATGGAGTATTACAGGCATTGTGCTGATCTGACACTTGAGCCCCTTTCAGGTGACTGAAAATGTCTCCTAAATCATAATTGATTACTTTACTCTGTCCAAACTTCTATTATCATGGATATACACTTGCCAGTTGCCAGTGTGAAGGAGATCTTCTTATAATAGTTGAAATTTAAAAACCTTCCAGAGTATGCCATTGGAAGTAAAACTTTCTACTGCTCTCTGTAATGAGAGATTATTAAGTCTTATTTTTATTTTGCTTAGTGTTCTTTTCTGTATAGGAATAAATAGCAGTAACTGTTAAAATGCTTTGTATTTTTATTTTCTGAATCACTGCTTAAGTGTAGAGATCACTACATTTTATTGCCAATTTTTTTTTCATCTAAGATGTGTTTTCTTTTGCTCTTAATTTCATCTTGAATGGTTGAGTAGATTGCTGTGCTTGAAGAGCAAAAATCTTCAGAACTTGAGGATGAAGCCAATCAAATTGAAAGTGAAACAAATGGAGGAAAGCCTGCTTCTAAGACTGATGGTTTTCATGAAAAACCAGATATCAATGATGTGCCAATGGAGGATAATCAGGTACATCAGACATCCTTTCCCAATATGAAAATATTGGAATACGGGTAAAAAACAGTAAAAACTTCATTTTGTTTGGTACATAGAGGAGAACAGGAATTGAACTTGAGATCTCTTATCTAAAATCACATGCTTATAAAATCTACTTTTCACGTTTTATATTAGTTTAGCTTTAATGATTGTTTTGTATCCACACAACTGTTGTTCTTGTGCTTTTGAATTTTTTCGTTCTACTATTAGTCTATTACTATATCACTATATGGCAATGGAGAGAAATTGTGCTCTTGATCTAAAGAGCCGCAATATGTAAAATAGAGGAATAATTTTACACATTCAAAGGAGTGGTTGATTTTTATGCACAATATGCCCTCGGTGTGCTTCAAATTTCTTACATGTCCTAATTTGAAAACGCCCCATATCCTGACAAACAGTTCTATGATTTTGGAACTAGCTCTTCTTGGGCTCTAGATTTAAGCCTCTGCTTGTTAGTTTAAAGAAACTACCATCTAACCTTTATATTACTAATTTTAATGTCTCCTATGTATCAGGCTTCTGAGAATGACATTCCAGAACGACAGGATTTAAATGAAAGCACGTTGGATTTGAGTTTGGGATGAACGTTCACGATCACCACGAGAAAAATTGCTGACACGAAAGAACGAAAGCATACCTGATACCTGACTAAAGAATGTCAGTTAGACAGAGTTGTACTGGATTGAGTCTTTTTGCTGATATCTTCTCAGTAACATGAAAACACTGTCCTTTGAGAAATGTTATCCGCTTTGGTATTTGTACTTTGCTTCAAATTGTTTAAGCTCTGCATACTGAAACAGCTTATGAACTGGCATTGATATGATTTTTATCTTCTGGTGATTGTAGTTTGTATCAATACTGTACTGAGAAGTAGAATCACACTTGTTTTTCTTTTCCAAAAATTTTCCAGATTGTTGTGGGCGACCTTTATGTATTGGAATATTGTTTACATATTGGACTTGGTTTATATGTGTTGAGGTCTTGAGGATATACATTTGGTTTTTCATATTTATCCTCAATTTGACCCTATGTTTGAATATTACAAATATTTTTTATGATGAATTATAAACTTTCAAGTTTAACATTCTATAAAGTTGTCTGTTGACCAATTTTTTTAGTTTGAGTAAGTTAATTATGGGATATTTAAACTGGTTACCTTCTTGTTGTTATTCGTTAGGTCGGTATTACTTATATCGCACCTGATGTAGTTAATACGGGGTGTATCGTCTACGATCTACATTCTTACATCGGGTTCGGGTTCGGATCTTATGTCATGTCTGCTTGTTGGTTTAAGTAATATACCTCGGTCAATGTAATAGTGGGTCAAATGTTCCCAAGATAATAGTTATAGCGTAAAAAACAGCCAAAAATACCTTCTGACATCAATTAATGCGGTATTTATAGCTAGGAGAAGGGGACATGTCCCAGTCTGCCGGCATGCCCGTCGTGTGGAGGTCATGCACGGGTGAGAACGGTTGTCCAAGGGGTTAGGGCCACGTGTTCTAAGATTCTTGACTACGCAAGGTCATACTTCGAGGTCCTAGAGAGGGCGGTCCGACCTAACCGGGCTAGAGGACCCTTTTTCGGGATTAGCCTTCGATCAAGGTCGAGAACACAAAGATGGTTGGGAAAAGAGAGCATTTAGGTCGGTTATGATTGGGGCGGGTTCGACCCGTCCCATAATGCACTTACCGACCAACGTATTAGGCACGAAATTCGGAAAATAATTCTCATCAACACCTTTAGGTAACAATTGCGAGCATTTTAATAAATAAAAAAAAAAAAAACTTACATTAGTATTGATATAGTCAATAAAATATTACGAAAATGTAAATCAACTTAGGTAACCTCCTTAGTAAAATTTGCTTTGTAATTTTAATTGATAAAGACAATTCAATCAATTTATATAGGGATACCTTAAACACAAATTCAAAGTCTTTCTCACTTTCTCAAGGAGGGAAAAAACAGTGTTGAAGTTGAATTTTTCGTTTTAAACCGATTAACGATCGCAACCGGGATTTCCAGTCTCCGGTCACCTTCCCAAATACCGGCATATTGCAGTCATTTTCTGGGTTTCTCTTAATTTTTCGCTACTTACATCCATCAGCCCTAAAGGCTAAAAGGAGCAAAGGCGAGTGCATTAGCTCTCTTCTCCTGAGCTATCAGTGGCTTTTTAAGCGGTGAGAGTATAGTATTTCTGTTTATTTATTTATTTATTTTTATTTTTTTTTTTTTTTCATTCTCGTTGCTGTTTTTTGGGGGCGGGGAGGTTAATTTCACTGTTATTGCGCTTGCTGCTTTGAGAAATTTCATTATTGAATTGTTGCAAAGTTTGGAATACTTCATTTCTCTTGTTATAACGTGGTTCTAATTTGGGAATCTGAAAGCTTTTATGCTTTAATTTGTGAAATTTTGCTCCGAAAACAGCTTACGGTCTGTAACTTTCCTTTTGGTCTTCGTTACAGAGCATGATGGACTCACAAAGCCAGAATACTTCGTTACAGAGGCTTCAGAATGTTGAAAAGGTAAAGCATACGATTGAACTGACAGAGCTATAGGAGTATATATTGGGTTAATTTTCACTCTGAATGTGTGGATGGTTATAATTAATTGCAGAGGATAGTTAGGGTTTTGGAGCTGGCTGGAGGAGTAATGGATGAATTGGCAAACCCAAGTGGCCCTAGGAAGGAGCTGATTAACAATCAATGCAGCGAGTTCATGCAACTAATTAAGGTTTTAAATTTATTAATTTACCCTTTATGAACATGGATTTGAAGAATTATCAGAGAAGTTGCGTTGAATATCACTATTCTTGCTTGGATTTTTTCTTTATGCTGCATAGAAATTGCTATTGTGTGTTGCAAGTTTGGCTATGAATTTATATTTTCCCCACTTGTGTCTTGTGACAATAGGCATTTGTTTAGACTTTAGACCATAGTGAATTCTATAACTGATAATTGATTGCAATTGAGCTAACTGATCATTATGTGCTTATTGGTGTTGACTGTGAATGACAGTATTGTTTGTATGATAGACTTCTAATAATCTGTCTTTCGGTATATGTGATCTTTCATGTTATGATTTACTTGATATTGAGCATTTAAGATAGAACTTTGAGTCTATAATTTAAGGTTGGATTCCATGGTTCCACCTAGTAAATTGAACAAATAGTTGACGTAGTGGCTTTAAAAAAAATTTGATGCAGGATATCCAGGTGACATTGCGCGAAGAAATCAAAAGTGCATGTGAATATCGTCCATTTGAGAAGTGTGACTATGTCCCAAGAATAGCCAGTGAGATCTGCTGTGAAAAACTGGAATATGTCATTTCACAACTGGATGATATGAAGCAGACAATTGATGAATATCACGGTTCAACTTGAAGCTATATCTTCTAATTCTAGTAGGTAAATTACTGTACATATTCCCCCCTCAGGTAGTCTATGCAAGTTTTGCTCTGATGAAATTAACTTACTTTGATTAGTTTTGGTAAAAAATAAAAAAAATTATTGCTTATGCATGTAGACTGTGCTGTGTTAGGACCAAAGCGAAGCTTGCATAATATAGCTCTTTCTATACCTTGCATGTTCTGCTGGTAATAGATTCAGGATGAATATGATACAATACAGATCCTGGGCTGCCAATCTGCCTAAAATCAATTTAGTTATCTTATTTCCTAGTTTATTAGTAGTTGCCTTTTTTACTTTAAGTAACCATATTTTAGAATATTGTTTCCTTATGTCTTAACCTTTTAACTCCTATATATAGGGAGAATATTAGATTGTCTTAGTAAGTTGGAAATTGAATAAAATCAAAAGGAAGTTTCTTCCTCCAACTTCTCCCCAACTCTCTCTTCTCTCATTCTGTTTTCCCTTCTTCACGATTGGGAAGAACAGAACCAATTGTTCAAACTCTGTCTCTCATAGGCCCATAACGAGGAGTATAACTCGTGAACATATCAATTTGGTTACCGTTGCCGGCGTTATGGGCAGTACCATCACAGATGATCCTGCTTTTAAAGCGCTGCAGAAATCTGTTCGTTCCATGGAGGCTCGTATCGACAAAATTGAGAACCTCTCTGCAACACAACACCAACAGGCAGCTTCCCTGGTTAATTTGGAGAGAATGATGAAACAACTTTTGATTGCTCAAGGCAAAACACCAGTCTCCGAAGCTGAATCAGAAACGGTGCACCAACTTGAAGGGGATTCCGCCATCCAGGAAACACCGGACGATCACCATTCCCTCATTCGATATGCTAAAATGGACTTTCCATTGTTCTCTGGAGATGAAGACCCCAGTTTATGGCTGCTACGTTGTGAATCCTATTTCCGGAATGCCAACATTCCGGATTCGGATCGGATAAATTTTGCCGCACACCATATGATTGGAGAAGCCCAATTATGGTACCATTCTGAAACAGAGTTGATGAAGTTTCCCTCATGGGCTGCCTTCAAAACAGATTGTTGTCTCAGCTTTGGGCCACCACGTAGCATTAATGCCTTAGGTGAACTTAAACAACTGTTTCAAGCAGGACGGAATATAGACGAGTATGTCAAAGAATTTCGCACGCTGTTAGTGAGAGCAGCG
Organism: Ipomoea nil; assembly: GCF_001879475.1. Taxonomy (NCBI): domain Eukaryota; kingdom Viridiplantae; phylum Streptophyta; class Magnoliopsida; order Solanales; family Convolvulaceae; genus Ipomoea; species Ipomoea nil. Next base: position 982,372 of record NW_017619575.1, read on the forward strand.
AGAGCAGGGACAGTACAACCCAACCAGCGAGTGGATCTTTTTACCGGCGGATTAGATGAAATAATCCGTATAGATGTGGAGCACACCAAACCAAAAACACTAAATGAAGCCATCAACACAGCCAGGGATTTTTCCGCAAGTGCCAATTGTTGGGACTTATTTTCAACCAAGCCTTCACCTCTACAAACCAGTAACAACATTGCCCAATCATCCGCCCATGTTCCATTACCCATACCTCCATCAACCAACCAGCAACAACCCAAATTCAAATTCCCCATACCCGAACAGAAGGCCGAATGCATAGCCAAAAACTTATGCTACAATTGTGATGAATTTTTTTTTTTTTCCGAGTCATAAATGTCGCCATCTTTTTATGTTGTGGACATTAGAAGATGGTGAAGAACCGCCTGGTGGGCTTGCATCCACGGAGGACTTCCCTGAATTCAACTTGAACGCACGCGATGGAATCGCCTAAATTCAAGCTTGGGCTGCCAATCTGCCTAAAATCAATTTAGTTATCTTATTTCCTAGTTTATTAGTAGTTGCCTTTTTACTTTAAGTAACCATATTTTAGAATATTGTTTCCTTATGTCTTAACCTTTTAACTCCTATATATAGGGAGAATATTAGATTGTCTTAGTAAGTTGGAAATTGAATAAAATCAAAAGGAAGTTTCTTCCTCCAACTCTCTCTTCTCTCATTCTGTTTTCCCTTCTTCATGATTGGGAACAACAGAAGAACCAATTGTTCAAACTCTGTCTCTCATAGGCCCATAACAAGGAGTATAACTCGTGAACATATCAGAATAGACTTTAATTTATTCTTGAAGTTGTTTGTGAAACTGTTCACTTTTAAAGAATCAACTAATTCCTACTGGCATTATGATGTGTTGCATGACTTCTGCTTGGCTGCTTGTCATGTGAAATTTTCTGACATATGTATCTTTTGGATGGAGCATTGTCAAGTTTAGGATGGTTTTGGTGAAGTAATAAATAAAGGGGGGAAAATTTTGATTTGATCTCTGATGATTTAACCTAGCAAAAATTGAAGTTATCCTCAAGTACCCACCCCACCCCTGTTCCCTCAGCCTTTTGCTTCTGACATTTCTACTCGTCGTCACTGTCTGTTGCTCTGCACTAAATTCCAAATAATATCAGTACAAGCAAGAAACCAAAAAGTGAAATGAATGATGAAAAGGGAATTTGAGTTTAGAGTAAATGTTGCTTAATTGCTGCAAGCCTGCAAAGTTTCATACCAAAATGAACAGCGCATTGTTTTATCATATGACTGTAGTTTGTGCTGTATAATGGTTGTTGCTATTCACTAGCATTCTGTCCATATTTCTGAATCTTGTTTGTGAACCTTTTCAGGCTTACCATGCTGCAGTTCCCACTTCCCAGATGTTTCAATATGCCATGAGGAATCGCAATGCTTGGAATCTGTATCATGATATTGACTTGGATCTTTATCCAAACCGAAAACACATTACAGAATCATATGGCATTGTTGCTATGATTTTGCCTGATTGTATTATTGTTATCACAGATATTGGACCCCCCTGTTCTTCATCCTCAGTGAAGAAAGCAACTTGCCAACCATTCAAAAAAAAAAAAGAAGCAAAAGTGGTGTTTACTGTGTCCAAGTGAAGAATGTCTTAACAAGTCCATGACAAAGCCTCATCTGATTTACATAAATTTTAGTCCACTGTCAGGTCATATCCTTTTACAATCAACTTTAGCATGCATAATTAGTAATTATATCCTATGATTATATTCCTTGTGATTTTGAATCATTACCACATATATCATCAAAACTCTACACTTTGGTTGTGGATTTATTAAGTTTTAACCATTTGGGTCCAGTAGCTGTATGTGACCTATCTATAGTTCAAAAAGCTCACCGAATGGCCCAGCAAACCACGGTAGGACCCATTAAGGCTTCAGACATCCAAACTGAAAATAAATAAATAAAATAAAATAAAAAAAATTGCACACCAATCCTAGAAGCTCTATTGCCTTAGTTTTAAGTTTTGGTAAATGAGGTAAATTATAAGATATGTTTTAAGGTTTATAAATTTATCAAAAGACGTTTCAAAAGTGTCTATTAGATCAATCTTGTTTATGTTTAAAAGTTCACAAATTTGATAGATACTAAAAAGATATTAACAAAAATTAGACTCGTAATCTCTAAATGGGCAAATATCATGCTTCACCAATCACCAATTTAAACTTTGTTGAAATTGAGGGATTGATAGGTCTGGCGGGTGGAGAATAACCACCCCCCGCCAGTTAGGCGGAAGCAAAATATGTGAGTACCAAAGAACAAGAGAATAAAGAGAATATGGTGAAAGATTACAATAGATTATATCTCTCTATGTGTCTACGTACCTCTATATATACTAAACTACATACTAAATTAACCTAATAGGATTAGGAAACTAAGCCCACCCTACTAAAAGTTTCCTAATATTCAACAAACTTGAAAGTAAAACCGAGCTTGATTGTTGTGAGTGACTATGCACTCTCACTCATCCTTTAAGAGAGGTCGAGAGTTCAAACTCTTAATTAAGTCGGTCTGATACGAATGAGGATTAGTCTAAATATAGTACGAGCTTAAAGGTGTGTTGTACATAATCTGACCAAAAAAATTAACAGTTGATCATCTTAGCTGGGTTGTCATATGTCCCGTGTAGGGGTGGAGAGTGACCAACTGACCATAGTTCTGGATAAGGCAATAGAGGATTTGAGCAATAGATACAGACATACAGTACAGTATGGCCAATGTCATATTACTGTACTTCTGTACTCTGGACCACTTCAATTTAATGAGACCAATCAAAGGTCCAAACCTTACTTCTTTGCTTTTATTCTGATGATGATTGATGACCCAAACTGTTCAACATGCACCGCGTCACAGCCGAAACTTCCCCAACCCCCAAACAATGCCACAGACATTTAGCCATTTACTACTCCCAAAAAATATGTCACCAACTCCATTGTCCATTCCTCATTTCCTCCTCCCCTACACCCTTTCTTTCTTCCCTTATCAACTCCTCAAACCTCCATAGCCAAACCCTCAAAGAACCTTCATTTCATCAGCCATGAAGAAGCTTTACAGAAAAGGCACAGTTTTCCCATCTCCACCGCTGGTTTCAGACCAGCTAGCTTTCTTGCCAGCCGCAATCTTCACCCTCACACTAGCCCTCTCCCAGGAAGATAGACAAGTCTTGGCTTATCTCCTATCTTGCCCTTCTGGAAACTTCTCCACCGCTACCCACCACCACCACAAAAACTCATCCTCCGGTAAGGGCGGCGGCGGCGCTCACCATCCGCCGTCCTTCAACTGTTTCTGCTTTAACTGCTACCGGAGTTACTGGGCGAGGTGGGACTCCTCCCCCAACCGTCAACTCATAGATGAGATTATAGAAGCCTATGAAGATGGGTTGCAGAGCAAGAAAGAGAAGAGCAGGAGAGAAAGAAGGAAGAGTAATAAAGGGTCTGTTAGTAGTAGTAGTAGTAGTAGTAGTTCAGGTGAAGTGATGAGAAAGTCTGAGGTGATGATGATGAGTTTGAATAAGGATGATTCCGGTGAGGCAGACGGCGCGGCGGCGGCGGCGCTACCCAGTCACTCCGGCGAGGGAGAGGAGGAGGGAGGTGAAAAAGGGTCAGTGAGGAGGCTTGTGAGTTTTCTTGGAGAGAAGATTTGGAGTGTTTGGAGCTGAAAATTTTGTTGGGAAAAAAAAAAAGGTTGTTAAGAAGGGAATGAAAAAGCTAAGGTTGGTTAACACCTTCACTACTTCTTCTATCTTCTCCTCTCTTTATCTTTTGTATTTCTCTGCTGCAAAATCTGTAAAGTACCCTCTCCCTTCCCAGTGTAAAATATGGCTGGTTTTGAATGAACACCTGAGATTGTTGTTCATACCTTCAACCCCTGTTTGATTGCAGAAGCAAAAGAAATTAATTTCCTGGAATTCTTCAAGTATCTTTGGTAAATCCCCTGTTAACATTGTCAACCAATGACTGATCTGATGATGTTTCTTGCTATGTTTTCTGCATTTCTTTTCAACATATGATCATGAAATCCTCTGTGATTTTCTCTTTCTCTGCTCCATTAAAACTCAAAAAAAAAAAAGACAAACTTATCAGAACATAATCATGGAGCAATGGTTTAGTTTTGTCTCTTAGACTCTACCTAGAAGTTGATGCTGTCCAAATTGTTATTCAATAATGGTGTAAAATGTGACAACATGTACAACTCAATTGGTCATATAATTGAAACTTGTCATAAGATATCACAGATGAATTGAGTTATCATGATTTATCCCTCCACAAATTATCAGGTCAGGCATGGGGCGTCTAGGCGGGCGGTTTTACCAATTGTCACAAGAATACAAGAAAAATTGCAGTTGCTATTTAGGTGAAACTCGTTTGTATTCTTACTAGAAGGTAAATAAATAATTTTGGAGTTAAACTTAAAACTTTATAGTTTTAGAAATGAATTGAATTGGGATGTGGGTGCTGTTCATTCTTGAAATGAACAGTTGTGTGCAGTAAAAAAGGAATTGCCTTTTGTGGGATTAACCCATGTCTTGTCTGTGGGTGAAAGCTGTGAATGAGCAGAAAAGGATTGGATATATTTGTGGATGGATGGGTCTGCCATTTTTGGAGTTTATTCCTGTGAACAGTGTTAGCTTAAAAAGTTAGAATTTGGGCAGTTAAAGTAGTTCAGGCAGAGATAGAGATAGGTAAATATGCCAACTACTGAGTTGAATTCGTTGATTCTGAAACGTGGTAGGCTGCTGGAATATGTCTCAGATAGAAAGATGCCAACTGGGATGATTATCTGAATCAAACGTTAAAATCGATAAAATTTCCATTTCACATTCACTACTGGGGTGACTAAAAGCGCAAAGCCTGCTCCATTAAATAAGACCAGGTGTCTGAACCGGTCTTAATTGTATGACGTATCTTTAAGCCTGTATAATATTTAGATTAATTTTTATTTATACTGAGTCGGTCCAATTAAGAGATAAAGTACTAGTCAAATTGATTTTTTCATACAAAAAAAATTCGAATTCTCAATTTCTCTTAAGAGACGAAAGTATACAGTCATTTACACTAACTAAGCTGATTATTTTCTTATAATTTAACGAGGAAATGTGTCCTTTTTTTTAATCTTCTAAAAGTAATTTAGTTAATTTAAAAGGGTAAAAATGGGTATGATTCGGCGGAAATGGGATACGATTAACGAGGTCGGCAAAAGTAGGGTTCGATTAAAGCGAAAAGACATAAAAACAATGGCCCACCTGCGGACCCGACACCCAAAAACCCTTTTCTTATTCCCTTATGTTTCAACAGAATCTTTACATTATTATTTAGTATACTATGCTCCATGCATTTCACTCATTAAAGTAAATTTGGGCATTGCTTCATGTCTATTTCTTCAATTATTGCTTCATTTTTCTTTGTGTGATGTCTAAAAATTTGGTAGTACAAATCTACTCTTATATCTAAATGTTACAAATTTTATTTTAGTTCAATTATTGTTAATGGTAACTTTTCTAGTAGTTTAAAAAATCTTGAGCCTATCTTCAAAGATTTATCCAACAACAGTTTGATAAATATCCTACATCTACAAACCCCGTTCATGTTGAACTGTTGAAGGGGGACATTAAAGACACATATTTTTAAAATGGAATTTAAAAAAAAAAAAAAAAAAAAAAAAAAGCTTTTTGAATAGAAACACATATATCAAACCGGCCCTCAATAGTTTATATAAATTCTAACGTAATACCAAATAATATTTTATGTAGTGGTTACAAATTTATATCTCTTATGTGATTTGCAAGTATTCTTCTATTGTGAGATGTAACAACGCCACATTGGTAAGAGGGTCAAGATCATATCAGAGACTCCACTCTTGTAAATGATATGAAATGTTAAAAAGTTTTTGATTACACATTTTCAATACCTGCTCTGTTATATACACACAAAATTACAAATATAGAAATCGTTAGTTGTGGATGATTTAATTTACTTTAATAATTCGATACAGACGTGACATGTAACAATTAAATTCTTACTAAATTATCTAACTGCATTTAAACTAATAGGTGGGTAGATGAAAGTGTCAAATTAAGTATACTCCATTAATGTTAATCAACATAATTTGTTGGCATGCAAATCACAATTAAGTCTGAAGTTGATGCAACTACTACTACTTGGCATTTTGCTGCCACCATAATCTAAAGATCTGAAAATGACTGATGACTTTTCAGTGCTTCTTGGCGAAGGAAACTGATATATGCAAACTTGTGTACTTGGGCGGGCAGAAATGTATTTTTTAAAATCAATTTTTTATTTTTGGGTGAGGCAACTAATTGATGGGGTATTGGGTAAATTCGGCTCGTGTGTAATATTTTGTAAACTACATAGGAAATATGAATTGCACTAAAAAGATTATAGGCCCTGTTTGGTAAATGACTGTTAATTGTTAACTGATTGAGTTAATTAGATGGTATAACTAGTTGATAACATTAGATGATTGTAAAAAGATGTTTGGTAAATTAGATGTTAGCGGATAGCTGTTTGGTATAATTTTTTTTTCTCAAAAAGCTAATTGAAAAAAGTTGTTTTGAATAATTTTTTGAATTTTAGCATTTTGGGGTATAAAAAGTTAATTAATCAAACACTTATATTGATTTTTAAACCAAGTCAAATAACTAATAGTGGTCAAATAAGTCAAAATTGACTTATAGGCTAACTATTTTACCAAACAGGGCCATATGCGATAATTTCAATCGAGAGAATATTAACAAACATCGGACACGTGACCTTTCTGGTATGAAAGTGATGTTTTACTCACTTAGAGACCTTTTGGGTGTAAGATTTTTAAATTATATTTGTTGATATGAGTGGGGGTCAATTTCTTCTAAAGTCCACATTAATGTATTTTTGAATATATTGAAAAGCATATGTCATATGTGAAAGCCCAACCTTGATTGATATGTACCAAAGTGTGTCATGTATATCAATATGACAATATCTCTCTAATCAAAAGGTGATATGTGGGAATGAGAAAAGGTCACATGAAAGTTGTTTCATATATCTTATTATGATGTTTATTTTGTAAGTGAAAATATTTTAGTCATTAAATTGCTGAAAACATTTTTAAAAAATAGTAAACTATTCAAAAATTCATCATTACTATTTTTTTTGTTTGACATGGTAGTGCCCAAGTAAAAGGTTTGAAATCTTTATTTTATATACATTTGTGTATAAAACCTCAAAGATGATTGTATTCTTTAATATTTTTTATTTATGTTTTTTTTTTTTTTTTTTGTGCATCTATCTCAAACAAATTTTATTTTCATACATTTGGATGGATAACCTTTTACAACACTCTCCTTAGAGTAAATATTTGATTTAAACATTAGGTTGTAAGTAATCCCTATGAACTTCAAACTAACTTAATATCTTTGTCTTTACATTACATCAAAAATTAAAAAAAAAAATACAAAAACAAAAACTCTCGAGCTACTTAAAATAAGTTCATAAGTTTTGATTTGTTATCAGTCGTAAAGTGCGTGCATGATTTGAATCATATCAAAGACAAATAAACAAGTATTTAAGAGTTTGTAAGTCACTTAAATCACATCTCACGAGTTGCGACTTACCCCATCTGCTAGCGTTGATGAGTCAAAGTTTAGGGTCCAAAAATAATTATTCATTATTATCATTTTTTTCCCAATTTTATTGTGGATAAATAAAGGTTAGATAATATAAGATGCATGTTTTACACAAATATTTGTATGCAAGAAAGTTCTCACTAGCGTTAAAAAAAGTACAATTCAATATTTTTTTTTTCATACAAATCTTTTTGTATATAATTGAACAAATTTAAAGTCATAAAACTTGGTTATAAAATTTTATTTTTTATTTTTTAAAAAGAGTTAACTGTACTCTAGTATAGGCACATGAATCTTTTCTTTAATTTATGGCTTAAAAGTAACGCAGTGAACTGAATGATTCTCTTCAACTGCATATGCCTCAACTTTATTATATACTAAGAATGTTGAAAAATTATTGCATACATTTTTTTGGCTCAAATAGTCAAGTAAGCATCATTATCACCACATTTAAAAATTATTTTTCATAAAAAACTTACAAAGAAAAATTTTAACAATTACGTACCACTTACGACTTATAAATGTGACTGAGCTAAAGTTTGGTGTTGGGTCTGCTTGGAATATATGTGACAGTCAACTAACTGTCCAACAGTACTAAAATTAAGTCTTTTTTTTTTTGTTTTTTCAAAATGTCTCCTGCTAAGTCACACTGTACTTTGACCTTGGGACACTTTTGGTGTGTAGATTTGAATTTGAACCGACTATGTAATATTTAAATTGTTTAATCTTATATGTGATAATGTGTATTAGGTAAATTTCAATTCTATGTAATAGTTTAAAATTACACAAGATAAATTTATCGCGGATTTAGACTAAAAAAATATTAAAAAGAATTAAATTTGTGACATTCAAGTATAAAAATCATATTCTGTCTATTTGTCCATCATTTTAGGAAGGGCTTCATCGTATTTGTTGAGGGAGTAAGAGCAACCTGAACAAGCCTATTAATATAAATTTTCACAACCTGAACAACCTTCATCGTATCATGTTCTGTCTAATGTGCATTTTTTTTTAAATTAAAAAATTAAATTAATAAACTGACGGCATAAATTATTTAAAAATTATGGAGTATGTTATAAAAATTAACTTAATTTTTTAATTTTACTAGGACTATGTGGTCTAATGGTATCTGGGTTGAACTTCCATTTGAAAAATTATGAGTTTGAGCCTTAGTGGAGGTGTTATTGATTTTTTGTATTTTAGTAGATTGAGAAAGTATACGAACAGGTACTACAATGTAATAGAGTCAGCTTTCAAAAAAAAAAAAACTTAATTTTTTCAAAAAATGCTGGTAGTTTTTTATTTTTTCAAAAAAATAAAAAAAATGAAAACATGGATTCAGAGTGGCCACTTTGGACCGCCCAATTAGAAGAGTTCGTTGGCTGAGCGGTGAATCGACAATCGTTATACCGTGCACCAGGGCACACATAGTAATGTGCGTCTTGCGGCTCTCAAAACGACGTTGTTTTGGTGCATTATCTAAAAAAAAAATTGTTTCGAATATACATAAATTCATAACTGAATACACATAATCTAAAATGATACATAATACACAGAAACTACTGAATACACAGAAACGCATAACACAGTACACATAAACTTTTAACTGAATATACATAATGAGATTTTGGTAGTTTGGACAGACGGAGTGATGTCAGCAATTAAAACGCGCGCGTTTTGTGTGCCTGGGCGCACATTGCTATGTGCGCCGTGGTACACGATATAAAATATAAATTGCCGTTAATCGACCTCTCTCTGTTTTTGTTTTGTTTTTTTTTTTTTTCCTCAGTTTTTTGGAGGGGAAAAAACTTTCCAAAATCATGTCTTCCATTTATTTAAAACAAAAGCTCATCAATTTTTATGTCTTCAAAACCCAAAAACATGTACAAATAGAATTGCTCTAAACAACGTACCAAAAATCTGGACGTTTTGGGGGAATCTGCCGGTCGGCAAGAATCGGTTAACAGATTTGTCCAGCAAATTCGGCGGTTTTGTAAAGCTTTCACTTTGTTACGGGCCTTTGGGCCATATCAAAGTCCAAGCCCGGGACAATGAGGCCTACTATAAGCCCCAATACAATTATTACTACAATCCGCTTGGGCCCCTTTGATTAATCATTATTGTGTGGACCATGGTCCATACAAGTTGTGTGGACCATATTTTGTATATTATAAAATAATGTACATTCAGTACAAAAATAATGTACATTCAGCACAAAAATAATGTACATTGTATTCAGGGGATGTACATTATTTTTGTACTGAGTGTACATTATTTTGTATAATGTACACTCAATACAAAAATAATGTACATTTAATATATTAAAAATGTACTTTTTATTATGGTCCACATAACATTGTGTGGACCATGGTCCACAGAATAATTTGCCCCCTTTGATACCTTTCGGGTTTGTTCAGAATTGTGATTTACGGATTTATTAGTAACAAATTATTAGAACTTCTTTAAAAAAAAAAAAAAAAAAAAACTTTTTCGTACTACATTGATATTTAATTATTTATCACACAAATACGACTAATCTATCTATTCAAATCTGCATTAAACCATATTCAAGGACAACTCTTCCAACATATGTAAATTATTCTGTAGAAAACCATCCAAAACGATGTCATTTTGATGTTAAAAAAGTTATTATTTCGCGCGTGTTAGAATAATGAATATTTTGGGGACTGGGGGTAAGATAATGTATTTTATAGATTAGAATAATGTGCTTTATGTGTTAGAATAATGAAATTTATTAGGTAAGATAATGTATTTTATGTTTAGAATAATATATTTTATGAGTTAAAATTATGTATAATATACTTTGTGTTAGAATATTGAAATTTATAGGGTAAGATAATGTATTTTATGAGTTAAAATAATATACTTTATGTGTTAAAATAATGTATTTTATAAGTTAAAATAATATACTTTATGTGGTTTTAAATCGCACACATGGATTTGAAATCTTTAATAACTATTCAAACTTTGATCTTTCCAAATTCCATTATAGTAAATTTTAATACATAAATTTTTTAACATTTCATTTTTAGTCTTAAATATTTAAAATGCTATTACATGTATTAAAGTTCAATGAAATTTTGACATAGCAAAAACATTTCGAACTAAAATTATATCATTTTTTTAAGTCAATAACTAAAAGTGGAAAAATTTTAAATCCACCTCTATAAATAAAACTGTCATCATAATTAACAAATCAAAACTGTTATGAAACTGGATGTATCATCGCATGAACTATTGTATATATCATCAGAATTGTATGAAGGTAATAGGAATATAATAAAGTAAAGAGAATATCAGATACACAAAAAATCATCAGTATTTTATTAATCATTTTTCTGTATAATATATACAAAATATATCAGAGTTCTAGTATAACTACAATCATACAAAGGATAAAAAGGTATTATCACAATATAATATCTTTAGTAATGTCCACGTATATTTATTCACAACAAAAACAATATTTGTTATACAATGCACCAATTTATCAAGAATAGAATTGGATATATATATATATATATATATATATATATATATATATATATATATATAAAGTATTGAATACTTTGAAATTGGACTAATAATTACTATTTCAAATCATATATATAAGAAAATATTAAAGTATCGATTGACACTAATACTTCTTACACCAAGTACAACTCAAAAGTGAATGTAAAAAATTTTAAAAAGTTTACCCCAAAAGTACTTAGTATAAAGATTTAATTTTCAAATAGAATGTCCCAGAATAGGTTCCTATTAAGCCTTGAATAATAATATAATATTTTCAAAAAAAAAAACAAAAATCAAGATTTTTAAGTATCATAAGAAAGAGATGCATGGACCTTGGATGGCGAATGAAAATTTTGGTATCATTAACTTGAGAAAGCAAAAGAGGGGGTACCATAAATACAGCCTTGTGGCTTGGTTACAAGATTTGAAAGTGATTGGTGGTATCTTATAAATTTAAAAGTTATAATTGAAGTACCTTCCACTCATTCATTCCCTAACTACACCTCTAATCAACTACTTAAAATTGCCTTTACATTATATTCTCCAACTACTATTACTTATTATAGTAATAATTCTTTATATATATATATATATATATATATATATATATATATATATATATATATATATATATATATATATATATATATATATATATATATATACACACACACACAACTTTGTAATATTTATGATAATGACCCGCTTGGACGAATGATGCAGATTAGCTGGTTGCCTCCCCAAACGCGATCAGCAACCGTCCTGTCGCTGGTCACCGATCGCCGGAATCCTTACCAATCAGTTTTTGGATTTTAATGCTTCCAAATAATATGTTTATGAGTTTAATTATAATTTTTTAAAAATTTAAAGACTTAATCAGTTTTTTGAGTAAAGTTCAGAGATCTATTTAACTATTTTTGTTTTTTAAAAAGTGGTATATTTTTCATAATTATTGGGTTGAATTGATTTGGGCAAAATGATGTAATCAACAGACAACAGAAACATGCCACATTAAAAGCAAAGAAGGTATTCAAGCTAGAATCTAAAGCGAAAATAGACAGAGCATGCATGATGTAATCCGTACGTTTAATTAAGATTATTTGTCACCCACACAATCCCTCTCCCTACTTTACTTTCTCACCTTTTCTCCTTTCTCGTTAAGAAAAGTGTTCCCTTTCTTATCTCAAACTTCATGACAAAAGAAGCCTCTCTTTTTCCTCTATAGTTTAAGGTTTCGTGTGTATTATATGATATTGGTAAAAAGTTTGCAGCATCATGTACATTGGCCTTTTTAATTTTGATTTACTGGAAATTTCGTTATCGTTGTTATTGTTAAGCATATAATCATTAATGTGCAATCCAATTATTAGTTTAGGTTTTTTTGTTGAGATGGAGCACATGCTTTAATTTGGTATCAGAGCTGATAAAGAAGAAAACGTGTTCATATAACCATTAATGTGCAATCTAACTACCAGTTTATGCTTCTTTTAGTTGAGATAAACTGGGTAAATTGTACCATTAATCGACAAAGGATTGTAAAAAAATTAATTAGTCTAGATTCCTTACAATGACCAACTCAAACTAAAAACATTAATAGATAACTTATACGAGTAGTCGAACTTAAAATATTGTGGTTACTAAACTAATTATCTGATCAACTTAAATGAGATTGTTTCATTTGTTTTATTTTGTTTTTGTTTTTTTTTTTTTTAATTTTTTAAACTCAATCTTAAACAAAACTTAGTACAAAACAAATAACTTTATAACAATTGAAATACAAAAAGGGACTGATGATATAATTATTGAGGGGTGAAAATTTTATTTATTTATAATTTAGTCGTTTTCGTTTGAATGAGATGCATCGTTTAAACGGGATAGAAAATATATTTTCATTAGATTTGGAGGCCACTAGAGTGGGGCCAAGTTAGGCAAGGAATTTTGCTGCCGACACATAACTACGTGAAAGAACAAATTTTATTTTTGGTTATTGATTATTGTATATATATCAAATTTGATTTTTAATTATTAATATTTACAAATTAGGTGTATGATTATTTAATTTGTATTATATTTAGTTCTTAAGTGTTAATATTTTTAAATTAAGTGTATAATTATATAACTTATATCACATTTGATTTTACTATTTAAATTTTTGACCAATTTTTTGATCATTATTGCCAGGTTTTCAATGAGAAAAATAATATTTTTGGTAATATTAGGCCAAAAATATTTTTTAATTAGAACATAGTATTTTTTGTTGTTGAAATTTTGATAATAATTGGCTGCAAAAACTTGATCAAAAAATTAAACAACAAGATCAAATATGATACCAATTACATAGTCATACACCTAATTTAAAAGTAATAATAATTAATAATCAAATACGATAAAAATTACATAATTATGTACTTAATTTAAAAATATTAATAGTTAAAGACCAAATTTAATACATATACAATAATCAATGGCTAAAAATAATTATTTTTCACCGTGAAATTCGAATTTCGGAGAAAAAGAAAATAATATTAGAAGGAAGGGCAAGTGTGTAAATTTAAGATTCCCCGCGAAATGATGAACTAATTTCAGCGCCATGTTCATAACGACAGCGCAGCATGAATAGGTGGTTGTACCCCCAACTTAAAGACAGGGACACACATGTCATTATCAGTATTCTCGCCTCCTTTCATGTCTTTTTCTTGATAACTCACCTTTGATTTTTACCAAACACCTTGCGCTTAAATGACATGGAGTGATTTTCTTATGAATGGTCATGAGATCAAGCTTAGCGGTATTGCCTCATTGTGCTATCAAATCCTATTGTTAGATAGAAGTTGATAAAGAGTAGGACCAAATTCAATATCAGTTAAAAATATAACAATATAAATAAATAAAAACATGTGTAAGACCGTCTTACATTTGTTATTATAAGTATTGCATTTGTATATTCACTCGACCCATGTGAGACCGTTTTACATTTATTATTATAAATATTACATTTACATATTGACCCGATCTGCATTTTAAATAAAAATTAATGAGATAATCTCACACAAATATCACCTATAAAGTTATATTTTTCAATTTTCACTACTAATTCAAATGTTTATATTTATAAATAATAATAAACCTTAATCTTAACCAATACAATCATAAAAATAATTAAGTGATACTTTTCATATGCTAAATTAATGTTGGGTTCCTTTCATTTCTTTCTCCTATATTTCCACCGTCGCACCGACTCACTCTCACTCACTGAACTCAGCTCAGTTTTCCTTTCTCTTTCTTAGTCTTGAACTCATATTTGATCTTTAGAAATGGGTTCTCGGAGCGGGTTGCACCAGCTGAGCAATGGGTTGTACGTGTCGGGGCGGCCGGAGCAACTAAAGGAGCGGCAGGCGACGGTGGCATTGCGCGCAGTGCCATACACCGGCGGCGACGTCAAGAATTCCGGGGAGCTAGGGAAAATGTACGGTATAGATTTCTCGAGCGGGGACCACTCGAGCCCGCCGGTGCCGAGGCTGTCTTCTAGAGCTTCCTCGTCTTCACAGCACACCAGCGGATCCGTCAGATCCGGCCCGAACTCCGGCCACCTTGCTCACAAAGCCAACGGCTCTGGCCCGTTCCCCAAGAAGTCCCCGTCCTCCTCCTTCTCCGGGCCAATCATGACGCCCATTCAGCCCACCGGGCTCCTCACCTCCGGCCCGTTGAGTTCCAGCAGCGTCGGCCGCCGCTCCGGCCCGCTCGAGCCAACCGCTTCTTTTAGCAAACCCGTCGTCTACGGCTCCGCGGTGACGAGCTTGAGTGAGGAGGTGAAGCTGCGGTTTAGAGTGTCAAGACTAGCAATGTGGGTGGTTTTGCTGCTGCTTCTGATGACTCTGGTGGTGGGGGCATTCTTGATGGTGGCGGTGAAGAAGGCGGTGATACTCCTGGCGGCGGCCGGAATTCTAGCTCCACTTTTCGTCTTCTTGCTTTGGAATTTTGCGTATAAGCAACGAGGATTTATGGGATTCTTGAAAAGATTCCCAGATTCTGAGCTTAGAGGCGCCATTGATGGACATTACGTCAAGGTCACTGGGGTAATTTCACACTCTGATCTTATACGCTCATATAGCTTCATTTTCAAGTTATATTACTCCTTAGGATTGTATTTTAGTTTACAATTGATGATTCCATTTTAATGGTAATTCTAGCTTGCACAGATCCTGGGTCATCTCCAAATTCTTGAAACTATGAATATAGTTTAGAAATTTTTACCAGAACAAAATAAATAAATTCATATTGATTGAAAGAAGTTTTCTCCAATGGAATCAATCATTCACATAAAGATGGGGTAGCTTGCTTACATGTGCCACACATTTCATAATTTGAGTGTTGTAATTTTGCACAAGATCATGCATATATCATAGAAGACATAAACAAATATTTTTTGTTAGTCTTATACAAACATTTTACATGATCTACTTAGTTTTTGAGTGACGAGAGAAACCCGCAGCCATTACTCGATCCTGCCTTTTTACCCTAACCGGCAAAAGACCACGAGGAGGTAGACCAGTTTAAATTGTTCATAGCTGACCGACTCAAATTAAGAAAGTCAATAGGTTGCTCTAGCTGGAGGTCGAACTTGTAACCTTGTGGTTGTGGAAATTGCAATATTATCTAGTTCATATGCATTATGCAACGTTTGGCACATGTAAGCTACTCCATCTATGTAGTACTTGAATGATTAATTCCATTGGAGAAATGCTTCCAAGAAAGTCCTTAATTCGAATGAGTCAATATGAATTTATATATTTTGTTCCGGTAAATGTTTCTTGTTATATTCATAGTTTCAATAATTCGGTGATTGATTGAAAGCTCAATTTTCTGTGCAGGCTTCAATTTTGATGGTAGCTGTGAGTAATTTTGTGGTCTTCCTTGTTTCGGTGTAGGTTGCCACTTGTGGCAGTATCCCTTTGGAAACATCTTTTCAGAAGATAGAGAGATGTATATATGTTTCGACTGAATTGTATGAATACAGAGGCTGGGGTGGGAAACCTGCAAATCCCCGACATTGTTTCTTTTCATGGGGACAAAGGCATTCTGAGGTTAGTCTCGAGCTGTAATGGCCTTAACAATTAAAGCATGTGCTCCATCTCAACTAAAGGTCTAAGCTTATATAGTTGGATCACGGCCCTCGACCTTTGCGCTGACTCTGATACCAAATTGAAGCATGTGCTCCATCTCAACTAAAAGCCTAAGCTTATAGTTGGATTGTACATTAATGGTTATATGCTCAACATTAACAAGTTTATGGGTTATGGATATTACTGATGGCTGTATTCTCCCCTTCCCAGTAAATAAATCTTTTTTTTTTTTGTTTTCTGTGTTCATATAGAAATATGTGGCGGACTTTTACATATCAGACTTCCAGTCTGGATTGAGAGCTCTGGTGAAGACAGGCTATGGCGCTAAAGTTGCTCCTTTCGTCACACCTTCAACAGTTGTTGACATAACGAAGAATAACAGAGAGCTATCTCCGAATTTCTTAAAATGGCTTGCTGACAGAAAACTCTCGAGTGATGACCGTATAATCCGCCTTAAAGAAGGGTAAGCTTTCAATTTACTTTTGGATAGTTCACTGGTTTTTGCATCGTGATCAATGATTGGCTTCGTGGCTTCATGTATTTGCAGTTACATACAAGAAGGTAGCACGGTAAGTGTAATGGGGGTCGTGAGGCGCCATGATAATGTGCTAATGATTGTTCCACCCGAAGAACCTGTCTCGACAGGTGTTCAATGGACTCGGTGTCTACTCCCAACTAACATCGAAGGTCTGGTCTTGACAAGCGACGACTGTCAGAATGCTGATGTGATTCCCGTATAGATTCTGTGGTAATGTTCTTCACTGTGATTCGGGCTATCTGGATGGCAACCAGGTATATATATATATATATATATATATATATATATATATATATATATATATATATATATATATATATATATATATATACACGCACTGAAAGCCAACAGACCTCTCTCGTTTTGCTTATGGGAGATTCAAGTGTGTGTAACATACGAGCATCGCCTCAACGATGAATGTGTAATGAGTGGGTTGATCTACGTTTTCGTAATTGTAAATCTATAGGGGATTGGAATGACAAAACACATTCCTCCCTTGAGGAGCAATGCAGTGTTACATTAGTTTGGTTACATTCCATGATGTTTTGTTTGTTTAAGCTGTGTATTTATGTTGTAAATAACTTATCTGAGATTGATTATAAATGCATATATATATGTTTTACCATTTTCTTCACATTCCTAGATGCAAGTGGAATGAATCTTTGTTGTTTAGTGAGAAAAATAGTGTTATATATAGGTTCTTGGAAAAATTTTAAGGTACTAGTTGGAGCCATGTTGTTTCGAACTGGGTAAACATATAGTGCTATCAAAATACCAATTGGTATGGTGGTGATTGACACCGTAAACATTTTTTTAGGTTTTAGTGGTAGATTTGGTAACACAAAAATCAATATCTTAGACGAAATGTACATTGAAATTTGAAAATATGCCAGTAATATATTGCCAAATGAATGTCCAAAATGAAGTGTAGTTCTCATATACATCAATGACCAATAAACTGAGCTTAATAAGAAAAAATATAGAGAAACACCATAATCAAATATATAGTATGGGTACACATTTCAGAATAGGCAGCAACACATCTGCAAAATAGTATGTATTCAATAATTATATCAATTTTAATTATATTATTATATACTCATCTTGTCAAAACAAAACAAAAGAATGAAGTTAAGTTTGACAGTAAATTTTTTATTTTTTAAAGAAAGCTGGCCGGCCGGCCTGTAATATGGCAAATTATTCTGTGACAAGGTGGACTCAAGTCTAAAGATACACAATTTACATACTAAATGTTTACAATTTATCTTTTAAAAATTCATAATTTGTGATACCCTGTATTGTATTCACAAATTCTCAAAACTTAGAAACACAATTTATGTTTTAGATGTTCACAATTTCAATACTAGAAATACACAATTTAGGACCAGGGTCCATGGTATAACAACTGGATTAATATATATTGTATGGATAAGTTGCATATATTTTGGTTAATCAGGAAATCGCAACCATTATTTAATGGTGTGCACTAGGTAAACTCTAAACACTTCTGTTATAATTCGCAAATTATACATAAAAGTTAAAAAAAAAAAATTCTATGCAACGGATTCGATCAAGAGAGGGTTACATACCTTTGATTTGGAAGGTTTGTGGGTGTAGGTGGAATGAAATGTGGGGTGTTGTTGATTGACATTAGGCAGCTTGGAGGCTGCAATCTGCTTTTCCTCCTTCACTTTGCTGAATATCATTGTGTATCCTTCTCCTGATGATTTTGGATCTATCTCATCCCATGCTCCAAATTTTGGCACTGATGCTGCTGATCTATATGACTTCAATTCCACACCAATAAATATAATTAATACCAAACATTATTATATCCATGGAATGTATTTATAATAACAAGTTTCATAGTTGTGCAGCAATAATAAAAACATCATCAAACAAACTAGTGAAAACAAAAAACAAAAACTCATATAAGATCGGTTCAAATACCATTTTTCTTGGTTAAATTCATGGGCGGGCAGGCAGGCATCCAGCAAGCTAAATAAGCAGCTAAAAATATTCTTACCAGATCATCGTAAGGATTACTCCTGCCATTTCTGGGCGTTTTAGGACTCGCGGCTGGAATGATGCTATTGCTACTGTCATTCTTCTTCTTCTTTAGCTCTGATCTCTTGCGCCGGTGGCATTTTGCAGAATGGCCGGAAAAGCTTTCCTCCGACGGAGACATGCTTTTCTTAGCACTTCTACTGTGATAGTCGTCATCGCGTGCCTGTTTCTCCGGTGACATGAAGCCAAAGGCGTCGGGATTCTCCTCCGGATCATTCGGGTTTATCATCTTCCCTCCGACGCCGGCGGCGGCGGCTTTGTCTCTACGGGCGTTGTCGAAGCAGGCGGTGTATGGCACATTGTCGCCGTCCCAGTTGCCGAATTTCGGAACGTGAGATGCCTTAATTAACGTTAAAACACACGAAATTAGAAATTATTGATATTTAGATACTTGTAATTATACAGTTTTTTATGAATATAAGTATAGAAATTGGTGAAAACAGTAAAAGAGGAGTTGGTTGCACTTACTGCCATGGATTATCAGGAAGGATTTGCTTTGTTTGATCTTCTTGTTGATTGTTAGTTTGAGATTTTGATAATGGAATGGAATGAGAATAATTCTTTCATAGAACTCTGGGATTGCGCGTGGGGCCATCTGATGACTCCTTCGGAGATCCCTACGAACATGAAAGACATGCTAAAAGGATAATTAATTCCTCCAACTCCAATAATCGATCAATATTGGTTTCCTTAACATTCTTGGAGCTTACAAACATAAACCACCAAGAATGGAAGTCGCTCTCAACAAGAAATTGTCAATGTTTTTCACCAATGCAAATGGGTGCCAATTCTGATCCCCAACTTCAAATATATTTTTCAATATTGCCAGACTAATCTAAATTTATTACTGAGCTTGTTACATTAGTAACAGCCTATTAGATAATGCATTTGTTATTCAAACTCACACTTATGTGACCAGATCTCAAGGTATTATAAGTAATTATGTTAAACTTGAAGTCTCATATAAAAGAGAAATGAAAGAAACTGTTGAATAATGTTTTATTATCTTATAAGAAATTAAACACCATTGTTGTTGCAAAAATGTGTACATTTCATTTGTTATACTTACATTTGACATGCAAAAGAACAACTAAAAAAAGTTTGCACACTACTACTCATAGTAAATATCTTATAATCAAGTGATATAAGGCCCTTATTTGTGATCGAGAAAACCCGCAACTACTGATCAAAAGATTGTAATCTTTTATAAGCTAGAAGTGTGCCGTGGGGATTTTGATCTGAGTTGAGAATCAGGAAATGCCAATAGTCTTGTTCAATATCCAGAGAGTAAGGGACAACTGAATCACAAAAATGGTGTGAAGCCATGTCCTGTCTAACATGAACCCATAAACAGTGATTCCTGCTTTGTTGTGTTCAAAATATGTGACTGCGCCAAAATTCAAAGTTGAAACCAATCAGTCCATGGAAATATAGTAACGCTATTCAAAGGATTGTACAGTACAACGTTGGAAGATAAGAAGACTGACCGAGAGCTTGTCTTTTGTGGTAGGATATAGTGTGTGCGTGAACAGGCACCATATTTGTGTTGTCCAGTTCGTCGTCTCCGTCTCCTTCTTCATCGTCATTTTCCCAATCGGCGTCCACAGGATGTATCGCCTGCGGCGTCCCGGTCCCGGTTCGGTCCACCGGAGTCTCATCGCCGAACTCATCAAAGGAGCTCAACGTTGCGCAGGCGTGCCACTTTGCAGCAAGGGAGGCAACCGATTGCGCTTTGTGTGTGATTTTCGCTGCACTTCTTAGGCATATGAAGAGCCCCGTGACCATAATCATGGAGCACAACTACACCACAACCAAACAACTTTCTTTTAGTTCAAACAAAATACAGCATTTAGCCAAGGCTGTGGTCGAGCAGCATAGCTGTGAGCCTGTGACCCCTCAAACACTGCTGAAAATTATGTAATTTTCGACCACCTAAAAGTGATCTTAAATCAAATTGAAAGTAAAAAGTGATCGGAAATAGCAACAGAAGTTTTTCCGGATACCAAAAGTGGTCGGACCAAAGTTTTCGACTTGATTTAAGATCAATTTCGGGTGGTCAAAAATTCCATAATTTCCAGTAGTGAAATGAGAAGTCTCAAGTGATTGTTGAGTAGAGGTCTGAATGACCAAGTCCATATCTTAGACTGGTTATAATTTTCACTGCTGGAAATTATGTAATTTCCGACCACCTGAAAGTGATCTAAGTGAAAAGTTTTGTTCCGACCACTTTTGGTATTTGAAAAAACCTTTGTTGCTATTTCCGACCACTTTTTACTTTGGAATTGATTTAAGATCAAGTGGTCGGAAATTTCATAATTTCCCGCAGTGTTTTTTGTTACCAAAAAATATCATTCAATTTGGTATCAAAGTCAATCTTACCCCGAGCTCTGCAGCTGCGAAGATGTGGGCGTGGGATTTGGACTCGGTTGTGACGAGGAGGGAGACGAACTGGCTAGCCGTAACCACGATCAAAGTGGATAAAATGAACAGCCTGAAGCGATGGCTAATGACACGGAGGTTTCTTCTGATCCGAAGATGTTCTATCAAGATCGCAGAAACCTCGGACTCTTTCTCGAAAACCTGGGCAAACCCATCCAGCCTCAGTATCTGGAGATGGCATATTAGCCTGAAAAGAACACACACCAGAAACGATATTGCAATTCGATACAGCCATGAAGACAACAGTAATATACAGATGACAACGTTGCTCAAGATCATGTTATAGAAGTAAGGAATCTGCCCTCCTCCCGTGACAAACCACCAAATCTTGTACGCACAATCTGCTAAGAACGTTGGCAGAACAAAAGATGCCAGGATCTTTAACGAACTCTGCATTAAAATCACAAATAAACATATGACTTTGTAATATCATAGCTCAATGATTTAGTATATAAATCAGACTTACATGAATCTGGAGGGTATAACCTTGTTGAACCTTGTCGTTTTCTTCACATAATCTATCAAGAAACAGGAATTTCCTGACACCATATCTCCTTGCAAAGCAAGAGAGGCTGATGAAGGAGATGGTTGCGAAGACAGAAAGGGAAAGCTGCACAATAGCATTAAATGGCCTCTGGTGTTTGGAATCACAGGCGTCGCAAGAGAAAACTAAGTAAGAAACGAGGGGAACCCCGATTGTGAGGATGAAGAAGAGTGACCAAGAGAGACCGGCCCGCCATAGATTCGATTGATCAAGAAACAGCCATGCCAGCGCCGACATTAACCTCTTCACTTCACGTGCGTTGGATATTTCATGATATGATGACGAGATTAATGCTGTTTTGCTCAGTCTGAGAATGATCTCTGTTTCTTCGTCGTCTTCCATTGCTATTGGCTTCCCTTGGTTGGTTGATTGCTTCAATCAGGTTCTGGGTTTTATTGTTTTGTTGATCATCGGATCAACTTGGCATTAATGGATTAATGCTGGAAACTCGATCATTTTAAATCCGGAAAGGGAACCGACTTTGTGATTGTGACCCGTGTAAAATGTAAAGTCCCATGCCACCTGACTCTTTAGGGGCGTTGAATAGTTACGTTTGATACTTCCTACGACATTGGGCAACCAACTTTGTGCTTTGGTTTAATTTATCGGGACTAACTTGGAAGCTTGTGATTACTAATGATAGATACACTAGAAGTGGAATTGGGTTGAACCGAACCTGGGAGGCGAGCAAAGCGACCCGACCCGGGACCTTAAGGTTGCTCAGAGCCGAATCAAAGACACCGATGCCAACCATAGTGTCCGGACTCGAGTTCTAGCTCACCCTGACCCTAGCGACGCGGTCAAGCCATATCCGCCTGCCTACCCTATGCATGAAATAATTAAATTTCGAAAATTATAAACAATTTCTTCATTGCATCATGTACTAACTTCAAAACTTTTTGGGTTATACATACTCCTCAATATGTAAAAAAACACATCTATATAGTATCGATTAGTGCTTTTTTCGTAGTTGAATTTTTGGTCACATAAGACAAGACATGAACCCTAATATTTCAACCATTGAGTGGTGCTAGATTTCGACACTCAAGAACTAAAGAATTTGTCAGTTAGGTCTCTCGATAAGAGAAACTTAGATGCCAACTCAATTTAGGACTAATTCAATCATGAATCACTTTGTGTCCTGTAAGCATTTCTATTTTGTATACACATAGTTTTAATATTCTTTTAAGGTGCAAAGGGGATATAAAATGATTGTTACTTTGTACTATATTATGTGTAGGATAATAGTTTATTTACAATATTTGACGTCCTTGATGCACCTAACCTAAATTGGATATAGATAACAACAAGTGTGAATTGAATATTTGTTATGTTTACCCTCTTGGTATTGTATCAATTTTGGGTGAGTTCTAAGGATTTGATCAAGAAATAGAGTAATACAAGTTATACAATCAGCAAATTAACTCAAGGAAAGTGATGTCTTCATTAATGCATTACGTAATATTCATGACGACTCTTGTCTTATACTTCGTATTGTATTTGAAAAAAACAATCATTAAATTGTATTATAACTTATAAGTCAGTGTAATATTATAAAAATGGTGTTTAGCCTTTTGAGTATGTGTAAAGGTCGCTGGTTTGCATCATCACGTGACCCTAATGCCTGAGGAACAGGCAACCTTGGAGAGCCGGAAACTCAAATCCATGAATCCATCCATTCTGGAAGTTCCTTCCAATAAGGAAACATTAAAATTCCCAAAAAAGAAAGAATTAGTGGCTGTGGTTTAAGGTGATTACCGTTGAAATTAAAATGTATTAGGAGCAGACACGTCACACGTCGGAGGACGTGAGGGTTGATGTTGGCGGCTGCCGGCTGGATGGTCGGATGTTATTTTGGTTGAGGGTTTCACACTTTCACCTTAAAGCTTCTACTTTCAATAAGAAGTTGTCATGTGTCAATGCCTTTTATCATATCTCTTTAGCTAATATTCACATTCCTCTCCACATAGTGATACAAATCGAGACCCTAACTACGTTGATACGAATCAAAACCTTAATTATATATCATAAAAGCTAGCTAAATTGATACGAATCAAAACCTTAAATACTTCACAAAAGTCAATTCATAAGTGTAAATTTGACAACCAAGTAATTTGTGGTATGATGACATCACTGTTACTATTCTAAACGGGAGATCACATGTTTGAGTTCCATCCCAATCAATGGATATTGGCAATACTTGGCATAATCATGTTGAACGAATACTATAAATAGGATTAGATTGTAGTTTGATTCTTCTACTTTTTCATTGAGTAGCAAGAAATTTTAAGGGTACGAGTGTTTACTAATTTGAGAAATTGTTTATTTGTCTTAAAGATTAAAAAGCATGCATTTATTAATTAGAGAAATTGTTTATTTTTCTTAAAGATTAAAAGCTAGAGAAATGAAAAAAAAATGGAAGAATTTGTTTATTTTTTATTTCTCTAATTTGAAAATTGGAGAACAATTTCTATTTTTTCTCCTTCTAATTTCTCAATTTTGATGAGCCCGATGTGGCCTATACAAGAATAACAAAAGTCTGGCCAAAATATTTCCAATTTCGGGCTTTTTTCACAGACCATTGAAAAGCCCAATAAAGGCCCAATTCAGCCGCCGGGAGAATATGCCGTAAACGGGGTATTAGAAAGACGACAATTCAGCTCACCGGTAAAGTGATAATAACTAAAATATCCATTTCCCGTTTTGCAAATCAAGGACAGAAGTCTTCAAAATTTTCGAAAATGACCCCTTTCTTCTTTGACTATAACACCCACACCACCGTCCTCTTTCCCGCAGCTCCGTCCACTGATCCACTACCCAGTTTGAATTTTCCCTGGATTGCGATATTCCAATTTTTCTATCTCCTTTCCTCTCGTCAACACCTTCGAGCTCTCCGTAGGAAAACTGAGAAGTGAGGGAAGAAAATATGGCGGCGGTTTCTATGATGTTTGGAGTCTCAGCATCTTCGCATGCATCTTTCACACCAAAGGGGATCGGAAATTCATCTGCTTTGTTCACTTCCAAGACCCCTTTCCGGTTTAGCTCCCCCATTTTCTTTCAGCCTTCTTTTTGGTCTTCCCCGCGATTCCTCTCAAGGTAAAGTTTTCTTTTGTTTTGTTTTTGTTTTTAGCTCAAGGGAAAGACATTTATGTGCATAGTTCTAGGGTTTATCAAGCTATACTGCAGTTTCTTTAAGGTGTTGTTGTTTGTGGTGAGGGTGGAAATTAGAAAGAAAAGTATAAATGAATTCATTATTTGTGAGGTTTTCATTTTCTGATTGTGTAGCAGAAATTAACCATTAAATTATAGGCATCAGCTTGTGTTATATATGTGAATCAGTTTATGTGGTTCTTTGCCATTGATCAGGCACTGTGAGGAATAATGAGATTGAATTAACTAAAAAAGCTCTTGCATTTAGATGTTTGGAGCCAACATGTAACAGTAAGATCAAATTTTAGAATTGAAATCCTTAGGTCATATGAGCTTATCACTGTGGCATGGTTCAGTCTGAAACTGGTTAGAACTACGGTACTTGAGGAGGATTTGCACTGGGTAAACCTTGTATCGACCCTAACCAGTAAAGGACCACTGGGAGGTAAACCAGCCCAGTTTGCCTATAGCTCACGGGCGGGCTCAAACTAGGAAGGAATCGAACTTGTAAGCTTGTGGTTACCAAGTGATTTGCGTGACCAACTTGGCTGGAGTTGCCCCTTTGATCTAGTTTTCAAAATATAACAAAGTTAGCTTATTTATTTATGTTGTGCTTCACTTGCAAAATGATGCAGGGAATCATATAGAGTCAAAGCAACAGTGATACAAGAAACTGAAGATCAAGTGGTCATAGAGGAATCATCCCCACCAAAGAGTTCTCCTGGAAGCGGAGGAGGAGGAAGCAATGGTGAGCCACCACAAAATACATCCTCTAATGGTCTTGAGAAATGGGTCATAAAGTTGGAGCAGTCTGTAAATATCTTTCTTACGGTACAAATTGCAATCCTTAAATCTGTTCTTATGTTTTCCCTGTTGTGTTCATCTACG
This sequence comes from Ipomoea nil, assembly GCF_001879475.1. Classification (NCBI taxonomy): domain Eukaryota; kingdom Viridiplantae; phylum Streptophyta; class Magnoliopsida; order Solanales; family Convolvulaceae; genus Ipomoea; species Ipomoea nil. The sequence continues at coordinate 1,008,342 of NW_017619575.1, forward strand.
TATGCTGTCTATACTACGGAACTTCATCTTTGATATATGAATATCAGTGCCATTTCCAAAAACTGATAATTTCATCTGTCTATGCTTGTTTGTCACATATTTACATGATACTCTTTATGGTTCTGTTTATGTGGTTCAATGATGAAATAGGTCAGTGGAGGACTGGAATGAATGACAAAATTAGTTGTGCTTCCCTTGGGAAAGCTATTGTCTGTTCTTGTTCGAAAATGAATCTGTCATGTCTTAATGAAATTGCTTTGAATCTTTCAGGATACAGTGATAAAAATGCTCGACACTTTGTACCATGACAGACACTATGCAAGGTTTTTCGTTCTCGAAACTATTGCAAGAGTTCCTTATTTTGGTAATTACTCTGCTAGATATCTCAGAGTAGTTAAGATTGACTTTAGTATCTTAGTTTGAATCTTTTAATAAACATGGCCCCTTTTCTAAACACTTGTTCTCAATTAATAATAATTTTGGTTGCTTTATCTATTGTGGCAGCATTTATGTCTGTTCTGCACATGTACGAGAGTTTTGGTTGGTGGAGAAGAGCAGATTATTTGAAAGTGCACTTTGCCGAAAGCTGGAATGAGATGCACCATCTGCTCATAATGGAAGTAATGCTCGTACTTCAATGCTATTTCAACTTTCAAAAGTCACCACTATTTGAAAAACCCAAAAATGAGATGTTTTTCATCTTGCACCAGAAACTACTTAAATGATAGAATGTATATTCACTGACAGTTCTCATTTACTTCTGCTGCATTTGGAGATGCAAGAAGATTGAGAACAGCATGCATTGGGTTCTCGATTCACCTGGCTAAATGATAGTGGTGATTCTATTGCAGGAATTAGGCGGAAATGCTTGGTGGTTTGACCGCTTTCTTGCTCAACATATTGCAATTTTCTACTATCTCATGACAGTTTTTATGTATGCCCTGAGCCCAAGAATGGCATGTAAGTATACATACCTTGTATCTTTGTGTTGTTTTCTGGCTTGTTCTGAGAAAAAAATTCGTGGGTGATTTTAAAGATATTGACATAATGCATGAATGAGCATATTTAACTAATTTGACTCCTTCAACCACAGATCATTTCTCAGAATGCGTGGAGAACCATGCATTTGAAACATATGACAAATTTATCAAAGCTCAAGGAGGTATTTGTTTATATATGTACATCTAATGACAATATTATTGTCGCTAAGTATAATCTGTTTGGCTGGCATTACTTGAGTATGAAACTTTGACTTGCAGACGAGTTGATGAAACTTCCTGCACCAAAGGTTGCTGTAAGATACTACACCGAAGGCGATTTGTATTTGTTCGGTGAGGATCACAACACCACCTTTCTTACTCTTCTTACCACATCGTCCTCATTCTTTACTAACCAAAATGCTCTATAATTGCATCAGATGAATTCCAAACGTCAAGGTTGCCCAATACTCGAAGACCAAAAATAGGTAAATATAACTACTTGTGGCATTATATTGGCGAAGATGATTCGATTCAAGTGAGGTGATTGAAGTGCTTTATGTGTAGATAACTTGTATGATGTGTTTGTGAACATCCGAGACGACGAAGCTGAGCATTGCAAGACCATGAAAGCATGTCAAACTCACGGCAGCATACGCTCGCCTCACTCGTATTCAGATGATGATACGGGTGACGACATTTCGGAGTGTGATCTCTCGCAAGCTGATTGCGAAGGCATTGTTGACTGCATAAAGAAATCTGTTTCTGATTCTCAAGTAGTCCGGGGATAGGGCATACTATTACTGCATACCATAAGATATTCAAGTGTGAATAGAAAAATACAACCACATATTATAGATTGTAGATCCAAAGATCCAATATAGTTGGACTTATTCCTGAAACGGATATTTTCTCCGATGGATTGATCGGAGATTAGGAAATCACAGGCTTGAAGTGACACGATAATGTTCGTCCATTTGTTTTACATGAATATCATCTACTTTCACCCAGGTTCAGATTGTACTGGAAATTATCATTAAATCTAGGCATTAAACAGTCATTTAGGTTGAATCTGGTTTCTTAAACCTGGCCTATCAGAGCATTTGGAGGATCTAATTAAGAGTTCTACTACATAGACTCTCAAAATTTTACTCCCTCATTTATACTCCTGCACCAGGATTGGTTATTTTCTATCATGTGGGTCCACATGAAAGGGAGTATCCTGTAATTATACAGTCAACCGACTAACTGTACATTAACTTATTGTAACACCTTTAACATTTTAGGTGTTTAGTTGGATAAAAGAAAATTGTTCTCCATGAAATTTTTTTAAAATTTGAAAGAAAATTAAATGCTCCGTTTGATGGTTTGATGAAAAACTTTTGTTTCAAGACTAAGGAAACTTTTTTACACTCCTCTCTCTTAGTATTTTGATTTTTATTGAAAAAGTTTTCTATTAAAAATTAATAAGATAATTTTGTCCTCTAACTTTTCTCATTACCTTTATTTTTATAGATAATTATTATATATAAGTATATTAATTTTTATATTATAAAAGGATCAAATAGGCAAAAAAATCAATTAGACCTCTACATTTTAATGTACATTTTACAATAAAACAAACTTTTCGAATAAAATTTAAAAACCTATTTGATCATTTTATTTAGTCTATTTATGATCGCTCATTCTAAAAAATCACTTCATAACACTAAACCATAAATCATTAAGTATTACTCCATATTTCTTATCTTATAATTCTAAACCCAATCAAACACTAAAAATATTCCTCATAATGTCTCCTTTATCATCCAAAGCAATTAATTTTTTTGATAATTGTTTTTTATAAAATTTCAATTCCATTTTTTCACAAATATTTTCCGTGAACCGAACATGCCGTTATTTCGGTAGATATTAATACTATGCGTCAAATCGTTAATCACTTACGGATAATTATCATCCTCATCTTCACCAATGGCGAAAAAATGCCAATATATTTCCAGAATCAAACAAGAAAACCAAACAAACTGAAAAAAAAAAAAAAAAAAAAAAAAAAAAAAAAAAAAAAAAGGTGAAAAGAGGAAGAAGAATGTGGACGAGCAACAATCGAATCGTCAATGGAGAGAAGTGACGACCGAAACGATATCTCGCCATCATCATTTTCGCCTCCCTTATTATACAATACAATGAGAAGATAAACTTCCATAATTATCTCTCATTGCGATCAGGAGGCTATCATCAATTCCTCAAATTTTCACAATACACATATACACATACACAGATTCACCGCCGGTGAAGAGAGAACTGCATCTTAGAAATTAGAATGAATGAAGAGTGAAGACGTAGGTAATGGCGTAGCAATGTATTTATAGAGCCAGAGTGAGCGAATGATGTCAACCCTAATTGTAACCTGTATATGCAATTACAACATTGCCCTCGTTAGGACGTGAATTAATGTACACTACTCTTATTATATTTGTAATTTACACGATATATCTTTTATATTTATATATTTTTACTAGTATTTTTTATGCGCGATGCGCAAAAAATAGGTGCCCAATATTAATACATTATATTAAAATTTTAAATTTTAGATATTTAAATTATTCTAAATAATAATAATAATAATAATAATAATAATAATAATAATAATAATAATAATAATGTAAATTATTTTTATAAATTTGATATTTATATTTATGTAATAATTAACATATAACTCAAATATTTAATGTGTATATATTATTATTGATGAAGAAGATAAGAAAATATATGGTGGAGGCATGTGCATGGTAACAATAGTGGAAAAGATAGCGGAAGTTATAACGGTAGGGGTATGTTTGTCCAAAATATTTTAATGTACAACCTTTATAGCATAATGTACAAAAAAACTTAACGGAAAAAACGGACATAAATCAGGGGTATAACTTTCATTCACACTTATTATGTTTTTAGATAACTCGTCAATTACAAGGGTATTTAAGAAACGTAAATGATATAATAAAGGACAAAATATGAAAAATAGTAAAAAAAAAAATACTAAAATAAAAATAATATGAACAATTCATTTCAACAAATAATTACACCAATATTTTTAGTTCACGTTAAGAGTATAGCTTTATAAGCTTTTAGAGAAAGGCCCTGTTTGGTAAAATGGTTGTTTGCTGTTAGCTGATTGTGTTAATTAGAAGGTATGAATAGTTGATAATATTAGCTGATTGTAGAAAAGTGTTTGGTAAATTAGCTGTTAACTGATAGCTGTTTGGTATAATTTCTTTTCTCAAAAAGCTAATTGAAAAAGTTGCTTGGAGTAACTTTTTGAATTTTAGCCTTTTGGAGTTGTAAAAAGCTAATTAACCAAATATTTATATTGATATTTTAACTAAATCAAACAATTAATAGTGGTCAAATAAGCCAAAATTGGCCTATAGGCCAATTTTTTACCAAACAGGGCCATAATGGTCAAATATGCCCTTAAACTTTACCCAAAATGTCAATTAGGTCTCTAAACTTTTTAAAAAATCAATTAAACACTCAAACATGTCAAATTGGGTCAATGAAGCCCAAAAATCGACAAATGACATGTTATTACAGGTCATTTCAATTTCAGCCACCAGTGACGAATTCCAGCGAACGGCGACAAAATCCGGCCATCGGTGACAATTTCTGGCTGTCCGATCGTCTTTCATTGGAGAAGCCGACCGGACGACCGCCTTCTCCAATCTTCTCCATTGGAGAAGGCGGTAGGCGGCCGTCTTCTCCATTGGAGAAGATGAACAAATCTGGTCGTCTTCTCCACTAGAGAAGCGCGGCAGTGGAGAAGGCGATCATCCAGTCGTCTTCTCCAGTGGAAGACGACCGGACGGCCTGGAATTGTTGTCGGTGGCTGGAATTCATTATCAGTGACCGGAATCCGTCCCACGGAATTGAAATGACACGTAATAACAGGTCATTTACCGATTTTTGAACTTTATTGATCTAATTTGACATATTTGAGTGTTTAATTGAATTTTTTTTAAAAGTTTAGGAGCCTAATTAACCTTTGAGGTAAAGTTTAAGGACTTATTTGATCCTTTTCTCTAAGCTTTTATTAAGTTTGTAGATGTAGATTGTAGATGATCCTGTTCTTATTAGGTTTGTAGATATAAATTGGAGTTGTAGATATATGAACAAATGAAAATAATTGAGACCTATGTAACATATAATTTTGTTTAAGATATAGTAATAATTTACAATAGAGTTAATTACCGAAATGAAGGGTGATTAAAGCAAATGAATTTTGATCAACGCCCTACCGCCCAAAAATGGGGTCCAATATAGATATTCATTTTTAGCTTGTACCGAGTTAGCAAGAAGTGTGGTGGTATCTAGGGTTTCAAACACCAAAAACCCCAGCTTTGCAGAGTGCACACTCTCAGTGCAGTTCTTCCGACGCCTGCTCCGTTCAATCCTTGACTCCTCTATATTCAGCATCCGGCTCTTCAAGATTCATTCACAAAACAATCAATTCTGCGTCTTGATAACTGTAAGTAGCTACTCCTCTCACTGCAGTTCCCCCCAGAATTTCTGGATAACAAAATTTTTAAATTTTGATTTTATTTATGCAGTAAAACATACTTCAATAGAAGGGTAGACTGAATTTCTTTGCTTACATACAATAAAGTTCGAGTCTTGGATTGTTTTGAGGGGAGGGGAGGGGACTATATGGGGAAATCAGGTGGTAAGAAGAAGAAGGGGGGTGTTAACCAGAACCAGGGGTCTGGAGGGAATATCCAAACACCAGTTGTTAATGGCAGCGTTGAATTGGACTCGTCACTTTTGTTGAAAAGAGCTCATGAGCTCAAAGAAGAAGGGAATAGGAGGTTTCAGGATAAGGATTTTGTGGGTGCTCTTCAGCAATATGAGAAGGCCCTCAAACTTACCCCGAAAATGCACCCGGACCGAGCTGTGTTTCATAGCAACAGGGCTGCTTGTTTGATGCAAATGAGGCCCATAGACTATAATACTGTGATTTCTGAATGTACAATGGCGCTCCAGGTTCAGCCTCAGTTTGTCCGGGCCCTTCTTCGCAGAGCCCGTGCTTACGAGGCTATTGGGAAATATGAGATGGCGATGCAAGATGTGCAAATGTTATTGAATGCTGACCCGAATCACCAGGATGCTCTGGATATTGCTGGGCGAATGAGGATGGCTCTTGGCCCTCGCCAGGAGGCCCAACAGGATCTTCAGAGCCGCCCATCGCCAGCTGCCCTTGGGGCCTCTGCAGTGGGTGCAGCTCCAATTGCTGGCCTTGGGCCATGTTTGCCTGCTCGGCCAGTGCCCAAGAAACCAACACCTTCGGTTGGGACTTCAGCACTATTGGCTAATAACAAGCATAATCCAGCCTTGCCGACTGAAAATGGTGTTCAGGCTAAAGTTCAATTGCCAAAGGTTGTTTTAAAGCCTTCAAATGGTTCTCTCAAGCCTAATCCAATCCCAATTAAGGATGACAAAAAGGAACAGACATCGTCATCTGTGTCAATCACTACCCATGGGCATTCAAGACAGGCTGTGATTCTTTGGAGGTCTCTAAAGCTTGTTTATGATCATGACATACGTCTTGCAAAAATGCCTGTAAATTGCAGTTTCAGAGAGTTGAGAGATGTCATTAGCAAACGCTTTCCAATGTCAAAATCAGTTCTCATCAAGTATAAGGATAACGATGGTGATTTGGTGACAATAACATGCTCAGCTGAACTAAGATTAGCAGAGGCTGGCGTGGACAATCTTGTACCTCAAGACCCTGACACAGAGAAAGGAGATTCTATTGGGATGCTGAGATTGCATATTGTTGAGGTGAGTCCAGAACAAGAACCACCTGTATTGGAAGAGGAAGAGGAGAAACCCGTTGAGAGCGAGGGTACTAAAGCAGATGAAAGTGTATCCCATTCTTCTCTGAGTGATTCGGTGGTGGATACTGTTGATAGTGAGATTAACAAGGTAGAGAAGATCATTGAAAAGGTAAAATCTGCGACATCAGAAGATCCCGAGTCCAAGGAAGTGGAGATGGATGATTGGTTATTTGAGTTTGCTCAGTTATTCAGGACCCATGTTGGCATTGACCCGGATGCCCATATTGATCTGCATGAACTTGGAATGGAGCTGTGTTCTGAAGCACTTGAGGAGACAGTGACTAGTGAAGAGGCTCAAGCTCTCTTTGACAAGGCAGCATTAAAGTTTCAGGAAGTTGCGACACTGGCTTTCTTCAATTGGGGAAATGTTCATATGTGTGCAGCAAGGAAGCGGATACCCATTGAGGATCCTGGCTCGAAGGAGTTGTTGACTTCGCAGCTCCAGGCTGCTTATGATTGGGTGAAAGACAAATATTCTCTAGCCAAAGGCAAGTACGAGGAGGCCCTTTTAATCAAACCAGACTTCTATGAGGGTTTGTTGGCATTAGGACAGCAGCAGTTTGAAATGGCAAAACTGCACTGGTCTTTTGTTTTGGCTAAGAAAGAAGATCTGTCAAATTGGGATGCAACCGAGACATTTAGGCTTTTTGACAGCGCAGAAGAAAAAATGAAAGTAGCAACTGAGATGTGGGAGAAGCTTGAAGAACAGAGACTTAAAGAGCTGAAGGATCCTAATGCAAGCAAGAAAGATGAACTTAAAAGAAGGAAGAAGCAGGGAAATGGTCCTGACGCTGAATCCTCGGCTGCTGGTGAAATTTCTGCTGATGAAGCTGCAGAACAAGCTGCTGTAATGAGATCTCAAATACATTTGTTTTGGGGTAACATGCTCTTTGAGCGGTCTCAAGTTGAATGTAAATTGGGGTTGGCTGGCTGGAAGAACAACCTTGATACTGCAGTTGAGAGGTTTAAGCTTGCTGGGGCTTCTGAGGCTGATATCTCGACCGTTCTGAAGAATCATTGCTCCAATGAAGCAGCTGAGGAACCTGAGAAAAATGTTGCCAGCATTACGGCTAAAGTGGCTAATGAAACAGAAGACAAGGATGATGCCGATCAAATGTAGTGAATCTTTGCATTTACGTGACAAGGATGATGCCGATCAAATGTAGGGAATCTTTGCATTGCATGGTGCCTTTAATCAATCAACTACCTTAATGCCCTCATTGCAGGTCCTCGTTGGAGGAAATGAAATTGTCATTTTAAGGATCAAGTTTGAGGAGCCATTTATTTTTATATTAAGGTAGCAAATTGGCTTCACATTTTTTGAAGATTGCACTTTCAGGATATTTATTCTGTGGCAACAAGTTTTTAACTGTCGTCATTGTATGGCAACTAGTTTTTAACTGTCGATCTGACGAAAGTTTTCCCTTGTTGATGAGCTTCTATATGAACACTTCCACGTCCATGAAAACAAATATTTGGCTGTTGAAGATCAATTGTGATTTTCTTCTTAATTTGACGGGTTTTGATATCATCAACTGTTGGATAGTTATCGCAAAATGTCATTTACCTTTCTCTTACTAAATTCTTCTGTCTTATTGGTGTTTTTTTTTTTATCCATTTGCCCTAATGGCCATAGAAAAAGACTTGGAGTTTGAAGATCATCTGTACTTTCACTTACGTGCGTGAAATGTCTTAGAAGTAACCTCAGCCACATCCAACTTAATAGCTTTTGCTTTGTCTTGCTTTACAGATACATATACTCTTTTCTAGTATGAGTGGAAATGGATATTATCTTAAAGTTCTCCACTTTCATGATTTTTTTTTCTTTGTGGAGATTAAGGCATTATGTTCAAGACAAGACCACTTAAGGTTTTAATAGTGGAATAATGACATAAAGTTTCAAAGATTAGCTTCCTTGAAGTACGCTAATATCCCTCTCCTGACCCCTTGAACACTTTAGAATGTCATTTCTTATGCTTAAATCTTTCTTTTGAGTTTTGAGTTCTGGCACTGTGCTTCCCCACCTCTTTATTCCCTTACTTTAAGAGCATTATTATTGATTTGTTTAGACATTTTTATCGAGAAAATGTTTCGGGATAGAATATGCAGAAGGGGTGTTAGTACTGTGAAGTTTTAGCACAGGGAAAGTTTATAACACTGTTAGAAGGCTTTATTCATGTCAAGTGATGATAACTGATAGAAGTAATAGAAAATTCTGTGGTGTTTGTTAGCTGTAAATGCTCTCACTTTCAGAAAAAAACGACTTTTTTGTTTATACTCTTTTGTTACAGTAAATTACTTTTTGACTTTTAAGATAAGATGTTATTCAAGACATTCCCTTTTATGTGAAGGAGCACACACATCATACAGTAGCTGAGATTATTTTATATTAAACTGCACCAGTAAGGGTTTATTGGCTTCAGGAGAAAACCCGAAAATATTGCTAATTTGATGATTCATCCCATAATGAAAACTACAAATGACAGTACATAACCCATAAACAACCTTAACAGACTTGATTAGTGTTGTACCAATACATTAAACTCCAGCATAATTGTTCATCTTTGTAGTTGGGGGCTTATTTCTTAAACAGTGGCAATTGGAGAGCTGTTCACTGGGCTTTCCATGGTCTTCATGGCTTCAAACCTCGGCTCCTTGGCCTGGAACTTGAGCCCTGCATAAAGCTTCATGTAGTCCTCAAACACGAATTTTGGGTACTTGTGTTTGTTCTCTTCTGCTTCTTTCTCGACTAATGCAGGTGCTGGGAAGATCACAGCATCGCTCCCCGGGTTGTAGAATGACGCTAAGGACATCCTGTTGCCGTCTGTCTGAGCAATCACTCGGTGCAGCACGCTCTTGTATTTCCCGTTTGTTATCACCTTCACCGGAAAAAAAGATCTCTCGGTGTTAGAATTACATACAAGGTAAGGATGCAGTGTTGAGCATATAATATCAGTGTTGCAAAAATCGCACGGTCGGCCTCCTAGGCGCCCGTCTAGGCGTTCTAGGCGGTCCCCAGGTGCCTAGAGGGCGCCTAGCGATTTTTTCAACATTGTATAATATTGTAAATATAACTGTATAGTTTCACTATCAGTTTAAACTTTGTGGTTTTAACATATGGTGTGAGGGGTACCTCGAGCTGGTCACCGATGTTAACAACGATGGAGTGGCGCATAGGGGGGACATCGACCCACTTGTCGTCTTTGAGAAGCTGCAGGCCACTGACCTTGTCATCCTGGAAGAGAAGGATGATCCCACCGGCATCGGTGTGTGCCCGGAGGCCCTTGATGAGGTCTGGCTTGGGACATGGAGGGTAGTTGCTGACCTTAGTGCCAAAGTTAGGACCTTTTGAGCCAGAGAAGGCCTTTTTCAGGTACCCTTTTTCCAGGCCAAGATTCTCACACAGCAAATCCAAGAGATTCTCAGCCAGCTTCTCCAGCTCCATTGCAAACTCCTTCATAACCTTCCTGTTATCTTTCCAATAATTAGTCCAAGAATTGGGACCAGAAAGGACCATACATACATGTGTCAAAGCTAATCTCATTGGTCCTATGATAGGACCATGATGTGCTGTCAATGTTACTGTGGTCCTACATAGGTGTGAAACTGTGACTAGCTGTGTTGTAGTAGTTGAACAGGAAACATCCCAGATTGTGGGAGAGCACAGTTGTGTTTTTGGAAGCATTATATTATAGATTATAGAAAATTAACCTGTAATGATCTTCAAGATCAGGGATTTCAGAGATGTTTGAGACAGGGAGATGCTTCAAGAAGAAAGTGGATTCCCAGTCAAGATCATTGATTTCAGTCTGAACAGCATCAAGCCCCTTAGCAGCCACCATTTCCTTGAACCTTTGCTCCATACATTTCTTGTAGTGATCTTTGGTCAGCTTCTCCACAGTGTCCATAAGCTCAATAGAAATCCCATGATCCACCAACTGAAACAAACAAAAAAAAACACAAAAAAGCTAAGAAAGTGAACAAGAATTCAAGAACATTTGTATTTGATGCAGAAAACCAGAAAATGAACCTCAAAGAACCCCCAGTTTTCACAAGCATCTTTTATTTGTTCCATGATAGCAGGCCTTTCTTCAGTGTTAAGCTGCGCCAAGTTAATAATGGGGAAAGAAGCCATCTTTCTCTGCCTTTCTTCTTGAAAAAAAAAGGGAATGTTTTCTCCAACTCTCTCACTCACTCACTCTGTATGTTTGTTTGAGGGATGAAGAGAAAGCAATACCAGGGAGGGGTATTTATAGGCCAAGGCCAGTGAGGACTGATTTATTTATTTATTCAGGAAAAAGAAATGACAACTTTAGATTTTCAAAAATAAAAATTACAACTTTAGGAAAATGCAAAGAAAAAACCCACAAATATGGTGTTGGTAAAAGAAATTAACCACCCTAAGTTCACCATCCAATGTATGCTAAACAATTGTTAAATAAACAAATCCATCCATAACATTAATCGAATGGATGAGAAGTCTCACTTAAGACTTGTTTTTACTGACAGTATGGGAGTTCAATTTCCCAACCAACATTTGAGATTTGGGTTGGACTTCTCCTTGTGTGCAAGAAGTATACAGTTTTGCGTTGAATCTCAAAACTAAATTGACTTGATTTACCTCCTCATAAGTCTGTGATAAGTTCATGGGGTCCATGAGCCTTGACTACTCACAAATCAACATACCCTCATTTTATGTGGATTGAAACTCTTATTGAAAGAACTATACATATCCCATTTGTGAACCCAACAACTTGGTTTAAAGGGAGACATTTCCATTCCATATAGATCACGTATTATTGGTAAAGGTGTCTAATTAAGGTGGGTATAAAGTTTGCAACATGATTTGAGATGAGAGAAGTGGTAACAGGAATCGTGGAGGACGTATGTGAACACATCCCTATGGACCCCTACCAATTTGGCCGAAGCTGTTGGAAGAAATTAGCCATGGCTCATTATGCCTATCTTTTTATTCATCAATCTTTTGCTTTAATTTGCTTGGTGGGGTTGTACCTAATCTAATTAGTGCATTGCCCATTCTCTGCTTTTACTTTCTTGGATCTTCACCCACACTATATGCTAACCCCATTTTTACCACTTCTTTTCCTATTTTTCTTCACTTCAATCTTTAATTTCTACCTTAGCTTCACAATGTTTATCTTAATCCTCCTTAGCTTCCCACTTATTTGGGAGTGATTTAGTTGCGGCAACCCCAACAAAATTAGTGGGGTAGTTGGTTAGGTAATTACAAGATTCTAAGTTTGATTCTATGTGGGAAGTATTCTATTGGCTTTCTTAGTTTGAGTATGCTGTCGGTCAGTTATTAGCAAACTAGTCTAGTTTATCTCATTATGATCATTTATCAACTAGCGTCACAAAGCATAAGGAGTATAATACTTTGTTTCCAAAAAGCTGAATCCTCAACCCCAAGGGCCCCCGTCTAACAGAGCATTTGAGAGGATGTAAATCATGGTAACTCAGCTTAACACAAAGGCTAGACATTTAATTACTGCGCACAAGGAACCCCCTCAATTTGAGAGATTGCTCCCACACTATCGTTGGTAAGACTGAATCCTGGGTCATTGTTCCCAAACTTCACTTATGAGCAAACTAGTATGATTTATCTCATTATGATCATTTATCAATTAGCGTCACAAAGCATAAGGAGCATAATACTTTGTTCTCAAAAGGTTAAATTCTCAACCCCAAGAGCCTCAGTCCAACAGAGCATTTGGAAATATGTAAATCATGGTAACTCAGCTATCTGAACATAGAGGTTTGACCTTTGCTTACTGCGCACAAAAAGCCCCTAACTTTGAGAGATCACTCCCACATTATCGCTGATGAGACTCGATCCCGAATCATTGTTTTCAAACTTTACTTATGTGACCAATTGAACTGTCCTTGCAGGCTAAGGAGCATAACACTGACATTGTAGATTGGCAGTAATCAATATTTTGCGTGGACAAAACATAGTTTAAAATGTAGTGTGGTTCTTGATAACCAAAAAAACATGAGACAAACCGACCAACAAAACTCTCAGATCTAGTAACTCTAGAAAGTTAATTTTATTTAGTGTGATGTAGTACGATGTACCCCAATACCCCACTCCATCTTTACATACAACTATTTGTGGCCGCCATGCCCCATAACAGCCTGTATAATATGCTTTGAAAATTTCTAAGTTTTACACAATATCAACAAAATATTATTTGGACCGATTTTTTTTTTTTTTTTTTATACCAAATGAATAAGACTCATAGTTATTATACGATTGTACATTCAGTAAATCTTACTCCTGTATAATGTGTCAAAGTTACATCGTGTTCTCGACCAACATAAAATTATGTTAATAATGTCCTAAATGAGATGACCAAGTGGGTGAAACATTATTTTCGTATCTGAATATTTTGAGTTTAATTATTACCAACACTCTCTCAATCGAACTTATCGTATATAGTCTTTCTAGTTCAATTTACCTATAATATATAGTTTGCATACTATTACTATGCAATAATATGATTTATCCATTCTACACCTTTTGATAGTAATTATAAGTTTTCTGTAACATTTTCCTTAATTTTTGTACCATTTGACTTACACATATATTATGTGATAAATAATGTTCCCCATCCATGTCCTATTAACCAACTTGCATTTTTCTAATTAATATTTTATGTGGCTAAAATACTGTACAATGTGGTACTAACTTTACTTTAGCTGTACCAAATAGTGGCCAGGGATGAAAAATATATTTAAATAATTTGAATTAGATCTTACATAAAAGATTAGTGGAGTTTTTTATGCATTAATTGTAAACTTGTACTATTTTAATGTTGTCACCCTGGTTATAGACTAACTGTATTTTAAATTGGAGAATATAATTTTTTAAAATTATTATTTACTAACGTGACAAAGAATATTTTTTACATAGATTTATTTTCATGACCATCGCCCATCTATCGTATACAATTATTTGCTTATGTCGAATTACTACATTCCTACTATTGCTTGCTAGTCATTTAAATATTTATTTATTTACCAATAACATTACCCACCACTGAACATCCATAATTTAACTATTAATTTTTTTTTTTCCATTCAATCTGAGGTAGATATTCTTATAAACTAATTTCAAACCGCGTAATTGTTTTGCAGCTATAATAGATAAGTTGGTGTAGTTCTAACAGCTAGTTTTCAAAGGCTATAATGTAGATTCTATTTTATATTTTTGCAAAATCTTCAATTTGCATACTAACTAGCACTAGACCTAACAGAGACGGAGCCAAAGGGGCGGCAGCTGCCCCCCTCATCCCACCCTCACCTCATATATAATATTTGTATGTATATATGTATTAGTATTAGTACAAAAAAAAAAAACTATTAAATGTTAACAAGAAATGTGTTAGATTAGTTGGTAGAGTACATGTTTGGTAATAGTAAAGGTCACACACACACACATTTTTCGTCCATATCCAACAATATTTACAATTATATTTCTTAGGTTAATTATTTCTTTTGTTTTAATGTTTTGCTTTTACTAGAAAAATTTTCTGAATCCGTCCATACGGCTCCGCCCCTGAGACATAACCTATCTAATTTGTCATAATAGGTTTACCAATTACATGTTGGGGTTTACAATACTAAACACTAACAAACTCCCATTTTACTATATTTGACAAAACAACTCAAAATAGATCAATACATTTAAATAACCAAAAAACTTCATCAAACGACCTGTTGCGCAAACCATGATCAAAAATCAAAATAAATTGTCTTTTAAAGTAATCAAGTAATCGCAGTGTGGGATTATGCCCAAAATAGACAGATCCATTGTGCATACCGACATTTAACACTGTCTGCTAAGTCACTGATTTATCACTTTCCACATGCTCTATCGAGTCGGAACATGAAGACCCATAAAATTGAGATTCAACCTTTTGAAAAAAAATATAATAATAATATTATTAATTCAATTACTCAATTCAACCCCCTCTATTTGAATCGCATGATGCTATCAATTACCATAAAAGAGACACTTTTAAACTTCATTAAAACTAAAAACTTCACATTTTAATACTTCAAAAAAAAAGAAAAAAGAAAAGAAAGTGCAACCGTAGGCTGTAGGCCCTTAGGCGTGTAGTATTAATAGTATATACTAAGGCAACACACTTTTAGAAAGAGAGAAATGATGATTAAAGGGTAATTAATATGATAATCATGTTCCAGGTAAAGTTGGGAAAGACTGCCGAAAGAAGAAAGTAATTAAAATGGGGGTTTACGTATGTAATTAACCTTAATTAATCAAGGCGAATGTCGGCTTGGCAGATCCAAAAAGAAAGATCTGGATATGTGCTCAAAACAGCAGTCCAGCCGACACACTATTCCGCCTCGGAACTTAAAAAACAAATTCTCAACATATATTATTTCTGAATATAAATACACGTGCATGGACAAATTAAAGCTCCTGAATTCCTCCCCCATCTAACATTTTTCTGTTTTTCTAAATAATATTACATATTTATTTTTTTCAATAGTTATAATTTTTAGAGAATTTTTACAGGTATAATTAGGTATGAGAAGATGGGAGGGATGAGAGAAAAGAGAAAAGAAAAAACAAAACAAAACTCATACACTTTAAGGGGGCGTTTGGTTCAGGTTATATAACATGATCAAGGGAATGTGACATTCCAAAGCTCACATTCCGGTGTTTGGTTCATATTATCTTAGAAAATCTAACATTCCCAAGGAATGTCACATTCTCTCCACATAGGATTTTGAAGGGAATGTGATTCTCTTCAAAATCTTAGGTAATGTAAGATAACATTGGTTATGTTAGTTTATTATATATATATATAATTATTTTTGTAATTATATATTTTTTATTTTTATTATGTTATGGTAGCATATAAAATAATTTTTTTTTTCAAGTTCAAGATTTTAGTTAATATTTTAAAATCATGTAATTATATATGATACCGTTATCTTATTTATTTATTTTAATTTTTAAATTTATTAAAATATATGAAAATATGTTAAGGATATTATAACGTGTATAAAAGATAACCCTAAACCAAACATGATTATATTACATACCCCAATTTTAACCAAACACAGGAATCTAACATTCCTAGTAATCTAACATTCCCTAAGGTAATCTGACATTCCATGAACCAAACGACCCCTAAGTTTAAACAACAACTCACATTGAGTATACACCTACACACTTTAAATACAAAACTCATGCACCTCTTAAGTACAAGACTCACGCACCTTAAGTACAAAACTCACGCATCTTAAGTTTTAACAACTACTAACATTAAGTTTCAAAAACTCAGGTCAAGTACACACACACGCACCTTAAGCACAAAACGCACTCACCTTAATCACCGCACGGGAACTTTTATATATATATATATATATATATATATATATATATATATATATATATATATATATATATATATATATATATATATATATAGGGTAGCGCTCAGGTGCGAAGAAGTGCCTAGAAGAGAAATGCGAACCAATCAGCGCGCGTCACGTCTCAGCATTCATTGATCGGGTGCACCTACTTTCACCTATAAGTGCACCTACTTTCGCCTGCAAGTGCATGTAGTTTTTTGTCTGCATTCATTGATCGATTGCACCTACTTTCACCTATAAGTCTACCTACTTTCGCGTGCAAGTGCATGTAATTTTGCCTTGTTAACATTCATTGATCTGAGTTCAGCGGGTAGTAATACCCTTGAAAACCACCCGCAAACATTCATGCACCTATGTGCAACTACTTATAACTATTAACATTCATTGATCTGAGTTTCGTGTGTAGTAATACCCCTGAAAACCACCCGCAAACATTCATGCACCTAGGTGCAACTACTTATAACTATAGGTGCACTTAGTATTGATGCTCAGTGTAAATTTTTATTTGCACCTATAATACATTTTACATGCACTTGTAATACATTTTACTTGCACTTCGATGTTCAATTATTTACGAAAATGTCACCGCGGTTTTTTTTTTTTTAAATTAGTGTTTCTCATCTATTAGATCTAGACACGTGGACAGATGGGATGCATTCGCACTTCTCTCCTGGGTATGTCATTCGCACTTCTTTCCTGGACATGTTATTCGCACGGGAGTGTAACTATTTCTTGTGAACATGATCACTCCTTCGATATTTTGTAATTACGTTAAACCCCCACAATTAAAGAATTGAAGCATCATTATCAAATTCTATCGTGGAGCTCCCCCAATTAGTAACACCACCATGTGACTTTCGGTATTTGTTTTATACAAATAAATGTCCATTATTATCATATTTTTATGGTCAATTCTCTTTCCGTGGATGAGTGACTTATTGAAAATGCAATTTACAAAAATAAATAAAGAAGACGACGTAAACTTAAATACGAACAAACCCATAACAACCAATTAACAAGAAGATTTAAAAGAAAAACATTCTTCATTCCCATCCCAATTAATTAAAATCTAGTTAGTAAGTGGTCCAGCATTTTCCATTTGAATGCAATAATGTTCGTAAAACATTTAATTGGTCGGAAATAATATTTCCTTGTTGTGAAATGAACCACAAGTTTCAATTGACTTGTATCCAATGGACCGAAGGATTTAGCAATCATTATTATGTGGAACATGGTCCACACATTTATGTAGATCATATTATCAAATAATGTATATTTAGTACACAAATAATATATTTTTAGTATATTAAAAATATATATTTTATTCAAAAAATACATTATTTTGTAAAATGTACATTACACGAATAATGTACTTTTTAGTATATTAAAATGTAGTTTTCTTTATGGTCCGCACAGCACTGTGTATATCATGGTCACCAGCATAATTTGCCAGGATTTAGGCAAGTTTGCATTTCAATCTTTTTCAAGTCGTTCTCATAAATTTAACTCACATGATACAAATATAGATATTAGATTAATACAAGTTTTGATATTTTCCTTAATAAATCATGTAGAAGACGTGCACGGAGTATTCTTCTTCTTATTAGGGGTTCACACATTTAACAACCTCCTAAGTCCTACCTACATTTTTTTTTCTATTTTTTTTATTACACGATGATTCCAGATAATTAAGAGTTTCTAACTATAAATGAATTACTCTATCTTAATATAAATGTGTTTATTTATTTTCAATTTTGCCAAATATATATATATATATATATATATATATATATATATATATATATATATATATATATATATATAATATTTGTTAAAGAATCGTGTTAAACTCCACAACTTTTCACGGCATTTTGGCTCTGTTTGGCAAAGCTTATTTTGGAGCTTATAGCTTATTTTAAGCTACTAATAAGCTATAAGCTCTGTTTGGTAATGTTCCCAAAATAAGCTCCTAGCTTAAAATAAGAGCTTATTTTGGAACGCTACTTTAGGTAGTGTTTCAAAATAAGCTCCTAGTTTTCTAACTTTTTTCCCATCTTTATCCTTATTATTTTAAAGAAATGATATAATTTACTCTTTCCAATTAAAATCATTTTCTCTTCTCCTTTATCCGCAACTTTATCTTTCACCGCAAATATTATTATTATTATTATTATTATTATTATTATTATTATTATTATTATTATTATGAGATTTGCAACAATATTGCTACTTCATTATGAGATGCTAGATCATGATTATGCTAATAGTGTTATTTCAAAATGTTAATTTTTTCAAAAAACAAAATATTATATTTTAATATGTAAACAAACTAATTTAAATTTTATGAAGATGTCCTTTTTAGTCTTTTTACATTTATCAGCTTATCAGAAAGATAATTTTATCAAATATTTTCAATCATAACAACTAGCTTAACAGTTTTTCAGTTTTCAGCTACGAGCTTATAACTTTTCAGCTTTTAACTCCGAACTTATAATTTTTCAGCTAGGTTTACCAAACAGAGCCTTTCTTTACTGCATAACTTGAAAAATGTCAAATCATGCTTTCTACCAATAAAAATATGTTTACTAGGCAGTAAAAAATTGGGAAAAGAAATATTTTACTTTGTTGAAATTCTTGGATCTCTAGAATTACTAGATAGGGTACGTCACTTCGTTGCCAATAGAGAATATAGGTTACACAAACTGTACAAGCAACTAGGGACACCTTTCACTGCGCAGAAAAAAAAAAAAAAGATTAAATGATCATGAACAATAAAGTAGGAAGAGGCAAAAATAAACAAATAAATAAATAAAAAAGACATCAGCTGCCAGAACACAATAATACACGGGAGCTGTTTGTGGGTCATCCTCTTTAGGTAACTTGTGTATGTAGACTTCTACCCTAACCCAATTAATCACCTTAATAATCCCGAAAATTCTTATCTGACCTTAATTAATTTAAAGTTCCGGTGATTCAGCGGTCTTCACAAAAAACTCACCACGTACATTAAATGTAACACCTACACTGCAATTGCTAAGATCGATCCTGTATTCTTATACCTAATTTATAACCTAATAATCAATTGAGTTCGCCTAGCGAGCAAAGTTATTGATTCCTTTAAGCAAGCAAGATAGCCATAAAAGTTTGATTAATAACTTTTTGAGGAAAAAGAGGAGAGGAGAAGCATGCGCATAAGCGCATGCAATCACCCCTTTTTTTAGTGTTGCGTTACCACTGTGGATTGATCATTGATGGAAATGTGAGGGGTGGGAGTTGATTGATAGAGCATTGCACAATAATAAAGTCTATCACCCCAACACACAACCGTACCCTATCCTCAAAGACCACCATTATGCTGTCCTTCATATTCTTATTCTTATATATATGTATATGTATATATGCATGCAACACTACATACATCATATCACAATATAATGCATGTTAATTCAAGTTCTTATCTTTGGAAAATGCCCAACTTTTCAATAATTAGCTTCTTGATTCTATTTGATTGAGATGGCATTGATAAGACTGAATTTTTAATAATCATTATACATATGAAATAGAATATATTAGCATAATTTTTGTTCATGTACGACTGTAAGACTTATTCAGCTTTATACATTCGATTTTAAAATTGTATTAGTAGTTTACTTAAAGCGAGTTATATAATAGTACAGCGTAAATTTGATACTAAACTATACGAGTTTATTAAAACCTCACAACATTAAATATACTTTACACATTATTTTGTTACAGTAATAACTTTTTTCCGTTTCACTGACAGCACGTTTGGTTCACGGAATGAATTTTGAGGTAATAGGAATGTTATTCCATAAGGAATGGAATAGGCAAGGAATAGAATAAGAATTATATTCTATTGTTTGGTTCGCATAAGTAATAGACTTTAGGAATTATATTACAGTGTTTGGTTGATTTAAGGAATAGAAATTAAATATGCTTTAAAAGACATAAATACCCTTATAAAAATATGTGATGGTGGCGATGGTGGTGGTGGTGGCAGCGATGGTGGTGATGGTGGTGGTAGCGGTGGTGGTGGTGGTGCTGGGGTGGTGGTGGCGATGGTGGTGGCGATGGTGGTGGCGGTAGTGGTGGTGGTGGTGCTAGGGTGGTAGTGGTGGGGCCGGTGACGGTTGTGGCAAGGGTAGTGGTGGTGGCGGCAGTGGTGATGGTGGTGGTGGCGGCAGTGATGGTGCTGTGGTGGCAGTGGTGGTGGGGGGGCGACGGTTGTGGCGGTGGCGGTGGTGGTGGCGGTGGTGCTCCTGGGTGGTGGTTCTGGTGGCGGTGGTGGTGGTTCTGGTGGCGATGGTGGTGGTGGCGGTGGTGCTCCTGGGTGGTGGTTCTGGTGGCGATGGTGGTGGTGGCGGTGGCGGCAATGGTGGTGGTGGTGGTGGTGGCGGCGGTGACGACGACGATGGTTGTGGCTGTGGTGGTGATGGTGGTGGTGGTGGTGGTGGTGCTGGGGTGGTAGCGGTGGTGGTGGGGGCGGCGACGGTTGTGGCGATGGTGGTGGTGGTGGCGGCGGCGGCGGTGATGGTGGTGGTGGCGACGACGGTGGTGAAATAGGATAAGTTTATATATAGGATAAAAAAATTAGGTTAAAGAAAGGGGTAAAAAAAGAAATAGATTCTAAAATCTATTCCTGAGCGTTCAGTAATAGGCTAATACCAGGGGGGCCCTAGTAATAGCTATTACCTTATTTGAGGTAATAGGCTATTACCAGGAATATTATTCCTGGTAATAGAAATGGTTACCAAACAAAGGAATATGCCTATTACTGGGAATGCTATGCCATTCCCGGCCTATTCCATAAACCAAACGGGCCATGAGTATTATATTTAACACTTATTAGCTTGTTAAGTTCATCCCATGAGATATTGAGGGTGTAAAATCGACCTTTCTCTTAGTTAATTACAATTTAGTACAAATAAGTGAATAACATTATTCAAAGTCCTTAAAAAAAAAGAAACATTATTCGAAGTCCTAAAGCTACTTGTACATATATACCCCGGCCCCTAGCATCTATGTTCACGGACTTCACCGGCAGCTCATGTGAGGGAACAAAAATTCCACTTCATCATGTGCCATGCAGCTACTGAAACACCGGTTCGGTATATCCTAACATCCTATGATATTTTAGGGCGGTTGAGTGAGTAATACTTACCCCCAAAGACTAAATTCCCACCCCATAGAGCATGTGGGAGGATGTAAATCTCGGTGACTCAATGAGTTAGTAGGCAGGACCTAATTCCACACTGTCACCAAGTTCGAACCTTGGTTTCTTGCCCCAAATACTGCCCACTAAACCTGAGCTAAACCCATGCGGGTATTAAGTGAGTAATACTGTAATTATTGTACCAAAATGTTTTTTTTTAATTCTATATTTATCAATATTTTTTCAGTCGAACTCATCGCATAACGTATTTCTAGTGTGATTTGTAAGTTTTTTTTCGACCTAAAAATATGCACTCGGTAAATTATGTCGCCTTATACATGACTACATGGGTCTCTAATGCGGTACGCAGATTTTCCTCAAATGTGTGGGGGTTTTTTTTCAGAAAGTTTATATTAGGTACGTAAAAGTTTATATTTTTCACCTAAAAATATGCACTCGGTAAATCTATTTATATTCACATCATTCACAGGTGTCTCTAATGCAGTATGCAGGTTTCCCCAAAGGTGTATACTAGATAAATTTCGTTGGCCCAAACTGACAGATAATTATAATGAGGTAAACTAGCCTAATTTATCTAAAAAAAAATTCAATAGACTCCTCTTATTAAGAGTCAAATTTATAATTTTATAATTACTAAGCGAATCGTTTTACTAATTTGACTGACTTATCCATAACCTTTCTTTCTTTGATAATTAATGTAGAGGCTAGATGCCATGCTCAGCTTAGAGTCTCTCTTCAGATGAACTGATTGGCTGTATATGTAATTAAGATCTGTTTTAATTTTTCTTTTATTATTATTGTTTTTTTTTTTTTTTTGTATGTATATATGTAAAATAAACCATGGGCTCTGATATTTTGATTTCATCTATGAAAAAATGTTTTTAATTTGAGTTTATCAAAAAAAATATATAAATAAGATACGACTATATGTGGTCCGGAGTCCGGACAATCAATTTATAAGTTCAATTTTTTATTTTTTTTGCCACTTTTTTATATTTAATGAAATTTTATTTCAAAATACACACAGAATAGTTACTACATATATATAGCTGTTTAAAGTTATGTTTGCTCTAATTAATTTCTCTATTTAATCATGTCTAGATACTTGTTTAGCACTTTATATCTGATTAATTTAATGAGTTGGCCAATTTGCTGTTAATGAATATAATGAGTTTTTATTAATGACATGCCAATCTATAATTTTATATATCGACTATTAATATATATATATATATATATATATATATATATATATATATATATATATATATATATATATATATATAATGTAAATTTCATAGTTTAGTGGAATAGAAGTCAAATCCATGACCTTCCACATAAATCAATTCCCGATACCAAATTGAAAATCTACGTTTTATATATATTTTCAATATTTCAATATGGGTCACACTTGTGTGAAAGTGTCTCACTAATTTTTGTTACTGCTTAAATCAAATCAATATGAAAATGTAATAAATACTCATACTAAACAATATAATAGTAATTAGTAATAAAGTGTTTAATTTGCTACTCATAAGAGAAAATGTAATACTTTTGAGGACAAATGTAATATAATACTTTTACATTTTGATGTAAAAGTATTACATTTTCCCTTATAAGCTAAGTAATGGTGGCAAGTGTTTCTTATGCAAAAGTATTACATTTTTCTTCAAAAGTATTACATTTTCAAGTATAAGTACGTATTACATTTTATCTTGACCCGACCTGTCTCACAAACAAAGATCCGTGTGATACGGTCTCACACAAAATTTTGACTCTCAATATACATTATGTTAAAGAGTTCTAAATAAGATCTTCTCTTGTCGTAAACTTCAAATTTTGCTAACGCTATTCAAATCGAATCTGAATTAGTTTTATCATGTCGGAGATAAATACAAAAGGGTAGTAGGAAAAAGAAATATAAATTAAAGTCGTATATGTGGCAGCAGAAGTAATCGCAAGGAAATTAAATTGGAGAGAAGAGAAGATTTTGGATTTTTGGTAGAGACAGGATGCCCAAGCCACCATTGAAGAGATTAAAGTCCGGGCCTTAGCCTCCATGTTTGAATCTTGAAGATGAACGAGTTTAACGATGACAAGAATTTTAACCTGTTGCGCTGCCTCCATTTTCATATGATTACACGTATAGTTCTCTCCTTGTGTTACACGCCTAGCATACCAGATTCATGCTTCAATTTCTATTCATTTACCCTTTTTACACAATTGTTAAGTTTTTCCTCATCGATCCTATATATAACTAGAAAAAGAAAAACTCAAAAGTTAGAAGGAATTAAAACACTACCTAAAAGAGAGATTGAACAAGATTAGGAATTCCACCATCAATTATTCCAAATAAATCAATTACATGAAAGAACCGCAAGCCATATCATATTATTATATTAAAAAGAAATTATATATTGACATGGCTATGATATGTCATCTTGAAACCTAAGCTACTGCAAAGATGTTACGTTCATGCCTTCATGGCCTAATCCATAAATGAAAAACTCTATTTTTTCTATATTTATCGGTGCTTGCTTGTAAATTGACTAGCTAGACAATTCCACCACAACTTAATCAAATGTAGCCACATATTCAAAACCAAATTTGATTCTTAAAAGCAAGGAAAAGTATTGTATACCCAATATAATTAAGCACCTTTAAAAGGAAAAAAGATCAGAATAGAATAACCAAAAAATAAGAGAATAAGAAGACAACCGGATTCAAATATGAAAAGTTGTAATCATAAACGTTGGAAGAGCATAACAAGTTCTAATTTGGAAGTAGTTTTAGGTTCCATGAATGATATATTATATTTCTTTTTTTTTTTTGTTTTTTAAATGGTGATGAAAACTCGCAACCACTATATGATGAAATGTATTGAGAAAATCTCGCCTTACCCTAAAGGATCGGATCACAATAAGGTCCCGAAATATAATATGTCCCACTTTATAGCTACTCTACTGCCAAACTAATAGTCTGACTAACTTGACTGTGATTACTCCCGAAATATAATATGTCCCACTTTATAAAGTCTCCTAATCCCATGGATAACTCTAGTCCATTCCGTGGCTGATAATAACCAAATAAAAAAAAAATGGTCCCTCCGATCATGATCATCATCCTCTAATTAAAGCATTCATATCGTGAGGTCTCAAGTCTTGTAATTAGTGGGATGGCCAATCAAACATATATAGTTCGATCCATTTGTAGGCCATTAAAGTCCCTCACTGCCCACATGACTTAACTCAAAACTTTGAACTCATACATGCAATGGAGTTCGGGGAGTGACCTGGTTCAGTGTATTCATGGAAAAGAAGAAGCCATGATGTTTACCCAGAAAGGAAATCTGGGTCCAGCTTTTAATAATGAAAGCTATATATATATATATATATATATATAGTGCTTTTTAAATTTTAAGAAAGTTTTTTGGCAACTTGCGAGTGTTTAGTATTGGTTGTGCAGCTTCCGAGATTGAAGTGGACGTGGTCGCGTGTACTGTTCTGTTATGGATGGTGGGTTTCATCGGTTATTATATTATATTATATTACGTGTGTGTTCATTATCCTATGTATGTGTGTGTTGTTTTCTTTAATTTATCCGATTGGTTGATGCCTTTCTTTGAATCATTCTCTTTTGTTGCATTTGCCTGCAAAGCATTTGTCAAGTTGATGCTCTGTGAGTGTGTGTTTTTATTTTCTTTTGGTGGTGAAATAAATCTGCGTTTACTATTTTAAAGTGTACATAAATAAACTTTGCTTTTATTTCGGTTGAGATGATGTTGATTGGGAAGAATCAAACATGTGACCGGGTAGTAAACCTTACTTTTGTATAGTATACCACAAATCAGACCTTATACCACGAGTTTAACTAAAATCGTGTTGGTAATCGTGAAATTCGTTGTTGAACATATATAATATATAAACATAAATGTACAATTCAATTATTATTAGTTTAGCCTTTTAGTTGAGATGGAGCAAATGCTTTAATTTGGTATCAGAGCTAACCCTATGACTATGGTACACGTGTTGCTTGAAGCTTATCAATAAGTAATCGACTTGCACACGTGAGAGGGGACATAATTAAACATAAATGTACAATTTAACTATCAGCTTAGACTTTTAGTTAAAATGAAACAAAATACTTCAATCTTTGTACCCTCTTAGTATAATAACTCCTTTTGCATGCCTTTGCCAACAAATCAACAGCGCAGCACATAGTTCAGCGGTCAAGATCGAAGCTACACCCATCCTATAAGAAATCCACAGACCCATGCATTAATTTCATTAGAAGATTAAATGGGAAAAAAATATTACTCTCTATGGAAAATACTTGGTGTACTCCCAACTTATACTTCCTCTCATGCGTTTTTTATGTAGGTATTTTTCAGTGGACCCACATAATAAAAATAATCAATCCTTGTTTGTCACCTTAAAAAGTACAAGTAAAAAAGTAGAATTTGAAAGTACGCATAATAAAACTCATTATATAAATATAAATATTTAATCTAATTATGATTTTAAATTATTTCTAATTGAGATGCAATACATGCTTCAATTTAGTATTATTTTAACAGATAATTATTTTTTGAGGCAAAATGAGAACGTTAGTGGAAGATAATATTTTATTCAATGATCCTAAATAGTGTAGGTTCATTTACCTGCCAATTAAGTTCAATGATTAGATCATTAATTTATATATTATTATTCTTAGCTAGTCGTGTCATGTTATGATGTCTGACCGTATACTTCTATAATCCCCTCCATACCCACAAAAAAAAAAAAAAAAATTAAAAAAAAAAAATGTTTGGCATTACAACTGAGAGAAATCACATGATTCAAACTGGGCAGGTCGCCGAGAATCTCGGCGGCGACATAGATTGCATATGAACTATCGAACGGACGACGCTGTTGTGTTTGTTCGTTAGTTCGATCTAACTGTGCCATACTGTATTTATGTGTGGTACAACATTTTCTTCTTTTTTAAGTTATTGAAGTACAAAGAATTAATACAGTCAGTCTCTATTAAAGTTCAAACTTATAAATCTATTTAAACACAAAGAGTCAATGTCTATATACTGGGTTTGAACTTAGAACCTCTTATTTGAAAGATCACATCTATGCCGCTTGATCACAGGGAGAAGAAATGGGAGAATTCTAGCTGGCTGTATTTGTATAGGCCGGTAGATCATCAATCACGGTCACTTTCTTGAAAAGGAAACGACAGGAAATCAATCAATGCTATCCACATTATTGTTCTCGAAAACTCCGAAGCTTCATAGCATATGAGGTGTAACAGTTTGGTACGTTAAGAGTAAATAAAAGTTCGATTCATAAATCTTAAATTAACTGCGAATTCATACACCTACTATACCAGAATCTAACAGGGAAACATATCAAATAGTAAAAGATTTAACGTAAGCAACATAGATAAGATATACTATATTACTCCGTAGTATATTGTATAGGGATGTGTGTGATGGTCAGTTTCCATCCATTTTTGACAAATAACTAAAATAATTAAAAAGATTTTCAGATAGTTTTTACGAAAATTTCTGTCAATTCAATTATAGGTTTTTAAACCGTTCTCATATATAGTTAAACTTGAAACATTTGTGATTGTCAATTTGATTAATTGGTCAACTCGATTGAGATGTTTCTGAACAATATTATTCGGGCATCGTCAATAGTGGGCCTTTTGGTGTGATTTTTGAAAAGTCTTTACATTTGTTATTAGAAAAGAGAAATGAGAAGAAATAAAAACTATGAAAAATGGAAATTAAAAAAATAAAAAAACTGACTTTTCAGAAACAAAAAAAAAATAAAAAAAAAAATAATAATAATAATAATAATAATAAAATAAATAGTGCTGACGCGCCAGCGGGCACCCGACTGGGCGTCCTTGTTCAGGATACGTGCACTGCTTCTTGTTCACTGTGTCGTGGGGCCCACACAAATTCACAATTTGCAGGAGGAGCTTACTCATTCTCTCTCTTTCCTTTACCTCACTCAGTTCTCCTCAAAATCTGATTCGAAATTTCTCTAATGGAGATCGATGCTCTTATATAATTAATTGGGTGGTGTTATCAATGGAAATAGTTCATTGTCAAATTACAAATTAAATGATGCGAAAGAATACGATTATATTGTAGATAACATCAAATCATCAAAGGTGGTACAAAATCATAAAGGTGACACCAACGTGAGATATCGAAAAATCAGAATGGGACCCTGCCAAAGTTAGATCCCATTTTTGATGTGTCATTTTTCATGCTTTTAAACAAAGATTGACTCTTTGACCTTTGCATTCTTCAACACTTTGCTTCGCTTCTCCAAGTAAGTTCCTTCCTGGTTGGTCTCTGTGATGCTGACCCCCAGCCAACTTTCTTTGAAAATAAAAATTGAGAAAAAAAAAAAAAAAAACTCTTTTATAATCGATGTAACTTAATTTTGTCGAACTAATTTCTGAATCTCATGAACCCGCTTCCAAGATCCATAACTAAACTGTATATTTTTGTGCATAAGAAGCTCAACACAAGCAGATGTTCTCGGCACAAGACCTAAGCATATGTTGTTTGTCAAGATTAATAAATTTTTGTTTGATTTTAGGTAGAATTAATCAATTGTATTGTCGTTTGTCAAATAGGGTACATTATTGCACAGAGAAAAAGAGAATTCTTGTGGTTTGGCAATGGTGGAGCATGTGCTCATGCAGATAGATACACATGAATGCACTTCCGCGTAAGGGTGTATTTGGATTCGACTTATTTAACTTATAAGTAATTTAAACCATGGAATTTTGGGTGTATTATTGGGTTCAAATTTGGTTAGCTTAATATTCGCTATATTGCTTTTGTTGTGCTTGATTTGATTAATTTTAAATGAGCTTCTTCACAAACCATAAACTAGCGTGTTTTATAAAGTCGGACAACTTACTTGTGTATATAATTAATAAGTGAACTTGTCGATTAATACAACATAGTAATTCGGGAACTGTTAATATAATTATAAAGTCGAATCAGGAAATTAACTCGGATCGTTATGTTGTGCATTTGTATGCACCAACGGATGTAAAAACGACATCGTTTTATTAAAAACGCCATCGTTTTATTAAAAACGCGCATCCCACTTTAAAAAAAAATCTCAGTTTCGATTCCCCTCAACAGTATTATGTTGTTCATAGATTCTGGAATTTTAGTTCATAGATTCTGAAATTTTAGTTCATTAATTATGGATATTTAGACGTGAATCGAAACTGATTTTTTTTCATTCATGCTGGATTTTTAGTTCATTCACTCTGTAATTTTAGTTAATAGATTTTGGAATTTTAGTTAATAGATTTTGGAATTTTAGTTCATCGATTCTGGATTTTTAGTTCATCAATTCTGGAATTTTAGTTCAAATTATGCAAAATATAATGTTATTGCTGGGAATCGAAACTGAATTTATTTTTTTTTTTATAAATGAAACAGCACGTTTTTAATAAAACGACGTCGTTTTTGCATCCATATGCACCATGTGCATATGGATGCACAGCATAATTTGCCAATCAACTCTTATATGTATGCTTCAGGTTATAGAGTTCTGAATCTGATCGAATATGAATTGAGATTGATAGAAGAGAACAACAAATTATTAGAATTGAACCATCAATTGAGGTGATTAGGTTGTATAGCACTAAGCCCACTTCTTAAGGATTACGGCTCGATTGCTTTTTAATGTTGAACTACCCAAAATAGAAAATGGATAGCGAAAGAGTATTCTCTGGCTCATTGGGCTTTTGAATGGAACCATTCGTTATCTGATCCTCCTACAGACAGACTATCCGATCAAAGGCCCGAAATGATTTTGGGGAACAAATTCTTGTGTGGATCACGACTCAAAACGACATCGTTTATGTATTATCAGTTGTTTATGCATGTGTTAGTATAATGGATTTCTTGGGTAAAATAATATATTTTTATGAGTTAAAATAAAGTACTTTATGAGTTATATAAATGTATGTTTGATAAGTTATTAATTAAGTGTTCATGAGCTGTCCATTATTGGTTTGAATAATGTACCTTTGGTAAGTTTTGCAATTGTCTATGGTTTATAATAATGTCCTTTATGTTTTAAAATAATGTATTTTAAGAGTTATATATAAAAATGTACTTTATTCTAAGCTCTTAGGTGTTGATAAACTGATCATCATGTATTTAGATAATGGACATTATGACTTGTAAGTTAGAATAATGTAGTTTATTGGTTAGAATAATAATGAACTTTATGGGGTAAGATAATATATTTTACGAGTTAGAATAATGTACTTTATGCGTTATAAAATTGTATGTTGCATCAGTGATGTTAAGGAAGAAGCAATGAAGAGGAAAATGCAAGTTATGTGAAAAAAAAAAAAAAAACACTTGAGCGGAAAAAAGAAATAGAAAAATGAAGCTGATTGTGTAAGATTTGTAAGTGTAATCCTTGCCATTCACTTGCATTTAAAAAGAAAAAATAAAATAAAATGGACATTTTAGTTTGCAATTCAGTCTGATAGTGTTACAATAATGATTCACTTTTGTCAAAATCAAAATAATTTACATTTATTTAAGTAGTTTCTTCCTGCTTTGCTTCTATTTTTGTGGGTATATATAGAGATGCCATATTTGTGTGATTTTGATGAAATTGATGGGGTCGAAAGCTGTGTACACAAATCTCCAGGACCAATAAATCTTAGTAAATGTCGAGGATTTCAAGGATGGATCTGTTGCAGAGGGGACATGAACCTCGGTTTAGCCACACCTCCCTCGAACACACTCTGCAAAAAGTGTGTCCACATGGTATGAACGCCGCGCCTTTTTTCCTCCCCATGCAAACGCAGCACACCGCGTCACTTCCCGGCCGGCTCTCCTTCTCCGTCGCCGTCGTCTCCCCGTCGTTCTCCTCCAGCAACCTCATCAACGAAACTCTGAGCGGCGTGCTCCCCGGCCCGCTGTTTTCGGCCGCCGCCGGGATTATTTGACTCTGACCTTCCACGTCCGAATCTTGGACCGCCCTGTACTGCCGCTCCGCCGCCAACGCCGCCGCCAGGTTCATCCCCGAGCCCGTCGGCGTGTCGGCCGCCGCACATGCCGGCGGAGACTGCGCGCCCGCCCGCGGCCCGACTTCTTGTCCTTCCTCCTCACCATCATCTTCGTCGTCGTCGTCGCGAACGCTTATAGTCGCCGGCACCAAACCCCACGAGGCGCCGCAACAGTTGATCCCTTTGAAACTCAACCGCTCTTTCAGACTCTTCCGCCGCCTCACCAGTCGATCGGCGCCGCCGTCCATTTCTCCCTTCCCCTGCAATCCAAAACACAAGATTTCACCCATTTCTGGAATTGAAACACATTATATTCATTCACACGCATATATACATACATGTACGCGGAGAGAAAGAAACGATGAAGAAAGAGAACAAACATACGTAAAAAGAATGAAGAAATTGAAGGGCACCGCCAGAGAGCCGAGCAAACCACCGCCTGTGTAATAGAGTTCACAGGGAGAGAAAGTGATGAGTTAATAATTAAGATGGAATAATATATATATGTATTTCACGAGCTCGTCAACGGTTCTTGCTTTTTTGTAGAAAACTAGGACTTGTGGTAGTATATAGAATATATATTGTACAGCGTGGAAATATTCTGCAGATGCTTTAATTTGATTGAGGATGGAAACAAGGGACAAAAAGGAAGAAGGGGAAAAAGATGATGAAGAAAAAAAGGAATCATGGTGGGGCTGGTTAGAGGCTGTTTTTCTAGTTAGTTTAGACTAAATGGGATTTGTTTATCCAATGATTACGTATTAAAGGAACAACACCTGGATAAACGTGCATATAATGCTAACTAATTTTCAATTAAAAACTGACATCTGTAGATTAGACTGGGTAGAGTTTTATTGTAGTTGATTGAGGGGAAGATATACCTAATTGGTTCAAATTAATTAAGATTGTCAGTAGTAATTTTTACCAGAAGTCAAACTTAAAATCTTATGATTACTAAAATTAATTGTCATACTAATTCAACTAGGGGTTGTGTTATCATAGCGACATCTATAGGGTACATAATATTGATAGAATCATGTATGACATATATATACATGATTGAGATTTGATGCTATGTCTAAATTATGTTATTTTGTAACTATCAAGACTATGTGGTCTAATGGTACCCGGATTGAACTTTCATTTAGAAAGTTATGAGTTTGAGCTTCAGTATTTCAGGAGGTGCAGATACTACATTGTAAAAGAGCCCGTAGCATTCAAAAAAATGTTATTTTGTAACTTTATTTTCCATTTGCTCGTATTTAAAAAAAAAAAAAAAAAAAAAAAAAAAAAAAACATGTCTACCTATTAAAATATTATGATAATCCTAATATAAAATATAAAAAAATTTCTTATATTTGAAAATTATATTTTATATGATTAAATATTGTTTAAAATTAAAATATAAAAAAAATGTATGATATTATATTGCAGTGAAATTTTATTTGTTATAGGTGAGTGTGTGGATTTGTATTGAAATTTTCATTTGCGTACAGTGTGCAGTCGCCGGCCAGAAGTAAGTCAAAAGCCATGGAAGCAGGCAGGCACGATGGCCAAGGTTTCCCATGTGGCTGTTTTGCATTTGGTTTTAAAAGTTGTCAACTTTTTTTTGTTTTTTGTTTGTTTTGGTTATATATTGTTTTTTCCTTCCTGTCTTTTTAAGCCTACTTTTTTTTTTTTTTTTTTTTTTTTTTTTTTTTTTTTGGGTGTGGTGAGTGTAAAAAAAAAAAACATTTTTAATGAAACTCAAATATTTGTTGGATAATTCATTTGTATCTCATAGTAGAAATTTGAACAACTTATTCATGTATTTTATTATCTTGGAATAAAGACTTTTAAATAATTCAATTGAAAAGCAATTCTTTTGTAGCAATAAACAAAGTAAAGTATGATGGTGTAAACGGTAAACCACGAGGTGGTCAGGATTTTTTTCTGTCTGTTTAACGGTCCAGGGTCACCCGACTAATTCCCGTTCGCTCTAGGAGATACGGGACTGATTCAAAGAAAATCGTCACTTGTAAAAATCAAACCCAGGTTATCCTAAAATTCTCCACCACAAAGTAAAGCATGATAACAATGTTATAAATTATCACTATCACTTGCTTGAAGTCATAAAAGATCTTATAGAGTGAAATTATAGCAGACACATTTACACCGAGTCAAATACTTAGACATATTAAATGGTCACACATTATGATTACTTCCAATGTGACTTGCATATTTTTAGGAGTCCTCAATCTAAAGGGTTTGGAATTACCGCTAAGCTAAGTGCTACTATATAAAAATAGTTTGAGAATCGTTGCAGTTTGGCAACACTTTTTCCAATGGTTCTTTAAAATTGCTGCAAAATCACCTTCGTGACATACATATATTTAGCGGTTGCCTAAATGCCGCAAACTTCTTTAAGGTGTTTAAAAATCACCGCAAAAAAAAAAAAAAAAAAAAAAAATACTACTAAATACACAGTTGTTTATAGTGTTTCTATTCAACTACTTCCTTCATATTTACCAAAAACAAAAAATAGTATAGTCTAACATAATCATATATTATTAACTTATAATATGACAGATCAATTTTATAGTCTTCAATAACTACAAAGGTTTTAACTCAAAATTATATATTACTATAACTCTGAGTATTTGTCATTGACCATTTCAAAGTTTATGTTGTTAATTGTCTAAATCATTTTCTTTTGTCTACATCAAATTGTGTAATTTATCTGTTCTCTACATCAAATTACGTAAATATCCTACTCACTTCGATTATAGTTATCGAAATCGCATTTCTCTACCTCTAATTGACTATTACAGAGCGTTTGGTTAGAAGAATAAAATTAGAGGGGAAATAACTATTATTCAGTGAGAAATAATTTACCAAGGTCTGTATGATTTAATGGTGCCAAGTTGCTCCCCTATGTGGGGTGGTGGGTTTGAGCCTTGGTGAAGGCGATTATGGTCATTTCTTTCTCTTTATTTATTTTAGACATACTAATTTAATATATTGGTGGTAAAAATAATTAATTTTAAATATTTATAAAGTAATATATGAGTAGGAATATAAATATCGCCAGCGTCACGTAATCTAAGCTAGCAATAATATTAACATCATTAATTATTGTCTTTAATTACATCACTTTATACAGGAACCTCATATGTATTTTGATCAACCCATCCAACCAAACACCCCAATTAGTTCTTCTATTGAGTTTTGGACTCAGTGTACGCTGTGTGTCACTATTTGCACTCGTGACTAGCGCAAATTATGCTGTGTGGACACGAGTCCAAAATGATGTCGTTTTCAGAAAAAATGCGGTATTCTAGTTTTTTTAAAAAAATTGAGTTTGTCTCGCCGTTAAAGGTGTTAACAGCGTTATTCGTTTGTGGCATTATGAATGTACAGTTATGGAATTATAAATATACAGTTATGGAATTATGAATGTAAGTTATGGAATTATGAACACAGAGCTCTGACATTATGAACTTACAATTATGAACATATAGTGATAAAATTATGAACATAGAGCCCTAAAAGTGTGAACAAGAAGTTTCGAAAATTATGAATGTACAGTTAGGGAATTATGAATGTACAATTATGGAATTATGAATGTACAGTTATGAAATTATAAATGTACAGTTATGGAATTATGAACACAGAGCTCTGACATTATGAACTTACAATATGAACATATAGTGATAAAATTATGAACATAGAGTTCTAAAATTGTGAACATAGAGATTTGAAAATTATGAATTTACAGTTATTGAATTGTGAATGTACGGTTACGAAATTATGAATGTACAGTTATGGAATTATGAACACAGAGCTATGACATTATGAACTTACGATTATGAACATATAGTGATAAAATTATGAACATATACTCTTATAACGAAGCGGTCTAAAAAACAAGTGGAAGATAACAGTGCCACTAATGGCACCGTTACCCGTGTCCACAATGCATGCTGAATACGGGTCCATAGCATAACGATTGCGTGACTAGTGAGCTGCAATCATTATTGTATGGACCATGGTCCACACAAGTTGTGTGGATCATATTTTGTCTTCTATAAAATAATGTACATTTAATACAAAAATAATGTATATTCGGTATAAAAATAATGTTTATTATATTTAGGGGATATACATTATTTTTGTTCTGGGTGTACATTATATTGTATAATGTACATTCAGTACAAAAATAATGTACATTCATTATATTAAAAATGTATTTTTTATTATGGTCCACATAACATTGTGTGGACCATGGTCCATACAATAATTTGCCAGTGAGGTGGCTAAGTGCGATGTGCTCTTTTGTTGGGCCTTATATATTGGCTAACATGCCTTTAGGAAATAAGTTATTTATCAATTGCAAGCCCAATTCGCACATATTAACTGTGCAATCGTTATATCCTACACCACGGCGCACATAGCATTGTGCGCCGCGCGCCTCCCAAAACGACGTCGTTTTGGGGTAGTGTTGGGAGGCGCGGTAGGAAGTTGCTGAGATTATGTGTATTTGTTCACAACGTTATGTGTATTGGTTCATACAGTTATGTGTATTTTTTATACAATTATGTACATCCGAATCAGAAAATTTGTGTGTATTATGTTAAGAGTTGATGTGTATTATGTTAAAAGTTTATGTTTATTATGTATTATGTTAGATTATGTGTATTATCTTTTAAAAAGAGTATGTATATTTTGTTATATAATTATGTACATTCATGTATAACATTATGTGTATTCTAGTATAACATTATGTACATTCTTGAACAGCGGGTTTTTTTTTTTTAAGAAAAAACTACTGCCATTCATTGGGACAGGAAATTTCAAAAAATAAAATAATTAAAACGACGTCGTTTTGCATCTGAGCGCATAGTGCAACGCGCGCCGTGGTGTAGGATATAAATTGCCTGAACATAATTATGAACATAATTATAAATATTATAAATATAGAGATTTAATAATTGTGAATATAAATATATAGCTTTATAATTATGAACATATAGTTCTGTAATTGTGAATATAGAGTTCAGTAATTATGAATATAAGTTTAAACATTATGAATATATAGTTTTATAATTATTAACATATAGTTCAGTAATTATGAACATAGAATCGTGTCCACCTTGCAAGTGGACACGGTTCGACAGCATAACGATTGTTTATTACTACTATTTATATATTGTCACAATCTACACTATACTATATTATCAAAATTAAATTTGCTCTGAAAGATCAAGGTGGACGGATTAGTTGAACATGATTCTAATAGCACAAAGTTATGAATTTAATTATTGTTCATACTCACTCAGTCAAATTTGTAACATAGAGTATTTTTTTTATACAACTTTAAATACTACAAAATGGATAAGAAATTATACTCTTGCACCATGTAACTATCTTAGCCACTCAAAATGGCTTTTTTTTTTTTTTTTTTTTTTTTTTTTTTTTTTTTTTTGCACCATGTAACTATCTTAGCCACTCAAAAATGGCTTTTTTTTTTTTTTTTTTTTTTTTTTTTTTTTTTTTGTTTTGTTTTGAAAACCAACCGCATTGGCATATATTAATGAATGAAAGAAGCAATAGAGTCAGGAGGGACAAAGTCCCAATACATAGAGTTATCCTGATTGAAAGCTACCGAAGTTAAAGTATGAGCATGTAAATGAATCGATCTAGAGACAATATTTAAAGACCAATAATTAAATAAAGCCAAAGTTGCCCGGCACTGGTCTACAACCATCCCGATGAAAGATAGAATAGTCGCAGGACTTAAACTTAAGGAACTTTGTAACTCTGAGCAGTCTGTGAGGAGATCCACATCGAGTTCGTTTCGGTTTTAAAGCCAGGATAAGGCCTCTTTGCAAGCGAGTGCCTCTGCTATTAGGGGTGAAAAACAGCCCGGGAGTTTGCCGTTCGTCACCGCTCTGAATGAGCCCATAAATGATAAAGCACCGCAGCCACCATGCAAAATTGTTCGTCTGTTAAAATAATCATCGCACCCATGAGTCATACAGGAAAAGAATCAGCTACAATATTTGTGATGGGTAACTCCGTAACATTCCAAACAAGTTTAGAATAATCACAAGAAACAAGTGAATGTATAACATCTTCATGAATTAAACCACACATTGAGCATGTTGGTTCCACTTCTACTCTCTTTATAAGTAAATTGTTTGTGATAGGAAGGATATCACACAAAGCTCTCCATAAATTTTTTTTTTTTACTTGGGGACCTTTAATTTCCACAATGTAATCCATTTATCAAAAATACCATACCAAAATCTCCAACAGTCTATAAGCATTTTTAACCGTATATAATCCTTTTGGGTCACCAAGCCACTCAAAATGTTAATTAAGTAGACATCTCTAGAAGTATAAATCTGCTTGTCTCACTTTGTATTCCTTGTTTGTTTCTATTCCCAAACTCTAGGCCAAATCCACACAAGGTATATAAACGTGTCCAATTTTCATTCCTGAACAAATCCATCTCAAACACCAAAATTGCCCCTCCTCATGTTTGCATCAATTTCTTTATCCTCATTTTTTCTTGATAAGTTTTTGATAATAATAAATTAAAATTAAAGAGACAAAAATTAGAGAAATGAGTAAATAGCTGCTGCGGCCTACGAGTAGGAGGGGTAGCTCAATTAGTTTTTAGATAATAAATTGTAAAATCAAACTTGATAATTTTAATATTTGAGTTACACTCAATCTGATGGACTTTTTGTAAATATATGAGGCAGTGAATTAGTGAGAATTAACTTCGTTATTTGAGTTACATTCAATCTGATGGACTTTTTGTAAATATATGAGGCAGTGAATTAGTGAGAATTAATTTCGTTTTTTGTGGGTGAGAGAAATGTGTAAACACCGGTTATATTGGGAGGGCAGTTATGTCTTTTTCACTATAACCAGACAATTGAGTTGGCTGTCTGTTACATAGTTACGTATATAGTCCTTCCTCTGTTTCATATTCAAACCATTCTGTTTTCTCATAGGCATCGAATTTCAGCGCTCGAAACTGATCAAAAATGGCGTCGATTTCATCTTTCACTCAATTCCATTGCAAACCCGTCGGTATGATCTGTCCACGATCCTCATCCACCCCGAAACCCTCTGTATTTCCGGTGAATTCGACGATTTTCGCGTCGAAAGTGGCCGCATTGAGGTCATTCCCGAACAGGGGATTGGCGAACCCGAATAGGAAATTCGTCGTCCGGGCCGTTAGCGATGATGAGTGGGGCGAGGAAAAAAAGGAGCCTCTGTCCGCAGCTCCGGCGGGCGTCGCAGTGGTAGAAGACGAACCGGCCGCGCTGACTGAAACCGATGTGTTGAAGAAACAGCTGGTGGATTCTTTCTACGGGACCAATAGAGGATTGAGCGCTAGCAGCGAGACTAGGGCGGAGGTCGTCGAGCTTATCACGCAGCTGGAGGCTAAGAACCCGACTCCGGCGCCCACGGAGGCGCTGACTCTCCTCAACGGCAAATGGGTTCTTGCGTAAGTTCCCTTAATTTAACTACTCAGTAATTCATTTTTACAATAAATTAGTCAGCGAAAGATTCGAGTTTTGTGTTGAAGATCTGTGTTATTGATTGTATAATTATATTTATATCAGTACTGGAAAAGTGCTTTTAGGTTCATAAAGTTGAAATACTGGAAAATTGTTAAAATAATCATTTTCCGGTTCCGGGAGCCGACCCGAATCTATCTCCTGGGTGAAAGCCAGGCATCCTTCTCGTTGTATGGCTACACTGTTGAGTCTGTTGAACCTTAGTTGATATTTCAGTAATGTATAAAGTAAACAGCTTGATGTGAAAAATCTTGGGATTTTGTTTTGGTAGATCAAGTAATGAAATTATAGAGGATTGTGAATCTATCTTAGGTTTACTAGTCTACTGCATTGGTTAAGTTTTTCTAAGAAAATGCCCGCATGGGTAGCTCAATTGGTTCCTGTGCGGTAGATTGTGGGCAAGGACATGTGATGGGCTCCCTGTGACACCAGGCATGGTCTTCCCACCTAATTAGAGTTACCGTGATTTACCTCTCCATTATACTGTCGGGATAGGGTGTGGGTGCCTCGGAGAGTCGACGAATATTGGTGAATTCTGAACTTACATTCTCTGTTTTCTGTTGGAAAACGGACAAGTAAACTTATTTTCGTTTTCCTTTCTCTGATTTTCCATTTCTTCCATTAATAAACAAGCCTTTTGTGAGATGTTTATCCAGGTACACGTCTTTTATTGGGTTGTTCCCATTGTTATCAAGGGGCACACTCCCTCTGGTCAGAGTTGAAGAAATATGTCAAACCATTGATTCAGAAAGCTTCACTGTTCAGAACTCTGTTGTGTTTTCTGGACCATTGGCTACCACTTCCATTAGTACCAATGCCAAGTTTGAAGTCCGAAGCCCTAAGCGTGTGCAGGTTTATTCTTGCTTCTCAGTTCCAATAATGCCAAGTTCTCATTCCTGGAATATTGCAGGATACTTTTCTTGAATTGACCTTCCTTATGGACCCATTTTCTATATGCCAACTTTCAGATAAAGTTTGAAGAAGGCATTATTGGGACTCCACAGCTGACAGATTCCATTGTGTTACCTGAGAATGTAGAATTTTTGGGACAAAAGATTGATCTCACCCCTTTCAAAGGTTTGATTACTTCTCTCCAGGATACGGCTTCCTCAGTTGTGAAGTCCATCTCTAGCCAACCGCCATTGAAGTTTTCCCTTGCCAATAGCAATGCTGAGTCCTGGCTTTTAACTACCTACCTGGACAGCGAGCTTCGGATTTCAAGAGGAGAGGCGGGCAGTATCTTTGTGCTGATCAAGGAAGACAGCCCCCTCTTGAAGCCTTAGACTAATTCCAGAATTATTTTCTTCTAGTATGTCCCCTGCCTTTCAAGCCTTGTACTTGTACTTCTGAATGTGAAAAATGGTCTAAATGAGCCAAATAAACTGCTAGTTGTTATTCGTAGGCTTGTTAATGAAATCCATCATATTTGTTCAGAAATCTTGGATGCATTGAATTAGAAGATTTACTAGGGTGGACAGAAGTGTTGCTAAAAAAAATCACATTTATATGATGAAAGATTCAGTTTTGAACTGTTGGTTTGTCACAGAGTTAGTCACTGATGATAATTCTTGCCATGATTATTACGTTTCGTACTTTCCACAATCAATATGATGCTAGCAAAAGCATGAGATGCTTCTCAGTGTCTGTCGCTTTCTTTGCTGTCAACTTGTTGCCATTAAAATGCACCCTTAACAAGCATATATGCTTAGGTAGAAACTAAGTTTCTACCTAGACAAGGAAGTTGAAAAGGTTGTCGAGGGTGATGAAGACAAGTGGGATGCATTTCATTACAGAAGCAGCGACAGATCAACCACACTCCACCAGTCTGTACTTATGGAGCATTTTGGTAAGTTGATTACTGTCTTTATTTATTTACATCTAAAGTAGTTAAGCTCTGCTTCTTATTGGTTGCAAGTTCTAGTCTTTTACCATTGTTCGCAAATCCTATGATGAACAGACCTCGCCCTTTGTATTCCTCAAAGGCATGGGTGCTTAATCGGTGAACAAGATGGAGATGGGATGACTGCTCTTCAGCTCCTTGCATTAAATCCATCTGCCTTCAAAGTTGGCAAGAAAAACAGATTTATCAAGCTTCTTGTTAACTCTAGTATGATACTTATACCAAGTTCTCTCTAATTGTTATTTTTAATTATTTTCTTTGAGACAAAAAATATCTTTTTGTTCTTGACCTTGTAAGTTGTTTGTCACTTCAATTTTCCATTACCGGAGTCTTGAGAATTACACAAATTTTTGAGTCAGTGTGATGTTAATCTTGATAGGTTAGAGTAGCCACTGGTTTCCCTTTCTTGTTACTGACTTCTGTTCTGTAATGAAGCTCCAAAATTTATCAGCATTCCCTTGTTGGAACGTATCCGGATGAAATTCGATAAATATGAATCAGCTCTGAAACTTGCATTTGCAGCAACAGTGATCCTGATGATAAGAAACAAGGAATGTTGGACAAAAATCGCGTTGTCCAGCATGTCGTTCATTTCAGTCACCATATTTGCAGTCTCATACGTCCCTCTATATGTTTCTCTATGGAAGAACTACAGGTATACATTTAGGAAACTATGGACGCTTTGCCTAGGCTAAACATTTCTTCTGGTGCACGATCTGATAATGCAGGCGTTTCCAGCAGTTTCGCCTTTTCTGTCAGCAAGACTCGAGGCTTTGATTCTCTGGTCTGAAAGGAGAAAATGTATCCTGAAGCTATGTGAAATGGTGGTGCTTAACTTTCTTGATTTTGGCTTATCATTGTAACTATACTATGCATTGTGATGATATGTTTGCTAATTTTCGTATAAACCCATATGTTTCTCATTTTTTTTCAATGTGAGACTATTAACAATAGGCTTAAGACTATTCTAATAAAATGTGTGTTAGGGATAGGATAAGTGACCCAAGCCACTTTCTATTTTATTTTTCATTTTTTCTTTTAGGCAGAAAGTACATTGTTTTCCTTGACTGGATTCACTGTCTTCCCTCGTACTATTGATTGGCTGAAATAGAAAAATGATTCAAGTTGGATTGGATTATATTAGTCTGAACTCCTGGCCTCATGACAATCTTTTGATACTGAATTGGCCACAAAATTCCTTTTTCTTCTCTTTGATGATGAGATTACCTAAAACGGCTCAGATCAACTTTTTTTTTTTTTTTTTGTTCTTTTGTACACTAAAGAAACCATCAATTTGGGATATATATACTGCGGTGTTACGCAAAGATTTGAACCCATGACCTGATATCAAATTGAAGCATGTGCTCCATCTCAACTAAAAGTCTAAGCTGATAGTTGGACTGCACATTAATAGTTATATGATTAATAGTCACTTCCATGGCTTGAAGAATGACTTGTAAGACCATACTGAACATGCACTAAAATATGGATGTGCTGGAAATAGTTTATTTATTTATGCATAAATGTGTCATAGACATTGTAACAGAAGCTTAATTTAGTACTGGGTGCTTATATACGGGTGAAAATAATGGTTTTGTTTTATTCTAATTTTAGAACCTTATTATAGTACGTGTGCCATAACTGTATCTCTTGGTGCATGTTCAAAGTGGCCAGCAAACCCTCTCCCAAACATATTACTGTATATCATAA
Organism: Ipomoea nil; assembly: GCF_001879475.1. Lineage (NCBI taxonomy): Eukaryota > Viridiplantae > Streptophyta > Magnoliopsida > Solanales > Convolvulaceae > Ipomoea > Ipomoea nil. The sequence goes on from NW_017619575.1 coordinate 1,050,080, forward strand.
GTGATATTTACCTTAAAATATGTGAATAGATTGGTTCTCAAAAAAAAAAAAATGTGAATAGATTTGTTATGGAATTTAGATATAATATTTGAAATCTCTATAGATTAGGCAGTCTTAAGGATTTAGGTAAGTATGCATATGAGAATTTATTTCCTATTCGAAGTCTTCTAACATGTATTTATAAACTTTTTATACCCTTTCATACAATATATTTTCTCATAACCAAATACTAGAAGCTGCCTAATATCTACGTCAGATGCCATTAGGAGTGACTATTAATATGGTAATTAATACATAATATACCCAATTTCTAATTACGTTAGTGTAATATCACGAAGTAATTTACGCAATTTATATTATATATTTTATGTTTGTAGGGTTTCAGCTTCCAAAACAATACTAATAACCAAACAAAAAAGGAAAATATACAAAACAAAAATAGTAATTATTATTATTATTATTATTTACGTTTTAATAATCATATTTAATATTTTCCGGATTTTTTTTTTACGTTTTATGATAATAATGAAGAAATATGGTAATATTATGCTACAATTTAATGAAGAATTATTTGAATATGGTAATTTTATGTCCGAATTTGATATAATATTATCACATCATATATGCTATGAATTAATGAAGAATTATTTGAATATGGTAACTAAATTACTGTGTACAATTTTTAACTAAAGATATGTTACGATAAAAAGATATATATCGATCCAAATATTCTTAATATATTACAACAAATTCATTTTGTGCATCTCACGGGCGAAAATACTAGTATATATAGAAATACATTATATATAATAAATTTTTATTTTTTTAAAGGTTCGAAACCATAACCGGGACCATGGTTCTGATCCTCCTGTTCACAGGCTAGTTTGGTCCGAACTGTGATCATGCCTAGATGCTATACAATTCTTGTTCAATTTTAAAGTAAGTTTGCTACGTAGGAGTCCTCAGTTAGACATTAAAATCTCACATCTAGATGGATAGATATTGTTATGTTCTCGGCACGTGTTGCAAGGTGATTAGGGTTATTGGGGATGTCTATGTTGAGAGAGAAATTAAAGGGTTTAGAAAACAAGGATAATATGAACGTTTTGAGAGTTTTCCCACCTCTGAATTTTAACTAACTAAAACATAAAACGGAGAGGAGAATCATTAAAGGTCCTTATCATAATTATTTGCTATCACTATAGAAAATAAATTAATTCTAATAGTAATGATAATATATCAATATCAATTCTAATAATAAAGATATATATTTCCTTGATCATATATAATATATCAATTCTAATAATAAAGATATTTCCTTGATTATTTTCCAAAAAAAAAAAAAAAAGAAGATATTTCCTTGATCATATGATATCATTGGATTGGATACTTTCCAGCAAGTATATATAGGCCTGTGGGTAGTTGTGTGCTTGCATTCTTAGCTTAGAGGTTTTCTCCAAATCTGTTGTGTTTTTTGTCTGAATATTGGATATTGCATTGAAAATGATACTTTCCTTTTATCTGCTTCTTGTTCCTTCCTTGCTTCTTTTTGAACCAGTTGCAGTTGCAGCAAGACTTTCCCAAAGGTCTAACGAGAATATATCTGATCTCGTGACTCAATTGCCTGGGCAGCCTAGTGTTGGCTTCAAACACTATGCTGGGTATGTGACAGTAAATGAGAGTAATGGAAGAGCACTCTTCTACTGGTTTTATGAATCTTTAACTCTACCTGAACAAAAACCTTTAGTTCTCTGGCTTAATGGAGGTAATAAGAATATATTATTAATTATATATGTAACTTGTAGATTCTATTAATAATTCCTAGCTAGGACGATTTCTTTGACTAGATTAATCCATCTACTGTTTCAATATCACTACTGGAAATTATGGAATTTCCGAGAACCTGAAATTGATCTTTAATCAAGTAGAAAGTAAAAAGTGGTCGGAAATAGCTATAAAGGTTTTTCCAGACACCAAAAGTGGTCAGAACAAGGCTTTTCAGGTGGTTGGAAATTTCATAATTTTCAGTACTGTATTTTTAGCTTTGATTTCTTTTTCTCGATCTTGTGGAGTGACAATAGTGTGTGTTTTAGGTCCGGGATGTTCCTCTGTGGGATATGGGGCAACACAAGAGATTGGACCTTTCCTTGTGGACTCTAATGGATCTGCCTTGACAGCTAATCCATATTCATGGAACAGAGGTTTGGCTGGCACTCGTACATGAACAAGCTTAAATTTCTTGTAATTATATTCAGCCTACCTAAAACTACATTTCTTCTGGAACAAGTATATATATAATATCATGTAGTCCTGAAAAAGCTTGATATATAATGATCTTTCTCTCATGATATGATATGATGCAGAAGCGAACTTGTTATTCCTGGAATCTCCAATCGGTGTAGGCTTCTCATATACAAATACGAGTGCTGATTATGTCAATCTAGGAGATGATTTTACAGGTGAGATCGATATATCTTTCTTTCTGAATATATACCTTTGATCTTCCACTTTGGTCTGGATATATGATTGTTTTATATGGAGGTTAATCTGTTTTGCTGAAACATTTTGTCCTTTTATGGTTACTACATATATATAGCAAATGATGCATATACTTTCCTGCACAAGTGGTTTCTCAAGTTCCCATCGTTTAGAACCCGAGCCTTTTATATTGCTGGGGAGAGTTATGCAGGTATATATATAGATTTGTTACACCCTACCTCAAAATTCTTTATGGTTTCATGCACACCCATATCGATCTTCATGTTACGTGGTTTGACAGGGAAGTATATACCTCAGTTGGCTGAGCTCATTGTTGAGAAAAACAAAGATCCTTCCCTTTCCATTGATCTTAGAGGAGTACTGGTATGCTCCGGCCTCCTTCCTTTTGATAAACTTTTGATAAATTAAAAGGGAAAACTTAGCTTGTTCTCTTGATTTGCAATCCAACTATTAGCTTAAGTTTTTTAGTTGAGATGGAGCACATTCTTTAATTTGATATCAGAACCAGAGCAAAGTCATAGGTTCGAATCTGTGAATACTTTTAGTTGAGGGAGCACATACTTCAATTATTGTTTTTTTTTTAATTTGGTGCAGCTTGGCAATCCTTTAACATCTAATGTGGAGGACTGGAAGGGTATAGTGGATTATGCTTGGAGCCATGCAATAATATCGGATGAAACCCACAACATAATCTTAAAATCCTGTGATTTCAATAGTGATACGTGGAATAATGATTGTACTCAGGCTGTAGATGAAGTATATAAACAGTACAAGGAGATAGATATGTACAGCCTATATACATCCCTTTGTATAAATGACAATTCATCAGAAGTCGTCGTCTTCAAAAGCTGGTCCAAGATGGTGGTAAGGAATATAATTTCACAACCTCCCATTCTGCTTATTAACGTTGAAGTGTTTGGGAAAAATCTCAACAATGAAAATTACAGACCCTGACACGGTCATAGCCCAAAATAAATAAGAAGGGAAAGGATACAAAATTTATGTGGAAAACTCCAAAACTACGGACCACCAACAACAACAATTCCACTATAACAAATCTTGGGTACAAAGTTTTTGACTACCATGAGCCAAACATCCAAAAACCTAATAATTAGGGCTCAATAAAAATAAATACTGGATATAAAAATGCTTGGTCCAAACATAAGTTATTTTTCGCATAAGAAGAAATCCCAACCCAGCAAACTCCCCCTCCCAACTATGTGGAAGATATTGTCATCCCAACCTACAACAAACCACTGCTCCCCTAGTCCCCTGCATAGGTAATCCAATAGTCTGAAGTAGATTACTTGATATCAATGTTTCCTTCCATATCTGAATCAGTGTACCTGGTAACAATATATTTCCCTATACCAAAAACAAACTTAGACTTGAAGTACTCCTTTGACTGAATTATTGATTATTTTCTTGGCAGATGCCGAGGCTTATGGGTGGATATGACCCATGTGTGGATGGTTACACAAAATCGTATTATAATATACCAGATGTTCAGAAGGCTCTTCATGCTGGCGATGGTCGCAACTTAAAGGACTGGAAACTCTGCAAGTAATCATAGAATAATGCTATATAACACGTAATAAGCTTTCAGTAATCATATCATATATATATATATACTTGATAATGCAGCATGACGCTCTACAATGATTGGACATACCAACTGGATTCTGTTCTTCCTATATATCGCAAACTCATCGCTGCAGGACTTAAAATATGGGTCTACAGGTAAAAAGTTGTTACACCATGCATCCATAATCTTTATGCTAAAAGCGAAATTTTGTGGTCTCACGAATTGAATCATGACCTTTGGTCTGACTCTGATACTAAATTGAAGCATGTGTTCCTTCTCAACTAAAAGTCTAACTGATAGTTGGATTGCACATTAATGGTTATATGCTCAACATCACGCATTTCTGTTTTTGTTGATTCAGTGGAGACACAGATGGAAGGGTTCCCGTTTTATCTACAAGATACAGCATAAGCGCACTGGGTCTTCCCATCACCCAAGCGTGGAGACCATGGTACCATAACAAACAGGTAAAATATTCTTAAACTTTTGTCATCACAGACAGGCTGTGTACGATGATGCCTGGATTGGCTAACTCAACATCTCATCTGAGTCTTATTTGGAAACAGGTTGCTGGATGGGTTCAAGAGTATAAAGGCCTAAGTTTTGCTACTTTTAGAGGAGCGGGTCATGCCGTGCCCACTTTTAAACCCAGCGAGTCGCTCGCGTTCTTCTCGTCCTTCATTTCTGGAAAATCTCTTCCTTCCCACCGTAACCCTTAGCTGTTTTGTAATATAGTACGGAGTAACTGTTGGCTCTGTCAAATCTGATGAATGATGGATATGTGTATGACTACTTTGTAATTACCTAAATAAATAAAAGAGTTGTGGTTTGAGCCTTGGCTTTAGCAAGACTTTTTTTTAACGATCCCACGACCTCCTACGACTTAAGGGAGTAAACTTGTGTCATTGAACCACAAAGTCCTTGTCAATTTTACCAAGACTTATTACTTATATCATAAACATCTGAATTCTGACATTGTAATAATTGAATCAGAATTCAAAAGGTTCCGGTTCCGATTTATTAAAATCAAGAATCGAAATTGTTGTTTTCCGTTGAATAAAAAAAATAAAAAATAAACAAATCTAAGGATCGTTTACTTAACTTTTTCATTTACAGTTTTTCATTTCTTCATTTCTACCGTTTTTCATTTCTCCCATTTTTAAATTTCATTTTACGAATTCAATTTTTATATAAACAAAATCAATAAATTAATACTAAATGTGTAAAACTAACGAAAGTTAATAAAAGTATATTACTAAATAAATTATAATTATTCTAATCATTACATGGTTACAAAACAATAACATCATTGATTACAATCCCCCCATACAGCATTTGCTATGTTTTTTTGAATTTCATGCATAACATGTTGTTGAGACATATCTAATTCTATATAGGTTCATTTCCACCACTACTTTCACTATTACTAGGCATTTCCATGTCTTCCTTTTCATATTCGGTAAATAATTGATCCATAGCATCATGCATTCGTATAAAATTGTGCAGGAAAGAAAAAGTTCTCTTTGCTAAAGGAACTATATATCTTTGCTCATTCTCTCAGTAACCATGATGATGCTTGCCTTTGCAGCAACAATGATCTTGATGATAAGTAACAAGCAACGTTGGACAAAAATCGTGTTGTCCTGCATGTCGTTCATTCCAGTCACCATATTTGCAGTCTCATACTTGCCTCCATATGTTTCTCTATAGAAGAACTACAGCTATACATTTAGGAAACTATGTTGGGACGCTTTGCCTTGGCTAAACATTTCTTCTGGTGCGCGATCTAATAATGCAGGTGTTTTCAACAGTTCCGTCTTTTATGTCAGCAAGACTCAAGGCTTTGATTCTCTGGTATGAAAGGAGAAAATGTATCCTGAAGCTATGTGAAAATGGTGGTGCTAAACTTTCTTGATTTTGGCTTATCATTGTAACTATAGTAAGCATTGTGTTATGATATGTTGCTAGTTTCCTTATGTTGTATTGAAATAAAAGATGCTTTGTTATGAAAGATAGTAGATATGTAGAATGCATGTTAAGTGTACTACTCCCAATCTCCACTATTGCAATGTACTTTAACAAGATTTCTTCCTTCTTTCTTTCCCCAGCCCAAGAGGACAAGTCACCCTGTCTAAATAAAGATTGGGCCACAAAAATTCTTATCAAACGAAAATGATTAAGGTTAGCCTACAATACCATGATTTAGCCCACCAAGCTCATGCTGACATGCTCCTTCTAAGAGCATCCACACTAAAGGGAGAATGTGGAGATAATGTCAAATGCTTTCTTTTGAATGGGGTGAATAAGTAGTGTGGAGAAGAAAGAATGGTGGGAAGAATAGCTCTATAAATATGGGAAGCATAGGAAAAAGAAATAAAAAAAAATAAAAAAGAAAGATTACATGTTGTGCGCGTTTGGCGCACAGCATGGCATAGCCGGGCGTGTGCAGTGCACGCGCCAGGCGCGCCGAACGGCGCGCCTGACATACTTTTCTTTTTATTTTTTTTTATTATTTTTTTTTTGTTTTTTGGGTTTGATTTTTTTTTCTCCCATTCCTACATTCTCTTTCCTAATCACTCTTACATTATCCCTCAATTCTCCCCAATCATTGTGGATGCTCTAAGGTGGTTAGGTAGGTTAAACTTTAAAGCCACTGCATACCTAACAAAATAAAATGTTATTTGTACTAAGAAATTTATACAAACATTATAGGGTAATCCTCATTTACATAAAACAAAAAATCACATATTCTAAAAATAAAAATGTGCAGACTACTTAACAAATTTGGAACAGATTGACTAATAAATTGTGATTATAGCATCTTTCGACTAACATAAATAACTTGATTAGAGTACATGCCGATAATTTTTAACGTAAATAACTTGTCTATAGTGAATTTGGAGAGTTTCTCAACTATAGAAAAACTTTACAACAAAATCTTTGATAACTTATTGTAGTCCATTCCAAATGTTAGATAGATAGGTACTAGCTCGCATGGATAACTCAGTTAATCACAAGTCACAATGATAAAGTTTAAGAATAATGATCTATAATCGAGTCTCACTAGTAATAGTATGAAAATATCCTTATGTTTTGTTAGGTCGGAGATTCAACCTTTTGGAAACAACATCGTAGATAGGTGCTAATTGCTAAATGCCTAAATGTTGGTGCCAAATAGCACCTAATATCACGTGCTTTGCATGTGAGAGCATTCTTCGCGGTAGAGTATGATAATAACCCTACACTAACCCAACCTACCACCGGGGCGGAGTTTCCAGAGGACGATTTTGCCCTCGACACGTTACTGGGCCTTAAAATGACAGTGCAGCGCACAGAAAGCCACTCCGAAAGATCTACTTCAGTAGTGAGCTCTTCTTCTCGTATCTTCCTCACTCTCTCTCTCCGTTAGGTGAAAATCAATCAATGGCGCCGGCGATTTCCCTGTTGGCTAACTCCGACATTGCGTCCGCGAAAACTTCCACCGGACGTTACGCCTCCGTTTACAGTGAAGTACAGAACAGCCGTCTCGATCACCCGCTCCCTCTCCCATCTGTCCTCCGTAAGTCCTTCAAAGTCGTCGACGGCCCCGCCAGCTCTGCGGCCGGCCATCCAGGTCAGTTCCCTATCCGTCTCTCTCATTTCTCGATTTCGTAGTGTCATTTTAGATCTTTGTACATTGAAGTATATCCGGATAGTTGGTGGATTGAGTTGCGAGAATGTTGGCTTATTGTTGTTGATTTATTCGCTATTAAGGAATGCAGAACTGAAGGATTGTCTGTGTCAACTTACATCGATTTTTATCTTAGTGGAACAGATCAAGCGCAATATGCCGTAGAGGTTTTGTAGTTCATTGATAAAAGTTAACTGTATGGGGTGCACCGGGTGGTTTAATATGCAGCAGTACTGTTTAAGCATGCTAAAATTTAAACATGAAAAATATTAAAATTGCAGAGAAGTATTATGTGAATTACTTGCAGATCTAGACGTTTAGTGATAACGCATTTCGTATTCGTACGTGTTTCACATTAATATTATCATTTCAGTTGAGTTTTTATATCATTATTCTGAAAGCATTCCGTTTTGTCTGAATCTTCTGCTTGGTTTAAGCTTCGAGTAGGCTTTAGACATCTAGAATTAATTGAGAGTTTGCTTGGCAATTTCAGAGGAGATTGCAAAGTTGTTTCCTGGCTTATTTGGTCAACCATCAGCAGCATTGGTGCCAGATGATTCGGGTGATGTTGCAATGAACCATAATTTGAAGATTGGAGTGGTTTTGTCTGGTGGCCAAGCACCTGGAGGGCATAATGTTATTTCCGGAATTTTCGGTTAGATATTGATTATTTGACATCTACATTTGAACCAGATGAAATTTTTTGATGCAGAATACTGCTAAAATCACTTGTGTTTTTACATCATTGTTATTATTATTTCTGTAGTTGTGATTGCTATGTGCATTTTGGTCACAGATTATTTGCAGGAGCATTGCAAAGGAAGCACATTGTATGGGTTCAGGGGTGGACCAGCTGGGATCATGAAGTGCAAGTATGTGATACTCACACCAGAATATATCTACCCATACAGAAATCAGGTAAAGTTTTATCATCTTGATCCTAATGTAACTACTTAAGAACTTCAGTGTTCATTCATTAATTTTTTTATCCTTCATGCTGTGTTACTGATACTTGTAATTAAGTAAAATGAACAACTTCTGACTGAAAGGGTGAAAGTAGTTACTTTACGATGAAGTCATTGTAAAGTAACTACTTCTGACTGAAAATGAAGTCATTGTGCTCATTAGTATTCGATGTGAAATCTTTCTTTCCCTGTTAATTAAGGCACATAAAAATGTTCACCTACTTATTATTGTTAACCATTGTATTACTGGCTTCAAACTAATGTGGAATGTATGTGACAATGATAATCTTCTCCCAGGGTGGCTTTGATATGATTTGCAGTGGGAGGGACAAGATTGAGACTCCAGATCAGGTATTTTGAGATTTTGTTTGAATTTTCATAGGTTATTTGTGTTTCATTTTGGGATAAGCATGTTGGGGCCATGACTAACTAAACTTTCCACTTATCAGTTTAAGCAAGCTGAAGAAACAGCAAAAAAGCTTGATTTGGATGGGCTTGTAGTGATTGGTGGAGATGATTCAAATACTAATGCCTGTCTTCTTGCTGAAAACTTTAGGTATCTTGCTAAGTAAAAGAAATTTTTACTGGAAGAGATCTTTTTGAGTTGTAGTTTTGTGGACATGTAAACAATCAAATGATTTTAGTTACTTATGAAATTTAATGCAAAATTATCAGGAGTAAGAATTTGAAAACTCGTGTGATTGGATGTCCAAAAACCATCGATGGTGATTTAAAATGCAAAGAGGTTCCCACAAGTTTTGGGTTTGACACAGCATGCAAGGTAATTATGGCTACAATATCAGTTTTTACATTTTGCATTCTTTATAAAGGCGGAAGATGATTCAATATCAAAAAGAGGAAAATAGGGTGCTCTGATGCTTTTATATTTTTTGGGATCCTAATGTAGCTATGGTTTTCTCCCCTCTTTTTGTGACACTTAATCAGTGCCACCCTTAGTAAAATTTGCCGTGATAATAGTTTTACGAGTTACTTATCTGTTATTCATGATTATGTAGTTACTTATTTGTTATTCATGATTATGTTTATATATACTTACTGATTCAGACTTTTCTGTTAAGGAATCTTGAAGTTACTATACCAAACTTTCAGGAAATTCCGGGATCATTGGCTGAGTTGTACTCTATAGTGTTATTTTTGTTTTCTGGTTTGCTAGTAATGCATTACTGCCCCAACTAACCTTGTATACACTTGACAACATTTTTTATGCTGGACATTTTAAGATTTTCAGAAATTTTGCCAATATATTTTTACTGAATAATATTTCTAGGGTTCTTTTTTTAAAGCTTTAATAAGCACACAATTGTATTTTCTCAAATTCTTATTGTCTAGAGCGTCACATGCTAGTGTAATTATTTATAATGTTGTTTAAACCTGTGTTTGTCTGTAGATATATGCTGAAATGATTGGAAATGTCATGATAGATGCTCGCTCAACAGGGAAATACTATCACTGTGAGTAGAGTAACCTAATTGCTCTTTGGTTCTGACTGGTTCCTAATCTTCTGCGCCCATGTATGACTTTCCATATTCTAGAAAAGTTTATCTGAGGAACATATCGTGATTCGTGAGAATGAGACTCTCTCTCACCACTGCAAGAGTCCACAACTCCACAATACCTGAATCTCGTATATCATGTTAATATTTAGTTATATGCAGTTGTACGGCTTATGGGGCGTGCTGCTTCCCACATTACTTTAGAGTGTGCCTTGCAAACACATCCAAACGTCACTCTGATTGGAGAAGAGGTATTCACATTATATTACTCTTTGATCTGATTCCTTTGTTCCAGCTGCATATTTTCTTAGAATTGGTCAAGTTCCTATGGGCAGGTTATTGTACTTTGTAAGTGTTGCTTGCCATTTCCATATGCTGAATTACACCCTGCAAGAACTCTTAAAGCATGAGAAGTTGGAGATTATTGATTGATCTATAGACTATAGTTGAAATTTACATTCTTCAAAGCAACGTTAAATTGAAGAAAGCGAAGATAGATAGTGAACCAAGAGTCGTAAACTATCCCAAGATATAATTATTATATTTTTTAATCATAAATTACTTTTATATAGCCGAAAAGGAGAGGGTAAACCTGCTGATATTCATTCAGAATACATTATACCATTTACAAATCGTTTGTCATTTCATTCAGATTGTCTTTCCTTTGACTATGGACATGGTATTAGAGAAATTCATAATTCTATTTGGAAGTCAGTTTTGTTCAAATTTAACTTTATATTTTGTCTTTTTATGAGACTGAAAGAGTATTAACTATTTGCTTTATAACTTTCATCTTTGCCTGCAGGTTTTTGCAAAGAAAGATACTCTGAAAAATGTTACTGACTACATTGCTGATGTGATCTGCAAACGTGCAGAGCTGGGATACAATTATGGTGTCATACTCATACCAGAAGGGCTTATAGATTTCATTCCTGAGGTATATCCCATACTTTGCAATTCCATAATTCCATATACTGGACTACTACTTATTATGCTCTTAAATAAAGTATATTCCCCTTCAGGCTTTAGATGATGCAGGATGAGTTTTCTCATTCAGATGTGCTATTTCCTGTTTGCAGGTCCAGCAGCTCATTGCAGAATTGAATGAAATTTTGGCTCATGGTGTTGTAGATGATGCTGGTGTTTGGAAAAGGAAACTGACCCCACAATGTCTGCAGCTTTTTGAGTTGTTGCCTCAAGCTATTCAGGATCAATTACTGCTTGAGAGAGATCCACATGGCAATGTGCAGGTGTTTAAATGCATTATGCCTCCATTATTCTTAAATCCGTGGATCCACATGAAAATTTGGTTACAATGATGAGGTCCCTTTCTGCAGGTTGCCAAGATTGAAACTGAAAAAATGCTTATTCAAATGGTTGAAACAGAGTTGGAGTTGAGAAGGCAGAGTGGTTCATATAATGGTCAATTCAAGGGGCAGTCCCACTTTTTCGGGTACTTTTCATAGTTTCATCTCCATATGTTTATTTCAACTCAAGCTTTATTTTCCATATTAAAATCATTTGATATGCCTAACATTGTCTATGCCTTGATTATATGATTTAACCTCAGTTATGAAGGAAGGTGTGGCTTGCCATCAAATTTTGATGCCACATACTGTTATGCCTTGGGCTATGGTGCTGGGGCACTACTTCAAAGTGGGAAGACAGGATTGATATCATCGGTTTGTGCTTCTCTTGCTGCTACTTTTCTGTTGTTTGTTTTGAGTCAACAAGTCAATCTTTTCACTGAGTTCCATAGGTCAGCAATTGTCTGATGCTTCTTCGAACTTTGATGACATCTCCAGGTTGGAAACTTGGCTGCTCCAGTTTCAGATTGGACTGTGGGCGGAACTGCTCTGACTTCATTGATGGATGTTGAGAGAAGACATGGTAAAATTCTCATTACTTCCTCATCAGTCAGTTTCATTCAAAGGAAGATTGTCCAAGAATTCATTACTGATTTTCTGATGGAGCTCCTTACTGGAACTGTGCTCTGCTTATCTTTCACTCACTATTGGAAACTGATTTAAATTTGCAGGTAAATTCAAGCCTGTGATAAAGAAAGCAATGGTGGAGCTTGACGGTAAACTTCTCTTTAAAAACTCATATAAGACTGAGACTTATTTGCGTGCTTTTTGTAATAGAACTGTTTGTTCTCACTTAAAACAATCATGTATATGACTCACTTTTATTTGGAAAATAAATTTGTAGGTGCTCCATTCAAGAAATTTGCATCAATGCGTGAAGAATGGGCCCTAAAGAACCGCTACTTGAATCCTGGTATGTTTTCATCGCATCACTGCTCTGTTTTTTTTTTTAAAAATAAATTGACCAAAAATCATCTCATTGGCATGAGAGAGGTATTATGTAAAGATGTACCAGCAACTATTTATTCCTCTCAAGTGCAATTTGGCACAGTGCATCACACACTTGTAATTCAAACTCTTCAAGGAAAGGAATTGAATTGAGGTTCAGGAATTTTCAAACTCTTCCCTTTGTGCATTGCAGGTCCAATTCAATTTGTTGGTCCAGTTTCTGATCAAGTAAATCACACATTGCTTTTGGAGCTCGGGGCTTAATCCTAAGTGAACAGAGAAAGTAGTAAATCACTCTATTTTAAAGGACTATTCCATGTAGAGACGCAATTATTTTCTTTCCTGTGATTGGCTTGTACTTTTAAGCACTAGTTTCATACTTTTCGAATGTGAACAATCAATTTTGAGCCATTAGCGAATTGGTATTTTACTGTGCCTATTGTTCAATTGTCGGATGATTTGTTTGAGTGGAAGTGCGGAAGTAGTAGTAGTAGTAGTGCGGAACAGTAGTGTATATTTTTAAAATCAGAATTAACAAGAAAAACGATATAATTGGCATGTGTTTTGAAATGTGAAAGCAAGGTTTGGAAACAATTAAAAATGATAACAATTACGGAGTTATTGGAATTTGATTTAAAGCTAAAAGGGTGTGAGTTCACTTCTATTTCATTTATATTTATTAGTGACTTCGGACTTATAAACTTATTATTATTATTATATTAAAAAAAGATTTTATTTTTCTTCTTGAGAATTATAATACATATATTAAATTTAATCAATTACTGCGTATAAAATTGATAATTATTAATTAAACACAAAAGCTTTAGTAGTTAACGAAGGGAAAAATCCAGATATACAGAGAGAACCATAGAATATAAATAATAAAAAAGTATTGTCATAATATAATTATTTTATTAATGTTTTTGACATATATTTATTTAGAATAAAGTAACAATTTTGCATATTTATATCTTAATCAAGTGAAGACGGGGAGACCGGATGCAGACTTGCACGACACGAAAGATACGGTGCAACAAAACAGAACTTCCTTCCACAGGTACGGGAATAGAAAACTGAGAGAAGACTGACTTGAAACCAGCGCGACGACTCCTCACTCCACTGTGGCTTCAATGGCGTCTCTCGCCAGAATGCTTCGCTGCAGCCGTGCGATCGCCTCTCTCAAAACCCTAGCCTCCTCCTCTACTCACCTTCCTCCCACTCTCCCCAATCGTATGCTCTCTCTCTCTCTCTCTCTCTCTTTCTCTCTATGTATATGAGCATAATTGTAACTGATGAACTGTGCTTACTAACTACTGCGTTTAGTCTTCTGAGATTATTCCTAATTTCCGTTCATCATTGAGCTGATAACTTAAATTTTCAATGTCTGGTTATCGGTTCAAGTTTTGGTCGAGTTTGACATGATGTATAAAAGTCCATTTCAGGCAAATTTTCATGTTTGAGCTGTAATTTCATCTACTGCTTTTGGTCCTCTAAGATGTTGAGTTTTAAATCGGTCGTCGAGTCAATTGGCAATGCTGGTGAAATAATGCGTTTCAATTAATCACCAAGTCAATTTGGGAGTTTATTTTAGTGCTGGAGTGAGGCAAGGCTATTGATGTGGAGACACATAAATCAACTTCAGCTAGAGCTTTGTTTCTTTATTCTCTCAAAGAAAAGTTGGCAATTGAATGTCAGCAACACTGATATGGCAAGCATGGCATATGTCATCTAAAACTATATACTTGTATCCAAGTCCAATTTATTTGGAAAAAAATTAAAAACAGAAAGTCTCTTTTGGTGAATTATTGGATTGATTTCTATTTTTGCTTCTAATGGTTAATTCTTCAATCATAGTTTATATCTAGTGAAATCTTGCTATGATTTACTGCTGCACTTCTTAACCATTTTAATCTCCCAATTGGGTTTATTTACATTCCCTTGCTTAGTTTCGGGGAAAGTAATAAATAGTCAGGCAAAGTTTGCTTAGTTTTTTCATAACAGATTGCATGCGTGAACTCGTATTTTGCAGGACCATTGGTGCATCAGTTACACATCTCTGCACACCAAGGTCCACATTCAAGATCAATTCCTGGATTTATGGTTCCAGCCGTCTTAGCTGGATTGCTTGGAGTTGGGTTGCTAGATGTAGCAGCTGCGGATGCTGATGAGGTCTGTTCGCATAAAGATTGCTGCTTATCACTAATCTGTTTGCTGTTCATTAACTACATAAATTTTCAGTTTATGTTAGTGCCGTAGTGAGTATTACTAAATCTAGTACTTGCACTCAATTCCTTTATTACAGCTTATAACTGGATTCCTTTGGTTAATGTTTATCTGAATTCGTTTTTATGTCCATTATGTATTTGGAATAAATTCTGTTTCTAATGAAATTTATACATTGCAGACTAGTAGTGGAACTGCTTTACCATCTGGATCCCCTCCAACACCAAACCACAGTTTCCTGGAGGAACTTGCTATGAAAGAAAAGAATCGCCTTGGGGAGTTGATTAAGACCAAAGGAATGCTAATTGGTTCTTACCCTCGTTATACTGTTGCGGTTAAGGGTCAAAAGGTTTTCTCCTGACTTGCTCCCCTTGAAAATTATTCATGGAGGGATAAAAATGGACCAAGTTTGGCTTACTCATTGGAATTTTGTAACTTTGCACTTACTGACTAGTGTGTGTAATTCATTTGAGCATGCATTTAAGCTAATTTCTTGGTCAGCAGGTTGCAATCAAGTTCCAAGTTCCTCCAACCTGTGAAATACCAGTTCTTATCACAAAACTTGTTTCACGTCTTGGTCTTAAACTTGAAGACAATGGTTCTGGGTCAGATATGATACTGCGAGCTTGGGACAGGTTTATTAAAACACTGTTTTCTTGTGATAATTGCTTTCTCTATTCTGTCATCATTGAGCTTTTAGTCTTTGCTTATTCTACTATAGAAGCTGGGAGGGACCTTTATTTTGTTAGGCATAGCCATTTTCAAACAATATTATTAAACATCAATTTGGTTTTTCTCAACTTTTACAGTTATTTTCATCTTTTGCAGTGGGATTGCCTGGCAACTGATGCTTAGCCGTCCAAAGAAACAAAGTGAAACTGTTGGAAATGAAGGGAAAGGAAAGGATACAAATGCTAAAGAAGATCTATGCATTCTCTTTTTTCGTCCAGTCATTAGTGCAGACAGAGCTGTTAGTTTCCACCCTGTGCAGTTGATTACATGATTATCTATGATATTATTCCCTTGAATTTTTAAGCTTCCTCTAGTTTGCAGATAACTCATAGCAGCTGTTTTTTACTATGATTTGCTTTTATTTAGGAAATTGAGTTCATGAAGCCAGGCAGCTTTACAGATGAAGAGCTTGATACTTTAGTATCTATATTACAGTTAGCAGGACAACAAAGAACTGAGGAAACTAAACCAAGGGGAGATGCTGCTCGTGTTCCTTCTCCAAATAAGACAGTTTCTAGCCTGGAAGCTATGGGAGTCAAAATTTTTGGAATTAATGAGTCAAACACTGATATTGGAAAGGCTGAAATTTCATGGGAAAATATTGCTGGATATAGCCATCAAAAGCGGTAATATAGTAGTACATGTTTCAGTGTTTTGTTTAAAGAGTATGGAGCACTGTCCACAAAACTTAGACTCAATAATGGGGTTTTCATCATCTTTATTTTCCTCATGAAGTTGAAAGTGACTTCACAATGGTGTTAAATAAAATCATTCACTTCAAAGGATATAAAGATGAGAAAAGGCCAGATTTTCTATGTATTTGTTTATATTTCATATAAAGTGGATGCCTTACTGAAAAATAGAAGGATTTAATTCATTTTGTTTCTCTTATCTTTAAAAGCTCCTATTGTTAGCATCCTAGTGCTGTCTGTTCCAGTGGCACTACTTGCCTATTGCTATAGTATCCTCTAGACATGTTTCGCTTACCAAGCTATTTTGACTTGCATTTCAGGGAGATAGAAGATACAATATTGCTGGCTCTACAGAGTCCTGAGGTATATGATGATATTGCTCGTGGGACAAGATGCAAGTTTGAGACAAATAGGCCTCGGGCAGTCTTATTTGAAGGTCCACCAGGTATGAGATCTACCTTGTGTGCTATTGCTCTGATTGGTGCATGTGGTCGCAGATGCATAGTGCCTAGTTTAAATACGTGATCCTTGTTTAAGATTGGAATCAGAAACAATCTCTTGAAACCTGTAAAATGGAGAAGTATGAAACTTGAAAGATGTAACATGATTACTGTGTTTTGTTCATCTCCAATCATGTTGTGTGCCATTTTAGTGATACCGAAGTCCACTTGTTCAGCACTTATATCACACCTTTGCTTTGGTTTTAGGTACTGGGAAGACATCTTGTGCTCGCGTCATTGCTCATCAAGCGGTATGCTATTTGTTGTGCCTCTCTAACACCAACACCCCCCCCCCCCCCCCCCCCCCTTCCATGAACCCGCTGAAGAAAATAAATGAGACTATGAGAGTGAGATTTTGTGTGGCATCCAGTAATAACTGCTCTGACACACAAACAGAGGGAGATATGAGATTGTGAGAGAATCAGAGGGTAGATATTATAGAAACTTTCTGGAGCCAATGGCTATCATTCTATCATTAGCATATCTAGTGGGGTTGTGGAGAAGTAACAGGGCACCCAAAATGTTATTCTTTTTTTTTTTTGTGCCCCTATTAATTAAAATGATCAGCTTGTCTTGTTATCTGGCAGGGTGTTCCATTGTTGTATGTTCCCTTGGAGGTCATAATGTCAAAATATTACGGTGAAAGTGAACGTTTGTTGGGAAAGGTGTTTTCTCTGGCAAATGATCTCCCAAATGGTGCAATTGTATTCCTAGATGAGGTAATTTTTTTCAAAATAAAATTGTAACTTGCAAGGATGCAGAACAAATTTTGAACAATTATTCTGTTCAAGGCTTCGATATTAATCATTCTTCTTGTGATTAGCATTTTAATTTCCTGGTATGATTTTTCATTTCCTTTGTTTAAAATGAAGGTCGATTCTTTTGCTACTGCTCGTGATGGTGAAACTCATGAGGCAACACGTCGAATTCTATCAGTGTTATTACGACAGGTGCTATTATAAATTCCATCATATGAACTTTTGAAGAAAGACCATTTACTGTAGTTACCTTAATCATGATTCATTTGTTGTATTGTGGATGCTTAGTGGTGTTTCCTTAGTATCTTCTTTACTAAGGTTTACTTGATGTGCAGATAGATGGGTTTGAGCAGGAGAAGAAAGTTGTGGTTGTTGCTGCAACGAATAGGAAACAAGATCTTGATCCTGCTCTGATTAGGTATCTTGATAAACACAATCATTTATATCCTAGCCGTACAACTCTTCCTAATTACAGGTTCTCTTTGTTTGATCCAGTCGATTTGATGCCATGATTGTCTTCCCCCTACCTGATCAGCAGACTCGTAAGGAAATAGGAGCACAGTATGCAAAGCACTTGACAGAATCAGAATTATCTGAATTTGCAAAAGCCACTGAAGGGTAAGAACTAAGAAAATACACCCTCACTTGTTGCACACTCAAACGTAGGAATAACCTGAGGAACAAATATGCCCTCAACTGAAGTGTACAAGGGCAGGGTGAATATAGCATATTTGTTTCTTGCTGTCGTTTTTCTTTGCTCTAGTTGACGATTATCATGATGTGGAATATACAAAATTTGTTCTTTTAAACACCAGATTTTCTGGGAGGGATATCAGGGATGTATGCCAGCAAGCAGAGAGGCACTGGGCATCAAAGGTATCTATAATAATTGCAAATTTCATCAACTCATTCCATATATGATATGATATTCAACTACCCAAATTCCATTGCATTGGTTCCCAGATCATTAGAGGTCAAACTCAAAGAGACGAGCACTGTCCACTTCCGCCCCTTGAAGAATACAGTGAGAGCGCCATGAACCGGCAAAGAGCTTTACTTGATTTAGCACAGCAGAAGCAAGAATCAGTCTTGAGGAGGAAGCCTCAGTTTGATTTTGTATAACTTTTCTTTTTCTAGATATGTGTATATTAAATTCCAGACTAGGGTGCACTACCTCAGTGTTCATACTAATTCATAATCCAGATTTCCTACACTAACCAGTGACAGCATAATCCGTCAGAAAAAGCCAATATTAGCGGCGTTATGTTCGGTCGGGTAAGCCGAATCCAACAAATTTCAGCTCTGCTCGTGATGTTTGGTAGGCAGATTCTCTGATAATGCCAGGAGTCGCCGGCTACAGTAACTAACAAATCTTTTCCCCAAAATGAAATGAAAATAATTGTACTGGACCACCGCCCACTTTTATTATTTATATATATAAATGAAAGGATTAAACTTTCAAAAAATATTTTTTGAATTACTATTAACTTTCAAAAGAAAGAACAATAATATTTAAATTCAATTCCAATCATTATTTTGCAATAATAATGTTTGAGTAATCATAATTTATTTAACTATACTTTCGTCGAGTTAAAAACACCAAAAGACAAAAAGTAAATAATGACTCCGTATGAAATTTCGGATGGGCCCGCAGAGAGAGAAAAAAATTACTACGAGGCGGAGCATAAATTTTCAATATATAAAAGGGAAGGATTTTCAAAGTAATCATTTCTCTCTCTCTCTCTCTCTCTCTCTCTCTCTCTCCTCTCCCCCTATCTCTCTAGAAGGTGTAGGTGGAGTTACAGAGTAATATGTCTTCGCGCGATAAGAAACCCTCCAAGTCCTCCAGCAGCAGCGGCCGGATCGGCGGCATACGAACTCTCTCCGATTTGAATCGCCCCTCCGGCCACGACTCCGATAGCGACTCCGATGCCCCCCAAGAATACTACACTGGCGGTGAAAAGAGGCAAATTTTCCTCCAACCCTAGCCTTTTCTTTTTTCTATTTCATTGCAATTTTAGCTATTGATCTTGATTGTTACCGTGTGTCTAATTGGTGTAATTGTGGAAATGTGACCATTTTTGTGTTTCCTCTGTGAAACTGTGTTTAATCGTGCTGTTTACCAGGATTATAGTATGGGTTCTGATAATTTCCTTGTCGCTATATTTTCTAACTTGGGCTCCGTATGATATTTCCTAAAATGTTTGAGTAGGAATAAATTGTCACTGGAAAAGATGTCATTTCTTTGCGTTCTTGCAATTTCTTTAATAACCAATAAGAAAAAAATGAGCCATGAAATGCAGTTAAAAATGTGATTTATCATCTGTTTAATATTACTTCATACAAAATTTCCTCATTTACACTAACATATTTTACCCTATCAATTTATGCAACTATACGAGGATTTCAATTTAAAATTTTTGTTTCTATTGCTATTTGTATTTGTACTAACTTGGATCTTCAAATTAATTTGCAATGTGTTCTACTATGAGGGAGTATATGGCTTACAGAATTTATTATTTAAAAAAAAAAAAAAAATCATCCTTGTGCTACATTCCCACATAAATGAAATACACCTCTTGATTTTATTCCAAGATTCCAAGCACCAACTTAATGCTTCCTTTTTGCTGTCTTCTAACTGTATAGGCTTAAGGTCTTTGATGCCTGACAAAGACTGCCAGGATGTATGATTGAATTATTTATAAATTAAAAAAATAAAATAAAATATAGAATATCAAGTTCATGTATTAGAGGTTGCTAAAGTTTTTTTTTTTTTTTTTTTTTGGAACCTATCATATAAGGAGTATCAGCTATATGTTGACAGCTTTTCCTGGGCTCAAAGCATGTCGAGTGATTCATTTCATTACAAAATATGAGGGAGAAAATACCTAACATTAGCTAGGTTCATGTCCTACTACTGTTTGCTGATCTTAGTGGCAACTTGTTTCAGTGGAATGCTTGTGCAAGATCCTTCAAAGCCTAATGATGTGGATGCAATTTTTGATCAAGCTAGGCAGCTAGGTGCCGTGCAAGGTCCTCTGGAAAACCTCCGACCTTCTTCTAGCTCAACAAGCTTCACTGGAGTTGGGAGGACACTGACAGGGGAAACAGTTGCACCTACTGCCCCACAACCACCTGAGTCTGTTGTGCACAATATTGTGTTTTGGAGAAATGGTTTCAGTATTAATGATGGTCCTTTGAGGAGATTGGATGATCCTGAAAATGCTCCTTTCCTGGAGGTAACAGTGTTAAGCAATAAAAGTAACAGTTCAGCCTACTGAACAACAAAACCTAAACTTCTCTGTTAGTCTGGCGAGAGTGTTATATACACTAATTTTGCATTGGGATTAAGATTACCAAGTGTCAATATCTGTTTCACATATGAGCAATTTTTACTTGTAATTTTGCATTTATGATTTGATCTTGTGTTATTTTTCCTCCAACTCTGGATTTACCCTTACGGTATAACAAGCTCAATACTTTAATTCTGTGACATGCACTTGAACTGCAAGTCCTATTTTGCATTTCAATGCCACATTGATAAACTAAGAGTTTAATTCATCAAGTCATTGATAGTAAGTTAGTAACACTATTGTTGTGGATGAGTTTTGCATAACATACTGATGACTTCATTTGCAGAGCATTAAAAAATCTGAGTGTCCTAAAGAGCTGGAGCCTGCAGATAGGAGGACCTCCGTTCATGTCAATCTCATAAGGAGGGATGAGAATTGTCCAGTGAGTAACTCAGTGAAAACTATTCCTTTCTTCTGTTTAAAGTTCTGTCAACATCTTTTTCTTTTATTGAATTAGGAAAGGCTTGTGGAGATTAGCATTCATTTTTTTTTTATTGCCATTGACTTCCTACAGTATTGTGTGTGAATATCCATGATTCCAACTTGTATTCTGGTGAGAAAAATGCATTAGCACTGGAGTAGCATAGTTATTTCTTGTTAATTTGCATGCATGCAAGTAAATCCTTTTTGTTTGCTCTTGCAAACTTTGCCACACACCTTCCAAACTACCCCCCCAACCCTGGAAAATTTATTAAAAAAAAAAAAGAAGATAATCTGTCTTCTTTGATCATTTGCTTGATTCTTAAACATTATTATGACATTTGCTCTTTTAATCTACTTCCAGGAACCAGAGACACGCAATGTTCCATTTCAGGGTGTTGGAAGAACTCTGGGTGGCAGCTCAAACCCAGCAACTTCTGAGCCAACTGCAGCCACTCCCCTCAACACTGCTCCAACACCTTCAATGGGCATAGTAGTTGACAAATCATTGCCGTCAACTTCAGTTCAGCTTAGGTTGGCTGATGGGACCCGCATGGTGGCACACTTCAATAACCACCACACTGTCGGTGACATCCGCTCTTTCATCAATGCATCTAGGCCTGGTGGCAGCGGGGCTTACGAATTGCAAACAGGCTTCCCTCCCAAAGTCCTAAGCGACAACTCCCAAACCATCGAGGAGGCTGGACTGACAAATTCCGTCATCATTCAGAAGTAATTATCATCATCCATGGAAAGCCGAGGGAGGCACTTGTTTCATTTTTTGCAATTGGTGCGCTCAAATGATCTATATATTACTCGCGTATATTTCTACTTCTGCTTACATTGTTTACAACTAAACGTAAAAACTACCCTTGACAGCTGTGAAGATTTTCAGTTTGTTTGTAAAGCACGCAACCCTTAAGTCTGGGATATGTGATGGATTAGTTTTTACTTTGGAAATTTTTTTAGACTTGCCAAACTGTATGTAAAAAATAAACCACTTCCGAACAGATTAAAGAAAAGCAATAGCTTTCTGTTCTAGTCGTGATTACTTAAGGGCCAGTCTACAACTATGATGGGCCTAAGCATATAGTACGGACCAAAATATGTATATGGATGGAGGTAAAGAAAAAAGGGTCATTTCAGGTACAGGTGTGTATGACAAGAAATTCAATTCAATACTGATTAGTGTTCCATTATCTTTTGATTTTGTGGTTTTCCACTTTGGTATATGGAATAAAATCAGAAACAATCTGCCTGCCATCGTTATCATCAACACACTCCAGCAAATTGTGCCTCCTCAGTGGCATCTATTCTGTGACTTCAATTCTGCGTGCTTATCCCATTTCTTCCTCACTTCTTTTGGTTCAGTCAATACATTTGGATTCTTCCTCTATCTTGCCCAATCAATCCAAGCAACACGTGGACCGTAGTCGCGACCTTTGGTTTGGCTCTGATACCAAATTGAAGCATTTGTTCCATCTCAACTAAAAGCTATATGTTCAACACCCTTATTTAAACTATATTCTTTATACTTGTGTAGCAGTCTACTGAATTTGATCGGTGACCTTCTACCTCTCCGTGCGACCAGATAGTGAAGGTACTTTAAACTTGACTTCTAACCCTCTGATTTGTTGAACCAAATAACTGAGGGTAATTTTTTATAAGAAGCAGGAAAGTTTAAAAGTTGGGGGAGTTGAGCCATGCATGCTCGGGGAGAAATGGTAATTAGATAGGAAAGAGTGGAGATCCATTGATAGTGGCATGCATAGAGGAGCGATTAGACTAGAAAAGAAAAGCAAAGTAGTTTGTCGGCCAAAAGAGAGGTTTAGTGTGGCAGTCGTAAAGATTTCTATAATCTTTAGGGTTGGGTCATCTTCGACAAAGCTAATAAGCGAATTGAATTGAAGGGTCGTTTTGGCTTCATCCACCACCAATTGAATTGAAAGAAGAATAATATATATTATAGAATTAATTTCACTTTTGGTCCCACGACTTTTGAGTTCTTATCACTTTTGGTGCACAACTTTAAATTTTTTCAATATTGGTGCCTAACTTTGTTATTTTTATCAGTTTTGGTCCTTCCAGCCAAATTGACGGTAAAATATTTCTGGATTTTATATTTTAGGGGCAAAATCGTCATACCATGGAAAGATCTTCAATATTTAAACAAAAGAAAAATCATATTAAGAGGAAAAGAAGAGTTTGCCAATGGTCGAAACTATAAATCCCATAGATCTGTCTGGTTTCTGTCCGTCTTCCCCATTATTCTCATCGATCAAACCCCTATAGATATGATTTTACAGTGATTTTGTTTAGATATTGAAGATGTTTCCTTGGGATGACAATTTTACCCCTAAAAATATAAAATCCAGCAACATTTCGCTGTTAATTTGACCGAAAGGACCAAAATTGATAAAAATAACAAAGTTAGGCACCAAAATTAATAAATTTTAAAGTTGTGCACCAAAAATGATAAAACATCAAAAGTCGTGGGACCAAAAGTGAAATTAATTCTATATTATATATATAGTCTGTCCAATCTCTCTAATATAATATAATATAATATAATGGACTAGTATATATTTTGAAGTCTTGTCATGTATATTAGCAGTACCCGCAGTACAATCTGGGATTGGATACATCATAACCACATTTTTTTCCTTTCTTTTTCTTGCAAAAACTTTCACCTCAATCCACCAATCTCTCTCGCACCGTCACTTTCTTTTCTTTCCATTTTCTCCATTCCGAACTGCTGTCGTGTCGTCCAACCATATGGTAAAACAAACAACCTTATTCTCAGCTTTCACTTTGTCTCTTAGGCCGGTCTACCTAGCTTATATATATATACTTAGATTCTTGGATACATTATTTTCATATATATGCTGGTTTGATCAGAGAATATGAATGCAAGTATGGAATTGAATTCCTTCTCTCTCTCTCTCTCTCTCTCCCGAAACCCCATGAATTATTACTTTTCACTTTTCACCATTGGAGTTTATGAAACTAAAGAGAGAGATATGCGACGATATGATACGTTTGAACACTTAATTGCAGTCGCCATTTCTTAGTGACCCAACACGTCGTCTTATGCGCACTTCACATCGGACAACTCGAATTTACAGTACTCGAATGAGCTGGTGATGATTCAAACAATTTTTATGCTTTTTTTTATAACCTATTTTTTGATAAAGGGTTATAATTCTTGGGTACCATGTCAAAATTATTGATTGACGAATTTTAGCTTTGACGATTTTGTTGTTGACAAGATAATAATTTATCCATTAGCCCTTAGATTTTGCAGGGATAAAATAAAATTGGTAACAATTGGTGGATTTGTGTGCTATTGGTAGTAAAAGATTAAGCGTAGTTGATGAATATCATCATAGTAAAAAACTAAATCAATACTTAACACACTTGATAATATTTGTTTGTATTTTGAGAGCGTCACTCTATTGGTTATTGAGAAGATATTCATGGATAGATATGAGAGAAATTCTCACTTGCACAGTCTTAGAACTATTCGAGAGTCGGTGGGTGATACTCACAATACGTATAATTATCTGACACGTACACAAAAATACTAACTTTGTTATATACTGAATGGTAATTATACATGTAAGTGAGGGACAACTCAAGTAGAGAGTTTTAGATTCTCATCTAAATGGTTTGGGGACTATTCTTGTTGTCGTTCTTTCATCATAGGAACAAATAAATAATTATGTGTTATTTTGTCAATGGAATATTTTATTTTTAGATAAAATATGAAACTTATAATAGAAGGTGAATATGTTCTATTGACTAAAGTAAAATAAAGAATAAAATTTCAAGAAGCCATAATTTTAATTTTCCAAAATAAGAAATGATGTATAAAGTGATATTGACCTAAACCTTAGGGGTCCAAATGAAATTATCCCTTCAAATTATCACAAAATGGGTTTTGTATATTCAATAGCATTACCTTTAATTATGACTTGCAATATTTTTTTTTACATTGACCTTACTTTCACTTGCAAAAAAAAAAAAAAAAAAGTTATTTTATTTACTTTGTGACTGATTGATGCTCGTGTATGTAATGACATGATAATGAATTGATTAGTGGTTAAACTTTGTATCTTATCATTGAAAAGGAAATAATGTATTAATATGAAAGGTAGCTAGCAAAGCTAGGTCCTCTTAAAAAGTGGTTTTGCTTTCTTATTAACTTTCATCATCATTAAACTAGCAGTTAAAGCTGTAAAAATTAAAAATTGTTTTTTTTTTTTTTTTTTTCACTTGGATGAGATGAACTCAAAATTCTACTACATGTACTATCAAATTATACTTTTTTACTTTTACTTCATGTTATAACAAGCAAAAATAAGATATTTTCATCACATGTTACCCAAGGAAAAGTGTCAACAGGAAGAATTTGTGAGTTGAGAATAAGAAATGAGAGTCAATGTAGTATTTTTTGATGAACCCACAACAACTACTCAATGATGTATACAAGGTAAATTTTGTTTGCATGGGCAACTCAATTGGTCATAAAGATGAAGTTTGAAAAGAATGACCAAAGATCGAGTCTCACTTGTGAGATGAGCTTGATGAAAGGATATTAACAAGAATTAAACTTGTGATCTTTTAGTACGGAAATTATGCTTTAATTAGTCATTCAGTCACCACTTTTGACAAGTTTTTTTTTTTTTTTTAAATAACATAAGATTGATTGACATGCATGTACTGCACTAGTAGGGATGTAGTTATTTCCTTTTTAACCACTATTTTAAGTAAGATAAAATAGTAATTACCTTGTTAAAAAAGAGGATAGACAAGGCAAATCTCTCATGTCCACACATCATGAATGGAACTCTCAAGTGCTTAATGTCTTTGACTTATTATCGTCAGTCGGGTTATGTCACAAAATTTAATATAAATAAATAGAAGGGTGCGTAACACTTTTCGTCCTTAAATTACAAGAAAATAATACTTTTGTCATTTAAAAATATTTATTGTCACTTTTAAATATTCAATTGCATGTTAAGTGGCCTTAAATATCTATGACAGCTGTCTCACCTAAAAGAGGTGTCTACAAGGCTACAAATCAGCAAGTAGATTAGTCACTGTGTCCGATGGTGAAAAAAATTATTAGTTAAGTGACATTTTTTATGTTTGAGTTTTATTGGTGTTATACGTTTGGCTATAAAAGTCACGTCTTAGATAATTGAGTGACTAAAAGTGGTAACGAAAAGAAAAAAAAAAAAAGTGATAATGCTATAATTGTAAGACAAAAATGTAATTTTTTTATAATTCAATGATGAAAGTTTTAAATTTCCTTCAATAAATTGATTTTATTTAATTGAAAAATACATGTTTCCTCGAGAAAAAAAAAGTATATATCCATTTTACCATTCTTGAACCCCACCCCCTTCCCCAAAGTATTTATTATGAAAATTGTTATAATATTAAACGTAAAATATTATATTTCATAAATTAAAAAATTTATGTATGTTTTATCATTTATGCAACTAATAAAGAATTATAAAAATACTTAGTTACTATTTTTTTTGCCAACAATATCTAATACTCTTATTATTGATGGACTAATTTAAATTTGGTGAGGTATTTGGTTGGATTTGAAATTGTAATGAATAATAAGTATAAAGACAACTATATCCCTACACAACAATAATAATAATGGCAATTAAAAAAGTTGGTGATGACATAATTGTCTTTCTTGTTTTCTATTAAAAAACGTTTTTCATAGAAAACAAAATACCAATAGGAAGCGAAGGAAAATGTTTTCTTCATTCATTCTTGAGGAAAAGATTTTTTACATCCAACCAAACAAATGAAAATCTAATTTTTTAAAAAAAATCAAGGAAAACATTTTCCATCCAACCAAACACCTCCTTAGCGATAATATTCTATTAATTTTCTTTATTTAAATCGGTCAACAATAAACAATTTAGACTGATTTATCTTGTTACACTACTGAAAATTATGGAATATACGATGATGAAGTGTTATAAAGTGCCACAACATTCATAATCAAGCAAGGCTAGGTTGCAAGGGTTTTTTAGTCTTTTTCCCTTAGTTAGTTAGTTATAACTGCTCCTTAACTGCCTATTAAAGGCTTAAGCTTCTGCTCTCTGTAATCTTCTTCTTCTTCATCATATAGTGTTTCGATTCTTCTCAGTTGAACTCAAGATGAACTTCCCATCAATAAACATCTTCTTCTTTCATTCTCAAAGTGATTCAAGCTAGAATCCATCATGGTATTAGAGCGTACTCTCTACCTATCATGGAGTGACAATAGTAATCATTGAGCTTGCAGGGAACAACTCTTACCCTTGCTGATCTTCTAGGCTGTAATTGGCTAGTGTGGCCCTGTGAGTGGCTATGGGAGCCAGTTGGATCACTCAATGCTTCATTATGAGGCTCAGAGTTGTCACTTATTATGTGACTATCTAAATCATCATCACTTTCAGCATTTCTGCTATACACTTCATGTCTGAAATTGTTGCTGTCTGTGGTAGTTCTAGGACTGATACTTCTCATAGGCCATCTCATAGGTTCTAGGGAAGGGACTTCTGCTTCAATAGATGTGGGAATCATAGGTAGAGAGGGACTAAGCTCCTCATTCACAGAGCTCAGTGGAGATGTTGTCTTTGATTCCCTGAAAGGATATACTTGCTCATGGAATCTTACATCTCTGGAAACAAAAACACTTTGATTAGCAAGGTCATATAAAACATAGCCTTTTACATTGGCAGGAAAGCCTAGAAAGATACATTTCCTTGCCCTTGATTCCATCTTATTTCTTCCCTGTGGGGAATGGTGGCACCAAAACATAAACACCCAAAAATTCTGAGTTGATTATAGTCAGCCTCTTTTCTAGTTAGCTTCTTAAAAGGAGAAATCCCACCAAGCACATCAGTAGGCAACCTGTTGATGATATAGGATGCATGAAGGACACAATGGCCCCAGAACTCAATTGGCAAACCAGACTGAAATCTTAGTGCCCTAGCTACACTCAAAATGTGTTGATGTTTCCTCTCCACAACCCCATTTTGTTGAGGTGTATATACACAAGATTTCTGGTGAACTATACCCTTTTCATCATAGAAGGCACTCATCATGAATTCAGTCCCATTATCAGTTCTAACTGTCTTAATCTTGGTTGAGAATTGAGTATCTACATAGTTGTAAAAACCTTGGAAGGCACTCTTGACTTCTGATTTACTTCTCATCATTTGCAACCAAGTAAACCTACTGAAGTCATCAACAATTGTCAAAAAGTAATGCTCACCTTTAAGAGATGCTACAGAAAAGGGCCCCCACACATCCATATGTATCAATTCAAAGATATGATCAGTTTTAGAGCTACTGATTGGAAAAGGAGACTTTCTAAGCTTAGCAAAATGACAGGCATCACACACAAAGTCACATTGTTTTTGAAAAGAATCAGATTTTATTCCATCCAACAAAGGGATTTTATTCATGGGATAGTGTCCTAGTCTATTATGCCACACCTCCATTGAAAAACTATTACATTGTATATCAGTATCACCAACCTGCTGAATTCTTTTCTTAACAGGAGGACAATTGATCAAGTATAGGCCATCCTTTTGCTTAGCAAAACCAGCCATTGTTCCAAGAGGTCCCTGAACAATACAAGAGTCAACTTCCACTATAATCTTGCACCCTGTTTGACTGGTGAGTTTACTAGCAGAAATAATATTGAAGGCAAAAGATGGGATGTACATGACATTTTTCAACAACATTTTCTTGTCCAACCAGATCTGTCCTATATGAGTAACACTGACAATCTCATTATTTGGCAACTTAACTGATATTCCTTGGACTGTATGACATTCATCAAAATATTGCAAAGAACAAGTAATATGGTCTGTTGCTCCTGGATCTAGAATCCAGACCATATGTGTATTCAGAACAGTATTAACATGGATTTGAGGAATAAGACTACCTTCATTGTGAGCCTCCACAGAGTTTCTGAAATCTGCTTTAATCCCAGGAGTGGTAACTGTTACAGCAGCAGAGTTGCCTGAGACTTGATTTTGATTCTGCAACATGGACAACAACTTTTGGAATTGATCTACAGACAGCCCTGTATCAGACACCTGACTCACAGAGGAGCTGGAAGGTTGTTGCATATTCTGAGAGTGCTTGTTCTTGGACTTGTAACCTGCAACCCATCCAGGTGGATAGCCATGCTTCTTGTAACACTTCTCAACAGTGTGTCCAAGCATGCCACAGAAGGTGCATTTTGGCACATTTTTCCCTCCATTGTTGCCAAATTTCTTCTTATTATCAGGAGTAAAAGCAGCAACAACTGACTGTTCTTCTCCAACTTGCACTTGATTGTTATAAGTGGCATTAGTCTGAGCAAAATCACTGCATTTTTGACTTATTGATCCCTTGATCTTCCTTTCTAGCTTTAAGGTCATATTTAGAACCTTTTCCATGTCTGGAAGGGGGTCCATGACAAGGACTCCAGATTTCACAGTTTCATAATTTTCATTTAAGCCTTCTAGAAACCGGATTATCTGGTCTTCCTCTCTTTGTTTCTGCATTCTGCTCATGAGAGTGCAAGAGCACCTAGGCACACACTCACATAGGAGTAAAGGCCTCAAGGCATTCATTTGTTGCCATAGAGCATTGCTCTTTGTAAAGTATTCATTAACACTCATGTTTCCTTGAATATTTTTAATCATTTCATTTTGAATTTCTGAAATTCTATGGGGATCGGATTGGGAATACCTCTTCTGTAGACTATTCCAGATGTCCGATGCTTTGTCAAGATACATGACTCCATCAGCAATGCTAGGGTTTACAGACCTCAATATCCAGGAACATACAATCCGATTGCACCTTCTCCAAGCTGCAATCCTTGGATCGTTTTCTTCAGGGACCGGAATAGCTCCGCTAACAAATCCAAATTTGTTCTTCACATCCAACGCAATTCTCATTGACCTACTCCAAGAGGCGTAGTTGAGCTCGTTGAGTGGAGGTGAAACTAAGCTCAAATTCGGATTCTCTGTAATATGCAGATACAGAGGATCATCGAAGTCCTCAATTCGTTGATTCAAAGGAGGTTGATTCGGATTTGACTGAGCTCCTGCATTTTGCGTCTGGTTCGAATTTCCGTCGCCGATTGGTTCCATCACAACTGCTGCGGCGTAGCTTCGGTGACGCTCTGATACCATGAAAATAATCTTAAATCAAGTCGAAAGCAAAAGTGATTAGAAATAGCAACAAAAGTTTTTCCGAATACCAAAATGATCGAAACAAGACTTTTTACTTGATTTAAGATCACTTTCAGATGATTGAAAATTTCATAATTTCCAGTAGTGTTATGGTCATTTATTAATTATTATGATCACCATATATGATTTATCGTCTGTATTCAAATAGTGATTGAGAGTCGTTTTTCTCTTTACCCAACGATTTTTATTTATTATTTTTTAAAATAAAGCTTTATACCAAAATTGAGATATGTATGTATAATTGTATTTAATCGGGCAGGGCACTGGTGATGGACATGACGTAAAGGCAAATACAAAAGCTTTGCTATCAAAGGGAAAAAGCCCCCTCAGGCCTCCCTATCAACCTATATCTACCCCCTACTACCTTAGCTTAGCTACCTTCATTATATTTTTCATTCCTTTTTTTTTTTCTTTTTTCTTTTGGAAACACATTCATTTATTTATTTATTTTTTTTTTGAAAGATCATTTATTTATTTTTTAATGACCCAAGTTTCCACATCTTATATGAGAGTCTGAGAAAGTAAACCTTTAATCACGATTTTGATTTTATTGAAAAATTTGTATAAATTGGCAATTCAAGTAGTCCATTTAATGTTTTGTACTAATTTTCACTATTGTGTTTAGTAGTATTTTTAGTCTAGTTTTTAAATATATAAATTTTATATCAAAAAGTAAAGTGTAAGTAATTTTAATTTAATCTCTTTAATCAAAGTAGATACATAAAATAAGATTAGTGAAGTATAATTATATATGAAGTTGTTTGGCAATTAGTTGATAATTGATTGGTTTAGATGATAATTGATTTGTCTTAGTTGTTTTGATAAGCTCATAATATTAATTAGATGGTTATAGAAAGGTGTTTTGTAAATTAGTTGTTTACTTTTAGTTGATTATATGTAAGATAACATATAAAAGAATAAATATATTGAGCTATTTATTTTAACTCTTAAATTAATTATACAATTTATTTTTAAAAAAATTACTTTTACAATTTTTTGTTGTTGTTCTTATTATTATTATTATTATTATTATTATTATTATTATTATTATTATTATTATTATTAGGAACTACTCCATATAGTGAGTAATAATTTAATATTCAAAATATAAATTAAAAAAAAAAACATAAGTTGTTAACAATGATTCAATGCAATAGTTAACACAATTATATATAAAGTGTTATGGGTCAACAATCCATTCAAATATCAGAATCTAGGTAGATTTTAATGATATTGAAAATAAAAATTTGAATAATGATTAAAAAAATATAAACACTATAATAAGTTAATAACAAATGACTAATAAAAGTAAATTAAATTCTTAAAATAAAAAGTAAAAAATGTAATAAATTAATATCGAGAATTAAAGTTACTTCAAAATACTTATTCTATTATATATTAAACGCACATTTTAATTGTTTAACTTCTTTTTTATTTAAAATACGTATGACTTTTTACAAGGTAAGTAGTATCTGTTATATATATATTTTAAACATTTTTAACTTCCCTATCTCCGGTTTAAGTTCGAACCTATGGTAATTGGCAACTGATTAACTTACTTAAACCACTAAAATTGATCATACAAACCAATCGTAGATTGATAAGCCTATCCAATGACTTGCAGGGTATTTTCCTTTCAAATCTCACCTAAAAATAGGGTATGCTTTTTGCCAAATTCATATATAGCCCTAGCTATACATCTACACATATATCTTTGCTGCAGAGACAACTAAAATTAACAACTAAATTAAGAGAGAGAAAATTATTATTTTTTTAATAAAAGAAAAAGTAGTAGTCAGCTATATATATGTGTATAGAGAAAATTATTATTTTTTAATAAAAGAAAAAGTAGTAGTCAGCTATATATATGTGTATGTATGTATGAAGGAAGATATGAATGATGGGAATCCATGATTGTCCTTAAATCACTGAGTTGAGTAGCGAGTATTGTCCGCTCCAGTGTCTGATCTTCACATTGGCTAAAGCCCTAACCCTAAACCCTAACCATCCATATATCATTGCTCCACCTCTGCTTCCACCCTGCACCCACCTTCTCTCTTCTGCACTTTCTACTTCTTCAAACCCTTCTTTCCTTATCCCTAAAATACTATTTCCCTTTTAAAACTAGTTCCTTAGCTCTATATTATTAAATTTACAATTTTAATTTTTCACTATTTTTTTTTTTTTTTAAAATCCTTGCAATAATCTCCTACGTTCAAATCTTAGCCCTCTCAATTTGAGTCGATAAGCAATAAACAACTTAAGTTGGTTTATAAGTCCTTAATCAGTTAGGATCATAATATATGATTCATTTAGTACAAATTTTAAGATAGTAGTTACGAGTTTCTCTCATCACAAAAAAAAAAAAAAAATAGTATTATGACCATTTTTTATCATCTACCAACAAAACAGTTTAAATGTCGTTAAATAAAAAGTTATCTCGGTCTTTAATTATGGATTTTTTTCAAAAAAAAAAACATAAAATTATAGCGGATCAATTCACTTTGTATAAAAAAGATTGAAATGTCCTTCTATTTAATGGTATTTAAACGATTTTGTTGATAGATTAGACAACAAATTATTATGCTACAATAATACCATGACAAAAAGAAGGATTTCTGATTAAAAAGAAAAGAAAAAAAAAAAAGGTGAAATGTCACCTATAAATGTAAGACTTTAAATAGAATTACCTATCTTTTTTTTTTTTTTCATCCACTTCAACTTGGAGTAGTCTACAATAGTGAAGTTTTTATCATTTCTAGTCTTAGTTTTCTTTATGTTATCCATTATTGTGTGTTTGATTATTGGTATGATGCTTTGCGTTCGTGACTAGTAGACTTACGCCCTTAGGGGCTTGGGTTGGGGTTGTATTGTCCTTTATGTGTTTGGTTATGTGAAACTTGCTTTAGGATGGAAAAATCATTTTTTTTGTTCATTGTTATGAAGATGATTATTTGTGATCTTGTAGATTCTTGTAGCGCGCCAAAGGTTAGCTTGTTTTGGAGAGTAATTCACACCAACGAGAGTTGGGTGAGGAACTCAAGCCATCCTCTTCACGATCCCAAGTTTTCAACTTCGGAAGGAGGAAAAATAAGGGTGCCAAAATGCTTTAGTGCTTAAGGAGAATTGAATTGGTAGCGTCACAAGAGTGAGACAATTCTTTGCTCCAATTATAGACCGAAAGGTTTTGAATTTATTGGTGCATTGAGAATGAATCGACGAAATGTGCATTTCTCCTTATTGGTAAATTTACCTCAACACGTGGAAGGCAATCATTCCTGGATCTAACCCCATTGTTTTATTATTATAATCTTCGACTTTACGTGTTTTTAGTGTCGTTTAAATTATGTCTCACATTTTATTCACCTTAACTATGATTTTGTGGCTCGGATTCTCGAGGACCAATATTTTAGTGTCTAGAGAATTGACTATTGCACGAATACATGCCTAACTCTCAATCATCAGCAAAATGACAAAACCCGTTTAATTATCATTATATTATATTTTACAGCAATCAAAGCTCAAATCATTATATTTAGAGGATTATCGATTGAATGAAGACCACGGCTCAAGTAATTGTGACATAATTTTTGTATTAAAAAATTATAAATTTAATTTTTATCAACACTTCTTACTAAACATTTTAGGATTCGTAGTCAGGATAAATTTCATATATAATTAATGTACAGCTGTGGATTGTATTTGTAGGAAACAAATGTGTATGAGATTGAGATTCCTCGTCTGCAATGTATGTATATAGCCTACATAGCTCGCAGGTTCATTTCTACAGAAAAGACACATTTCTTACACCACAACCCTCCTGCCCTCCGGTCACCTCAACTTATACCTTGCATTATAACACCCCACCCCCACTCACCCACCCCCCCCCCCCCAGGAAAAAAAAAAAAAAGAAGAAAAAAACCCTCTAATTAATAACAATGAAATATAGTAATACAGACTCATAAATATAATCAGATTGAAATAGGGTTTGCTTGTAAACAATGTTGCACTGCATCCGTATTTGATAGAAAAAGAAAGAGAAAAAAAATTTATCTATTGATTTTCTTGATTTAGTATAAGTAACTTAATTTACATTCTTGTAGTGTTACGGTGAAATTTCCTAAAGACTTTTTCATTAAATTAAAAATATTAAAAGTTGCAATCTTTATAGTCCTGTGTGGTAAAATAGTTAGCTTATAGGTCAATTTTAATTTATTTGACCACTATTAGTTGTTTGACTTGGTTTAAAAATCAATATACGTGTTTGATTAATTAGTTTTTTGTACTTCAAAATGCTAAAATTCAAAAAGCTACTCAAAATAAATTTTTAATTAAAATTTTGAGAAAAAAAAATTTATACCAAATAGCTATTAGCTAACAGCTAATTTATCAAATATATTTCTACAATCAGCTAATATTATAACTAATTATACATTCTAATTAACTCAATCAACTAATAACTAACAGCTATTTATCAAATAAGGCCTTAGACATACATTTATTTTATTTTTTTTTGTACCCGGTATTGATCGACCAACAACGTAAACTTTCCAGATAATATAATGTACGTAATTATCTCTAATCCAAAAGAAAGGAAGAAAGACACACAGTGACACACAGCAGCAGCTAGGAAAAAGGGAAAGTTGATAGCTTTATGGTGAAAAGGTTGATGGAAATGGCAGAGGGAAATTTGAAATGTGAAGAAATGAGAGGATGAAAGTGTAAAATGAGCAAAATTAACAGTATGGACTAGCAGTAATGTGACAGTATTAACCGGTTAGGGGTGAGGGGTTAGCCCCATGGCAGGGTCAGGGACTACAGTTACAGACAGATAAAGAGAATAGACATTCGGACTGTCCCACGAAACACCAGCTTTTAAGCTCAATCTTTTACTTTTTTCTATGCTCTAAATAATTACAGATTATTACATGCCAATACCATTTTATTCAATTTAATAATTTGCAATTGCAATTCGTGCTTCTGGGGTAATCAATATTCAATGCCAACTAGGCACGTAGTAGTAGTATGTGTAGTAGCACCAGACTGCTACTACTACCTAGTAGATTTCACCTACTTCTACTCGAGTGGCTCTGTATAAAATCATGAGAAATATTACATGTACTCGCATTTCGTACTCCTACCTTGTATTCTTACACACAAAATTTTGATGTAAATATTTGTATTAGGACCCACATGAAAAAACTAGTTTATCAGTATATGTTACATCAGGGAGTAAATTTAGAAGTCCATATAGTATAATTCTAAAATCATACTCCTTCTGTCTCATTTGATGTGTCTAGTTCGGTTAACCAGGTTTGACTGAAGTTATTTTTAATTCAAATTTTCATAATATTAAGTTTAATATTAATATACAAAATTTATATATTAGAAATTACACTAAAAGTATTATTAAACACAAAAAAAAAAATTAAATTTAAAAATAAGTAAATAATACTAAAAAAAATAAACAGAGAAAAAAGAATTAGTTTGACCAGTAAATAATAAGTATGACAGATAAAATGAGACAGGAAGAGTATATCACAAAAAAAAAATTTATGAACAATGAACTCAATTAAAAATGTATTGATATGAGTCAATCCCATGAGTTTAATTTATATATTTCAAAATTAGCTTCTTAGACTATTATTTTTTTTTTTTTTGTAATTGATCAAATTGTTTTATATATAATATAATATATAAGTATATGTTATTTATATATTGCAAATAATATTATGCATACCTATGGACACATAGCCATATTATATGTTTGTAAGTGTTATGAATAATAAATTTTTACTTATTTGTTTACAACATGTTTGGTTCGCGTAAAAATATTTGAGAATGAATGAAATTGAAATTTTATTTTAAAAAAATTATTAAAAAGAATGATTACATTGTTTGGTTGGTGGAAAATAAATCGTCGAGAATATTGATTGTATTATTTGATTATGTTTAAAATTGTAATAATAATAATAATAATATGAAGATAGAAAATGGTGTGCATTTTAGATGAAGTATGGTTGGGGAGATAATATGCAAGGCCTCACACCAAAATAGAAGTTTCTTTCCTGTTGTCATTATAGCTTCCCATTACAATTTCCAAAGTTTATGATTGAAAAATGCCAAATTTTCTTGCATATATGTATGTATGTATGTATGATGGTACTATCACTATGTTGTGCATGAAAACATAAGATCATGTGGTATATTTGTCCCTTAGGAATAATCAATCACCCCATTCTGTCACATTGTTAGCAGCTACCAATTCAATTTATGCTTGCAGACTCATATTTGGTATGTTCCACTGTTCTACCCCTGAAAAAAGCACTAAAAACATTGATTTATGAATGAAAATTTGAAATGTATATATATACACATATCCACATAATAATTTAAATCAAAACATATTTCCCTGACCTAAAGTTAGGCCATACAATAATTTTTAAAGATAGCTTATATTGAATTTATAGTTGTGGGGGTTAGTACGTATTGAACCTTATGAAGCAGGGCTTTGCGGGTGTGATTTTGATAAGATCCTGCATGACGGATTTGATTAAGATGATGTTAGTAATAATTAAACTCGTGACTTCCTAGTACGAGAAGCATGTTTTACCCATTCAGTAGCTTATTTCACGACAAATCATTATCTTTTTAATAATAAGGTAAGCTTTCAAAGCTCATTCCTTCTACTAGCATACTCTTATTACCTATGTATTTTCAAATTGAAGAAATGTATAAGTAAACGTATTCTTTATCTTCCTTTCTTCAGTTCTTCGTTTCTTACAAAAAAAAAAAAAGAAGAAATTCTTCCGTAAATAAATCAACAAAAGGATTGGTGTCAATTTTTAAGATTCTTTTTGAGTTGGGTTAGGGAGTGATGTGATGAATGTAGTGTTGGGACAAGTTTCCATTGATGACAATAAAACCAAGGAGAGACCATAGGCAAATTGATATCATGTTACATATATTGCATCAAAATGGAAAAATGTTGGGATTATATATTGAACCAGAAAGCAGCCACCACATATATAATGAGTGCACCCCAAAATTTTAACCAAAGAAATGGCAGAAAAGGGTACCCGCAAAGGGAGGGAGTTGTTGGTGTAGAAAGAGGAAATAAATGGATTCTAGCTCTG
Organism: Ipomoea nil; assembly: GCF_001879475.1. Classification (NCBI taxonomy): domain Eukaryota; kingdom Viridiplantae; phylum Streptophyta; class Magnoliopsida; order Solanales; family Convolvulaceae; genus Ipomoea; species Ipomoea nil. The sequence continues at coordinate 1,087,711 of NW_017619575.1, forward strand.
TAAGGTAAGAGATAAAGGACGAATATTAATTTTATTATTATTCTTTTTAAATTTTATTTGGGATAAAAATCAAATATTTATTAAATAAATGGAGTACTGGACAAATATCACTCAACTATTGCTATCAGGACATCAGGTGTTGCGGTCATTTCACCACCACCCAACATTTATTCTTGTACCCCCCTAATATTTAATGGCTTCATACTTTGGGCCCTGCCACTTTAATGGAAAATGCTATTTGTACTCCCATTTTTTACTCCAAACTTTTAGTTTTACACACAAAATTTTGATGTAGACACTTGTATTGGGACTCACATGAAAAAATTAACTTATTAGAATCCGTCACATTAGGAGTAAAATTTGGGAGTACATATAGTATGACTCGGCTTTAATACTTGGTCTCCATTCTCCAATAGTTTTCAACCATGTATTAATGGTGAAATCCCCTGTCTCAAATGCCTATTCTACACCTGGGTTTAAATAAGATTATAGAGAGGTAAATCAAGTTGACTCAACAATTTATTAGATCTGATAACTAATATTTGGTGCCCACAATAAATCAGCTTTACAAGATGATGAAACTCTCACATTGCGATTGTCAAAACTTAATCTTACATATTTAGCCATAATTTGCTATATAAAAACTAACTGAGTTATATGTACAGACACAGTGTATTAAGCCATTGTTACTCAAACTTGTACAAATATAAAGGATTGTACTTAAGCAAGGATTACTCCACCTCTTGACTATTGTATCTCTGCCTTATTATTGCATTCAAAAGCTCTCATTATTTGTTTCAACTATTATAATATGCAAAGTTAATGTTATATCACGGTGCTATCTATTGCGAGAAATATTAATTTTATACTAAACAATTAAGTCTCGTGGTAATTCATCCAGCAGCTTAGGACAATTATACTAAACTTAAATTAGTCTTGCACTAATAAGAATATTAAACATGATATGAAAAATGAAAAACAAAAAAACTATTGTCCAACAAAATTGACCGCCCATTAATAATGGGCACCCATCACACACAAACTTGACTAGGTTCAACCAATTATTTGGTCAATTTAACTAAACAAGATTGCTATACCACATAAATACTCGTATACATTAAGGGGCGTTTGGTTCACGAAATGTTAAATTATTGTATTTGGTAAAAATTGGGCTATATAAAATGACAAGGTAATTTAACATTACCTAAGTGTAGCAATGGAATCACATTTTCTCAAAAAAAAAAAAAAAAAAAAAAAATCTGATGTGGAGGCAATATTTGATTCTGAGAGAATATTATATAACTTCAAGAACGCCTCCACTAAAACTCAATCTCATGACCTCCCACAAGTGAAAGATCACTACATGCCATGAAAACAAGGTGCTTGTCAATATCAATTTTAGTTAATTTCTCATGCCACTCATATTGCTGCATCGTAAAAAAACCGATTAACTAGGATTGAATTCAAAAAATTAGGTAAGTGATTTGAGTTAAGTATGAGATCAAACAATAGTTATGCTGTGCAATCGAATGCACCATGCGCATGCTGCATACGATACAAAACGATGTTGTTTTGACTAAAAACGCGCGTCTCACTTTAAAAAAAAAATCAGATTCGGTTCTCGGCAATAGCATTATTGTGGATATATAGTTATGAATTTCTGGATATATAGTTATGAATTTCTGGATATTTAGTTCATTCATTGTGGATATTTAGTTCATTCATTGTAGATATTTACTTCATTCATTCACTGTGGATATATAGTTATGAATTTATGGATATATAGTTATGAATTTCTGGATATATAGTTATGAATTTATGGATATTTAATTCATTCATTGTGGATATTTAGTTCAATCATTGTGGATATTTAGTTCATTCATTGTGGATTTTTACTTCATTCATTCACTGTGGATATATAGTTATGAATCTGTGGATATATAGTTATGAATTTATGGATATATAAAAATGCTATTGCCGGGAATCGAAACTGATTTCTTTTTTAAGTGGGACGCGCGTTTTTTTAACCAAAACGACGTCGTTTTGCATCGTATGCACCATGCACATGGTGCATTCGGTTGCACAACATAATTTGCGGAGATCAAAGGCTTTGAAAGTTGACCAAAATTTAATTAAATTAGTCTCATAACGTTGTAACTTGTCATTTTGGACAAACTTGTCTTTGAACTATTTATTTTACTGTATTTAAATGTTACAAAAAAAAAAAAAAGAAAAAAAAAAGATAAACTTTGCAAATTGATTGCTTTAAGAGCCCGTAAATTTTGTATATTAACGGGTCAACATATTAAACCTATTAAGAACCCGTTTACACAAACACGTTTATAACTTGCTAAAAATCGTTGTGCTTTAGGTAAAAATCATTGTCATGAATGAGATTACAAAAGATATCATGAACTTGACTAAGAATACATTTACTACATTAAGCTAATATCCTACACTAATTATTGATGTTCAACAATCTAAAATTAAAATTTTTATTATGTTCAATTTTATTCTAAAACTTAGTATGGACTTCTTTATTATGATTTTTGGACGTAATTTTATCATTTTATTAATGTTATAAATTGAATATGTTTTTTTGTTTGTTTTTTGGATTGAATTGTATGTTTTATTTCTTTTTAATATAACTTAAATTTAAATTTTAGTTTTTAAATATAGTAATAGGGTTTAGCACTTTAGCGGGCTTAAACGTGTTTCGTGTCATATCATGCCGACACGACCTGAAACATGTTAACAAAATGTGTCTATCGTATCAATATGTTTAACCCGTTAACAAATCGTGTTTTTGTTAAAAATTTAAACTCATTAACCTTAACGTCACATGTCTGTGTTTAGTCTTATTGTGTTTTGTCATTATCGTGTCGACCCGTTAACAAATTTGTATACACAAATTGTCAGGTTTTAGAGTCCATGACCCCTTTTTTAGAGCGTATAAGGGGAGGTCGAATTCCAAACATTTTCTCTCGAGTATACCCGTTACCAAAAAATGGACGTCACTTTGGGACACATGCGGATAGCCCCCCGCTTGGCTAAAAGTAAGCCAAAAGAGCTCAAACTCTTTTTTTTTTTTTTTTTTTTTTTTTTTTTTTTTTTTTTTTTTTTTTTTTTAGTTCCACTAAGAAATTCTTTGATAAGAAAATACGCCACTCTACGAGGGAAGTCATCGGGTTGAGTCTTTGCGAGTTCATCTGTTCAATATACTTTCTCTATCAGTTATAGTTCAATGAGTCAATACCCCACCACCAGAGTCACAAATGTACCAATTGTGCACAAAATGTTTAGCTTTATGTCTCTATATATCTTACACCGTAATGATTCACATTCCACCATATATTCATTTTAATATATTAACTTTTATTTTAAAAAAATAATTTTAGGTATGCAACGAGTAACTTTTAACTACACATGAGAATTAAATTGAGAGGATGTTGATAAAAAATTAATTCATGACATTTCAATATGAATTTTACCTTCTCTGCCATTCTTTTTGTGACTTTGAATATACGGAGTATTTTTTAATATACTGTAAGTTATTTTTGAATAGTTTATTAAAAGTAAAAATTTAAAACATAAATTTATCATATCCTAAAAAAGAATATATATATATATATATATATATATATATATATATATATATATATATATATATATATATATATATATATATATAACATTGCATCTACACATTATAATGATTGGTTTCTCACAAGGTTCATGCGTAGTATTTTATCTACTTTACAAACATTAGTTTGACACGAATAATAATACAAAAGTATTACTTGCTGCACTGGCACCGCCTGCAGAGCTGCCAAATTGTAGCACAAAGTCCGACTGCCTGTCAATATCGAAATTATGTACTTCTTACATGTTACTCTATAAAAATTTTCTTACATTTTTTTTTTGGAGAAATTAAAATACATCTTTATCTAATTAATTATAGTCCTTAATAATTTAAGTTAATTCAGTTAATAAATACTATACGTAGTATATAAAAAAGTATTAATTGACATAGACTATGTTGGAAATTATGAAATTTTTGACCACCTGAAATTGATCTTAAGTCAAGTCGAAAACAAAAAGTTGTCGGAAATAGCAATAAAGATTTTTCCGGATACCAAAAGTGATCAAAACAAGGCTTTCGACTTGACTTAAAATCACTTTCAGGTGGTCGAAAATTTCATAATTTCCAACAGTAAGATTACATAGATAGCACTAGGTAATGACATGTAAAATTTATTATATTATTTATTTATTTAATTATTTTTTAGCATTTTGTGTGTGTTTAATAACTTTTGTTTAATATAGTGTTTAAAGATATAAATTTAATATATTAATATAAAAAATTTTAAATAAAAATACTTTTAGTCAAACTTCGTTAAATGAATCAGACATATAAAATGGAACGGATGAAGTATTCATACTACGTGTACTCTCAATTCATATTTAATGTGGGCGTTGATAAACTACTTTTTTCATGCGAGTCTAACTGTCTAAGTCAGAGTGTTTATATAAAATATTTGAGAGTGATACTAAAAATTGAGAGTAGAGAATGAAAATTCACTTAGTATTTTTTATTTATTTTTTTAGTGTAATAGGTGTTATCAACTCTTGCAACACTAGTATTAAATACAATCAAATATACCATATATAGGGGACAACCACAACCACGTTGATCATACTATTCACTTATTAATCACAAAGTTTCAAGTTTGATTTCATGAGAGCAGTCTATTGACCTTCTTAGTTTAAGAGATTCAGGTATATATGAGCATCTAAGTTAATTCTAAGTTAGTTTAACTCCTTGTGATCATTACCAATGACAACGGCTACAGAATATACCAAGCGCATACCGTTAATAGTGACTGCAAATTTCACTCGTTACTAAAAAATATATATACATTATAACATTATTGTATTTAATACTAGCCGCATTGTATCAATTCACATTGTAATTTTTTTTTTGTTTTTATTACACATAAGTATACCCAATACTATTGGTATGTGTACCAATCAACTTTGTGAAAAAATTCTTGTAATATTATATCAAGAGGGGAATAATATTATATCATCATTGGTTATTTGTGGACTTATAAGATTTTAATCTCAAAATTTTAATATATAACATTACATTAAAAAAAAAAATCTGAAGTAATATATAAACTTGGGGAAAATAGGTAGGGGTAAGAAGAAAGAAAAGGCAAAACCACCTTAAGGACACTACGCTGCACTGCACCTCGATTTGATCGCTCCTTCTCCCTCTCATCTACGCTCACACGCACTCTCCTTTCTTTCTCTCTTTCTCACTCTATCTTTGTATGTATGTATGTATGTATCTAAGTTCGCCCCAAGAAACCCAAAATTAGGATTACATTTGTTGCAGTAGTAATGGCAGCCAAGCAGTGGCTTTCATCTCTCTCACCAAAGGGAGAGTTTAGGCAGTAATGGCAGCAGTGGTTTCAGTTGCAGTGCAAGAAACCATAATAAAAAGAGAAGAGAGTTTTTCATCGGGAAGGTAAAGTTTTTGCCTCCCCCCCTCCCCCTCCCTCTGTCAACCCCGCGTGCACTCTATTTATCTCTCAGACTCAAGATATAGAGAGAGAAACAACCAAGCAAGAGAGAGAAAAAAAGGATTATTTTTACAACCCATAATTGAAAAAAGAAAGTGTGATATATATATATTGAGGTTTTTGTGTGAGGACTGAGGAGGAAAAAGAAAAAGAGAAAAGGGGAAAAGATGAACAGTGAGTAAAACTGGCTTTTCTCTCTTTATCTATCCATCTGTGACTGTGAGCCCTTCTTTCATCAACTACAACAAACAAACCTGACTGCATATACTATGCTGCCATCCACTGTTTAATTTAGGATTTTTTTAAAAAATTTTTTATTTGCTTCTTCTTTTTGTAAAGCCTGAAATCAGTAAGCTTAAAACTCGGGAGATCACTGCCTTAGCCTTCCCCAACATCCATAAAGACACCACATGAAGCCATAAAAGATTAGGTCATAGCTTTTCATCACTTCTTCCTCTCTACTATACACACACTGTTCTAGAGAGAGAAAAAAATGGAGGGTGGTGGTGGTTCTATTGCTTCTTTGTGCCCCATGATGATGATGATGATGCCGCCTTCTAGCAACGACCAAGACAACAACAATAGCAATCAGAATAACAACCCCGGTTCAGGCGAGGCTTCCGCAGGTTATTTCATGGATAACAACAACAATGGCGGCGGCGGCGGCGGTGGCGGTGGGGAGGAGGGGAAGTGTTCTTCTTCTTCTTCTTCTGTGAAGGCCAAGATCATGGCGCATCCTCACTACCACCGCCTCCTGGCCGCCTATCTCAACTGCCAGAAGGTGAGACAGACATCCTTAAACAAACAAAATAACGAAAAAGAACAGAGGGTTTCTAAAAAATTCTAATTTGCTGTCGTCTGTTTCCTTAATTTAGACCTAAACGGTCGCTCTCTCTAGATAAAAGAGCATATGGTTTTCCCTTTTAGAAGTTTTGCTGAAAGGGACACTGCTTCTGCAACTAAGCAGTAGAGATAATGAGATCAAACCTACTTATATACGTATATACCCATCCACACGCATATGTATAATAATATTAATATATATACATACAGATTGGAGCTCCTCCGGAGGTGGTGGCCAGGTTGGAGGAAGCTTGCGCCTCCATGGCCGCCATGGGCCGTACCGGCGGCAGCTGTCTCGGTGAAGATCCGGCGCTTGACCAGTTCATGGAGGCTTACTGTGAAATGCTCACAAAATATGAACAAGAACTCTCCAAACCCTTCAAGGAAGCCATGCTTTTCCTCTCAAGGATTGAATCCCAGTTCAAGGCTCTCACCCTTCCTTGTTCCTCTGAATCTGCAGGTGAACTGAACTATCTTTCATTTCTTCTCAACTAATTCCTCCTAGAGTTTATTAATTACCTGATCTGAATCGTCCTTCAGATTTACCCACAATTTCCCACTCGGGAACCAACTGAATCTATCTTGTTTAGACTTCTGCATGTTGCATGTTTCCAAGAACACGAGGGTTTAAATCACCATAATATCAGCTCTATTCCATATGCAATCTTTCCTCTTACTTAATCTTTATATTTCTTTTTATTTTTTAAAACAACTTTTTCACTATTTCCTTCCCTAATTGTTTAATAATTCCCCCCTCTTAACTGTAGTATTAACCATATATTTTTTCATGCCAGGATCTTATAGTTTAGCCTCATAAGCTTATGTTACAAGTAAGAGGTATTGGGTTATTCAATTTATTGTTTGTATTAGTGCATAGTCTATCTAGCTTCAACCTGTTATGTAAATAATCAGTATATTTATAACAACTATTCCAAATATAAAAGCTTATATTTTTTTGCGGTTTTGACTATATATAGTTGCCAAAATTTTATCATCATCTGATAGACTTTGGTTTGGTAAGGATTTTGAAACAACTTTGGCAAATCTCTATACTTAGTCTTCAAATCTTGACTTTTTGCATGAAGGATGTGGAAGTGTAGTAACAGTAACCCTAATTTTTGAATAATATATGGTCTGCAAATATGTGATGAATGTTAGAATTGTATGGCATCTATTTCTTCAATAGTATGATATGACCTTAATTGGTACTCCATGTGAAGTTCATGTCAAAAACTATATTGAAGTCATTGTTATAGTAGGTGTCTCGGTTAGGGTCTATTTCCGGTTTCGGTACACAAAAAAGCTTCAATCTTTTATGAATTAGGCATCTGTTCATAGCATTATTTTATATATCTAAGCTATTCTTTATTAAGCATTTCTTGGTTCTCTCTCTTGCCTACCCCTAGTAGGGGCCTTATTGTGTTAGATCGGCAGCAAACTCTGTGTGTGTTATGTGAGTTTTTTTAATCAATAGAAATAGGTAGGAACGAGGCTGCATAATCTCCACCGTCTTGGTGGTTTAGAGAAAAAAAGGCGTGTATTCTTTCTCCATATTAAATTCTACCACAAATACTATGGATAAGAACGGGGATTATTGAAATTGTATTGTCAATGAAACTGCTGGTTTTGTAGGATGCCATGTTAAATGGCAATTTAACATAAAAGAAAACATTGGCCTGCTTTTATTTGTTGCATTTTAGTTTCCACTTTGTTGGAAGTTGGAACTATGTTTGAAGTGCTATAGGCTTAGGTATCAGACTTACCTTGACAAACTATGTGGCTTCCATTCTGACATCGCTTTTCGCATTCATTGTGACCTGTCAGTTGGCCAACATCTCAGTGTTCATACATACATAATTACATACATACATATATACACATGCAGAAAGTATTAAATAAATTAAATAAAATAAGCAAAAGTGCAATGCGATTTATTCTTTTACAAAAAGCATGACTTAACTGATATTGGCAACAAGTTTCATATTTTGATAAGTATGCATGATAACTTTGTTAATGTTTTCAAACACTTCTTTCTCATTCTATTATACGGATAACGGATTTGCAACTGTTTGAAATGGTATCCCTATGATGTCTAGTTCTTTCTCATTCAAGAGTGTACTGGTTTCTCATGTCAAATCCATTTAATGTTTGGGATTCTTTTTTTCTGTTGTTAATTTCATTAGGTATATATTTGTATATTCATGAATTTTCCAGTTTTTTATGCATTTGTCTGAAGGTAGTGTTTGCCAACCAATTAATTGGCATATTTGTATATATTGATAGAACATTCGATATTTCTTTGATTGGTTAAGTATGTCCTTAATTGGCCCCATAAACAAGCTCTTAATAACTTGAATATGATCTCTCTTGAGAACTTTAAGGACCCTATAATGGCGTGGTCGAGCTTAGTCATTCTATATTCTTTTGCAATAGCAATAATATTAGATATGGATAGGTATAGTACCTTGTTGAATTGCTGGTAAAAGAGTGCCATTATTAATATTGTGAAAACAACCAGTTTGTCCCTAATCGGCTTTGGCTGCGGTAAGTTCTGATCAGTGCTTTTCCTTTATTATTTACTCGCGGGTTATTGCCAGGTGCTGATGCAATGGACAGAAATGTTTCGTCTGAAGAGGAGGTTGATGTGACGACGGGTTTCATAGACCCTCAGGTAGAAGACCGGGAACTGAAAGGTCAACTTCTGCGCAAATACAGTGGATACCTGGGAAGCCTCAAGCAAGAGTTCATGAAGAAGAGAAAGAAGGGGAAGCTCCCCAAGGAAGCCAGACAACAATTGCTCGATTGGTGGACCCGACATTACAAATGGCCATATCCTTCGGTATTTATGCCCTCTAGTTTCAGACTTATTCTATTACACAATATATTCAATCTGGATATAGCCATTGTTAAATGAATATGTGTGCTTGTATTTTCGGGTATATACCTACTGGTATGAAATGGAAGGTTTCGTGCACGTTTGTTAAATACAGGAATCCCAGAAGCTGGCACTTGCTGAATCTACGGGACTAGACCAGAAGCAAATCAATAACTGGTTTATCAACCAGAGGAAGCGCCACTGGAAGCCCTCGGAAGACATGCAGTTTGTGGTTATGGACACCGCTCATCCCCATTACTACATGGACAACGTGCTTGGCAATCCTTTCTCGATGGATATCACACCAACTCTCCTTTGAGCCCGAAGAGGAATGCTCGAGGAGCTGAGGTTGCTGCGCGTGCTGTTTGGGTTTGTGATATTAAATTACTCCGTTATATATATTATATTATATGTAAGTAGGGTTGCATGCTTCCTATATCTATCTGTATCTGTCAGCCATTGCATACTACCTGGTATGCTTGTATTGTGCATTGCTATCAACCTAAACATTTGACTCGGTTCTATATTCAACTAGATGGTATAATAATTATAGTTGCTGGGGTATATTTTTTACCAGTTTGGTATTTTGGATGTCAGACTTTGATCCATATTCTATCCATATATAACTATTTCCTTGAGATATATCTCTTTTCACCTGCAATTGGTTGAAGTTTTGCACTTTAATATTTAAAGAACTAGACACAAATCATATGTATTTTTTTGTACTGACCTTTGCAATGTTTTAATTTTTGGTGTAATTAGTACCTACTATTTAAGGTTGCATGAGATAAATTGTTTTGTGACCTAAGTCACTAAAGACTATAAAGTGATAACCTAGTTTAGGTTGTTCTTAACTAATTTGCTCAAACTAAGAAGGTTGAGATTTAAACTTGTGATCTTATGAAGTTGTGGTTACAGGTCTATATATTTTGCTATAAATTTAAAATTTTAATTGAGATACAAAACAGTCTTGATATTATTGTGTAATAATTTGCCAATTTTATTGTCTTTACTCTCATTTTTAAATAACTCCATTGATTGTGTTATTGTTCCATCCCGTGCTAAATTACTAGTTGAATCAATATATTTAAAACGATACATTAGATGCATCCAAAAAAAAACGATACATTAGACAGTGATTAATAAGGATTTATAATTGTAAAGGTAAATTCTGTTTTTATATAATAGTTTGTAAAAATTAAGTATAAGAATTATGTTTAATTCATTCATCAAATTAAATTTGAGTGACGGAAGAAATTGTAACTACTTTTTAAACTTGTGCATTGAGTAAACACCTCATAATAGTTCACAAATCAAAGAATGTAAATAGCACTAGGAAGTAGGAAGATCTTGTCCAAACTATGACAAATCAAATTAAACTCAAGACCTTTTAGTATGAAAATTATACTCCACCCACTCAATCTTCTTTTGGAGCTCTTTAATTAATTTTTTTTTGAGTGATGAGAAAAACTCGTAGTCACTATAAATGGTGTGCTAGTAAACTTCTTCTTGTAACTTTAATCAATTGATCTATTCAAACTAAGAAAATTACCATATTAAAATTTAATAAATTTAATTGAAGTTGTCTCATCTTTAATTAATTTCTAGTATGCCTAACATATAGAGAGAGAAACTCGTACCTTAAAATGAAGTGACTATGTATACGAGGCTAGTGTGTCTCATGCGTGAGTTGGTGGAGCAATATAATTTGTGTTACATTTTCAAAATTTCTGGTACATTTTTTATGGGCTTATCGTCAAATTGTTGTGACCCCATTCTACACCTCTTGCTATTTACTCATTTGTAATTGTGGATGTAACCTTATTTGGGCCAATACAAATAACTTCATTTGTTAAAGTTTTGATGTAACGAATTCTTTAATTTATTTGTTTAAATTAAAGAAAGGACATTTATAATATATGGATATATATACTTTTTAAGCCCCTTTTAATGACATTTCTAATATAAGATAATTTCAAGTATTTTTGTAAACAGGACATGACATTTATGACAAAAATAAAGCCTTTTATTATCATCTTTGGTGGATAAAAATTGTCAAAGTTCCTATATTTGAGGATTTATTGACATATATTGATATTGATTAAGATTAGCTAGTTGATTTCAAGTAAAATTTTGATTAAAATATCAATGTCCCTATATAGATATAAGATATATATTTGTTGAGTTTTTTTTTTTTTTTTTTTAATTTATTTAATTCAAAATGTTAGTGCTAACCACTTAAAATGAAACAATATAATTTAACAGCTAGTGAGAACTTTCTTAGTATTATTTACAATAGTTTACTTTATTGTTGTTATCTTTCCATACTCATGCATGACTTTAAAGGGGTGTTTGTTTGGTTCACAAAATATAGATATTTTGATCTGAGATTTAATCTAAGACAATTAGATTTGACTGACAAGGTCTTTGCGACAAGTAATTTTGATAGAATAGTGTCGAATCCAATTTTTGCATGTCCGTCCATATATGCACTAAAATAACCTATTTTATACACTTGGATGAATATATCCTTTAATTACAATCAATTAGAGAATGAGATGAATGTAGCAGTATATGGATGGTACACCCTACTACATGTTGATCCACCTCATTTAGGATGAGTTCATTTTGTTTCTTTCTACTTCTGAAGGCTAGATTTCCGATCATAATGGGACTTTCAAAATTAGCCTCACTTTTAGGTCGAATCCATTTCCTATAGGTTCTTTGCTCTCAGGTCTAACACAAATTGGGTAAAAGTAATAGTAAGGTATGTAAGTATAAGTGAATAAAGTTGCTTCTTAATAGTTTTAATTATTTTAGACAATACTGTTCATATGTTGGTTTAATTATTAAGCATTGCGATTTTGCTGCTATTGACATTGGGAATGTTTTGGTTCACCATGATTAGCAGATCGTGTAGCTCATGTGCTTGGACGAGTGACATGTTCTTCCTCTGTCATTGTGGAATGGATTTTCTTCTCCTCCTTTGTGTATGTTTGATCTAACAATTGGTATCAGAGCATGTCACGGGTTATCAGAGCTAGAATCTCATTGAAAACACATGTTCTGATACCAATTGGTTGATGACTATGGAAGTAAAACATCTCTTTCCACAGTTTTCAATATCGAACGCCTAAAAACATCTCTTTCCACTGCTTTCAATGTCGGACAGCTGCCTTGCTCGACTTTCTAGTCGCACAGCCGCCCTGCTACCATTGAGGATGATCAGGAGCTACCTTCGTCGCTGCCGAATGTTATCCCTCCTTCCTCTTTTTTTTTTTTTTTTTCAATTAGAAAAAAATTGAGCAAAAACCTAAACTGTTGGCCTTGCCCTAACAGGGCATTTGGTTGGAGGGAATTTAAATTTTCTTCTCTCCTAATTCCAAAGGCCATAAAATTCCTTAGTTTGGTTGGAAGGAATTGCAATTCCCCCATTTTCATGGAATTAAAATCTCATGTATCCCTTGTGATTTTAATTCCTGGGATTTTAGGAAGAAAAAAAGCTAGTGATGAAACAAAATTACCCCTCCATTTTTTAACCTAAAATTAATACCACAACAACAATGTGTATTTTGGACTTTATACTACTTATTCCTTTCAATTTCCATGTATACCAAACATTGGAATTGAAATTCCCAGTAATTCTATTCTTGGAATTTAAATTCCCACTTTAGGGTAGGTAGTAGGAACCATTTAGGGTAGGTAGTAAGAACCAAATGCCGTGCCCTGTAAGGAGTTTGAGGGTAGGTAGTAGGAGAACACTGGAATTTAAATTCCCACTTTAGGGTAGGTAGTAAGAACTAAATGCCGTGAGTTTGGGGGTAGGTAATAGGAGAACACTGGAATTTAAATTCCCACTTTAGGGTAGGTAGCAGGAACCAATTGCATTTGAGGGTAGGTAGTAGGAGAACATTGGAATTTAAATTCCCACTTTAGGGTAGGTAGTAGGAACCAAATGCCGTGCCCTGTAAGGAGGGTTGGTAGTGGAGTGATTTTTTGAATGCTACATACTTTACATACTTTCCCAACCTAATGAAGTAAGCATTGGTAGTGGAGTGATTTTTAGAAGTAGAGGTCACTATATGCCATCTGAGCACAATGTGCTTGGCGTTTGGTAGTGGAGTGATAATTCCACTTGAGTGTTAAATCATCCCCATTATGAGCTAGATCAAAATTCTAACAAAAATGATCATGTTAACATATGGAGCAATATTATCCTTATCTTGGGCGGTTAATGAATGATCATGTTAACATATGGAGCAGTATTATCATTTTCTCGGATTGTTAATGAATTGAACATGAATGAAAAGTTGTTCATGTTTGTTTGTTAAGATTTTTAGAGTGTATGTTGTGTTCGTTTATTAAGCTTTTTAAAAATAATGTCCATGTTTATTTGTTTTGGAATATTACTGGCTCTATTACAATATAATATCTGTTCATAACTACTTTCTCGATTCACAACCTCATATATAAAGGAGTAACTTGGTGCCATTAGATCACAAGGTTCTTGGCAACAAAAGTAGTATCTTAAAATAAAATAAAATAAATTGTACTTAAATAATCTTGTTCATGAACAATTTTAAATGAAATATTTTCGTAAATATTATTAAACGAATACTAAACGAACATGTTCATGAATATCATTAAATTAAACGAACAGTAATGAACGCATTCACAAGTTCTTAGCAAATGAGCATACAAATGTTTAGACTCTGTTTGTTTATTAAATGAGTTCTAAAATATTTTCATTTATGTTCGTTTATCTTAATAAACGAATGCTTACTGAACACGAATACAAATAGTTACGAAAACTTTGTTCGCTAACACCTCGATCCTTATCACAAATGCTCAATTGTCTCCCTCAGTTGCACACCCGGGTTCATCACTCCTTTATTCTAAGCCCGTTTAGAATCGACCCCTTGATGCAAGCCCGGAATTTCACAATGAGTGTGATTGGGTGATTGGATCAAATAGACCATCACTGGCTTGGACTTAAGAACCTCAATCGAACAAGGTCATCCTTAATGATTTGGCTTTGGATAACCTTAGCATAACGGAGTTATCTTATGAATAGAATTTGGATTGGATAGCCTCAACCAATCGAGGTCATTTCAACCTTGTGTGATGACAACCGAGTCGTTTTAGAACTATAACTTGGGCCGAATTACCTCAACCCAACGAGATCATTTTGATATGATCGCGGATTTAAATTGAATGAGTTTAGCCCAACGAGGTTATCTCAATCCCCTAAATCCAACCCTACCATCTAGGGTTTATGGTACCAACATTGTTTACCATATGCAATGCAATATAAATGCCTAAACACCACCTCTAAAATTCTTCTTGCCTCCGAATAATAATAATAATAATATATATCGGGGAACAACAACAATAATATATATCTGTATTCTCCATTGATCTGACTCCTTTGGAGAGCAACACAAAGCGCTCTCTCGATTTCTTGTCTGATTGATCACCAATGGCCAAGAGCAGGCATGGGAGACGAGAGTTGCATTCTTACACCATTAGAGGCATGTACACAATGAACAGAACTGTCAGAGGTATATATACACATTCTCATTTTTCTGTGCCCATTTAATGGATATGTGCATGCATTTATCATACACCAAATAACTGGGAAATCGAGATGCGTTAGCTGTTGTGGCTTCACTCATGTTTTTGGTGATCGGCTTGTATACGTATCCGGGTTTCTCGATCATCAGTTTCCAGAATTCTGCCTGGATTATTGCCATTTTGGTGTTTAAAAATTTGAACTTTATTGAGCTTTGGAGTGAAAAAGGGAAAAAGATGGTCACTTTCCATTTGATTGTTGCCTTTTTTTATTATATATTCGTGCATATGTGTTTTGCATTAGTCTTTAGCCATTTCTCTTTGTCGTTGGTGTTTTTCTTGAGAACTTTGTGGTCTGCTTAGAAGTTAGAACTATATATACATTCACTCTTGTTGCTGTTGATATATATATAATGCTTATGTATTTGTGGGATTAATTGGTGCTTCTAGACACTTTAAAATGTAATAACCAAAAAACATGCAAAAGGACAACAAAGAAGCAATCAAATCCAAAATTTTTACATAAAAATGTGAAAAGGAACATCATGGGTTTTTTGAGTCAAGTCAAAAGATCTCGACTTTTTTGTTGTTGTATATAAATTAAAGCCTTTTTGAGAGTTGATTTGAGTTTATAATTGTGGATTTGTGGTATTACATGTGAAAACACCAATTTCAAGAATTCTAGTATGTATGTCATTACTTTGTTCGGACTAAATAGTTATTGATAATGTCCTTTTGTGTCCCACTGTACCAACACCCGCCAGGCATTTGTCTATACCATGTTGAATTTGAAAGATCCAAATGTAGAGATGAAGAATCAAGAGATGAGAAAATATATATTTTATGAAAGTGAATAGAAGTATTATATGTCTCTCCCCCTAGAAAAGAGAATATAGAGCCCTATAAATAGGTGTTAGAAGACTACAAATAGGAAACAAGTTTGCATATGCCTAACCTACCTAAATCCCTAAGACTGCCTAATCTATAGAGATTCCAAATATTATATTTATATTCCATAACAGTACTGTCAAACAATTAACCAAACATCTCACATATTTCATTATTTTGTTGTGGGCGTTGAAGTTTTTAATTTGGTTATGAATATCAGAATGAGTAATGAAATGAGTGGTTTTTAATTGAGTTTGTGTTGAATGATATATGTGAAGCTGGGGACGCTGTGTTCATGCGGTCACCGGAGACGGAGAAACACCCTTACGTGGCAATCATCCAGAAGATTGAGGCGGATGACCGCAACAACGTGAACGTTCATGTGAGGTGGTACTACCGGCCGGAGGAGACAAAGAGAGGGCGGCAAAGGTTTCATGGGATCAGAGAGTTAATGATGTCGGACCACTATGATGTTCAAAGTGCTGAGACTATAGAAAGGAAAGTTACTGTCCACACCTTCAAGGACTACACTGAACTTAAATTTATCAGTCCAGCTGATCTCTACTGGCGCTTTCACTATAACGCCAAAACTGGAGCCTGTAAGCCAAACCGTGTTGAAGTGTAAGATTAATCATTCCATTTCTCATCGACTTCTTTACTTTCTGTCATTATTTCGGAGTTTATCTCAACAGGTTTCTGTGGTTGCAGGTTTTGCAAGTGTAAGATGCCATATAATCCAGATGACTGCTTTATGCTACAATGTGACAAATGCAATGAATGGTATGCAAATCTGTCTTAATTTCTTTCTGCATTTTCAATCATTGATTATATATAAAAGGGTTTCTGTTGTGTTTTGCAGGTTTCATCCCAGGTGTTTAGGCATGTCTAATAGTGAGGCGAATAAGCTGGACACTTATGTTTGCGAAAACTGTGAATCCGGTAAACATGTCAGGAAACGTCCGGCTCAGCCTTCTGCTGACCAGGTATCATTACAGTGAGAGAGTTACACTTAATGTAGTTGAACTAGACACTGGTCCTCTCGTTTAATGGGTTGTTGAGTCATGTGATTTACCCCTTATTCATCCTGTCGGACTGGGATGTGGGGCAAGGGAATCTTGTTTTTTTGTGGCGAAGTTTATGATTGTTCTTTGGATTATTAAAGCAGCTTGGCATACATGTGATGTTGTTTCTGCAACTAAAGTGAGTCAGAGGCCTTACTAATGGTGGCTTGCTGTAACACTGGCTGCAGGTTGTGCCAAAACGCCTGAGGATGACTTAGGTTGCAGTTTGAAGAAGATGGAGGAGGGATCAGGGATGGATGGGTTGCTGTGATGTACTAGTTTTGAAGGAATTGAAATGCATGAGAACTTGTTAAGAATTCAGGTTCTGTAATCCGCTGGTTAAGTCTAGCTTTTCTTTTAATTCGCATTTGCGGATAAGACTAATTCAACCGAGTTAGTCTCGGTTGGGCCCCGTTTGGAGACGTTTCTTTAAAGACATCGAGGGAAGATATCACAATAGCTGTAAGTAGTCGGTTTTAGACTGGGTTTAAACTCACTTGATAGTTGATACCCATCTCAATTATTCAAATGACAATTTGACATTTGTTTAGTTTAATACTTAGTATTAGTTTTTTTTTTTTTTCTTTTTCTTTTTTCAAGTATACCTTTTATATATTAGGGAAAGCGGGAAGCCTTGCTTTCATTACCTGAAAGGCGAAAGGCGCTTTCATTACCTGAAAGGCCAGCTGAAAGTACACTTTAGGTGATATTTGTTTTGTAACCATAGCGCAAGAAGATAAACCAGGTGATATTTGTTTTGTAACCATAGCGCAAGAAGATAAACCAGGCCAATAAAAAGCTCTCACGAAGAATCAAATTTAATAGTAATTTTAATCCATCACATTTTACTTTTTTATTTTTTATTTTAGTTCTAAATAGATAATTTTTTTTAATGAACAATTTAGTTATTATATTTGAACATCTTTACTATTTTATTTTTTTTTAAGTGGCTATTTTTATTTTATTATGTGTAAATAATTTAAATATTATTATTTTTGTATTAAATTTTTTAATAAGATTATTAAAAAAAAAAAAAAAAAAAAGGGATAAGTACCTAAACATGAGGGAAAGATGGTAAATTTGAAAAGGCCCACCAAGTGTAAGTCGAATAGTTATGTTGTGGTCGTGGAATCGTGTTCACCATGTGCATGGTGAATACATGACAGATCAATAATTTCTAAGTTGTACATCTATAATTTCTATACTGTAGATTCATAACATTTATAATGTAGATTCATAATTTCTATACCGTATTGTAGATTCATAATTTCTACAACATAGAGATTATGGTGTAGAAATTATGGATCTACAGCATAGAAATTATGAATCTATTCTTGTGTTTACCATGCGCATGGTGAACATGTTTCCACAGCATAATTTGTGGTGTAAGTCGGCAAATTATTCTGTGGACCCGATTCAACTTGCCAAAAATACATAATTTACATACTAAATGTCACAATTTAAATTGTAAATATTTAGTGAGTAAATTATGAACATTCAGTATATAAATGGTGTATTTTGACTTAGACCCACCTTGCAAGATAAACTCGGGTCTATGGCATAACTATTAGTGTAAGTCGAAGGTGAGATGGATAGAGAAAGTATAGTGGTAGTTCGAATAATAGAAGTAGTCACCTTGACCCATTACCATCCTTATACAACACTCTGAGAAGCATTGAAAAGCAAATTTTCAGAGCTATTACCTTCATAAAGAGACCAAAACCTATGACATTCAAAAGTTGTGTTCCAGTGAAAGACAAAGGTCCAAACTGAACTGCCGGATGTACAATTCGAAAAACAGGAAGTGCAAGCACAAGCTTGTACAGCATTCCTGAAAAGAACTAAGCTAAAACAAACTTTTTTATATTGCAATGTACAAAAAGAATCATAACATATATCACTTTGGAACTGTCCATCTAATTAGGAGGAGGTACTTCTGTGTTATTGCACATGCACTCATGACATCTTGGATATCTATACACACTCCTACCAACCGGCCGCGTAAATACACGCTTGTTTTGCCTCACCGCCTTTCTCACTCTCTTCTCGAACACCTTCCATTCAATGGTGTTGTTCTTAAAGAAGATGTCAGCGAGTCTGCGCTTGTTTGGTCGTATGGTGGGCATTTTCCCTCTTCCATAGTATACTCGGTACCCCGATATCAACGACGAGAATTGACTTCCCGAGTCGGTCATAGCAAAAACGTCGGAAGCAGAGCAGACAATGAAGTCCAAGGCTGCTAGCTGCAACAAAACTTCAGCTCATCATCACAATTCACAAAGATAGTGTTATAAGGACATTTGCGTTGAGTGAGAATCTCGTCTATACCTTGTAAGATTTTCCCTAATAATATATATTATATATTAGGGCCTTAATTAAGTAGTGTAAGTGGACTAGGCTTATTAAGTGGTCTGGTTAGACTGAATAACTAGTAGTAGTCAACCAGACTCTGTGCCTAATATAATCCTGGATTGATGGGATAGAGGATGATGGATTAGATAGCACATTCAGTTATGGTACTCAGACTGCTCAGTAGACACCAATACACCATCTAGGGTTCTGAATCTAGTCTGAGGCAAATAATGGCGACCTTTAAGAGGCAACACAACAGGAATATCAACTGTGGCTGGAGATGAACACGGGCTACGCTTCCACTCTTATACGAGGTCAGATCTCTCGTATACTATTGTTCATTATAGTTAGACTATTTAGATCTAACATACCTGGGAAGAGAAATTTGCAAATGGCTCAATTTCAGTTGGGGAAAGTAAGGTTTCTTTTGTCACCAAGTATGGATACAAGGTAGTTAAGGCGGTTAGCCTCGACATCCCTCCATAGATCTGTGCACCAGCCAGGTATATGTGTGTGTGGCGATTGTAACCGAGGGCAGCAAGCATGAGTACTGTTTCTTCGGGCATTAATGGACACAAACCTTCAGACCTAAGAGCTGCCGGAGAAGGGAACCTGCAAAATACGTTCTCTAAAACAATCAAATCGAAACTAGAATATTTCTTTTCACAATAACTATGTTATGAGTGGAATACAAGCAATCAAATACTTCGTCAGAGTCTCACAGAACACGAATTTTTTGTGCAAGTAATATGGGAATAAAGATTATGGTATAACTTACTTCTTCGACTTCTTCTCCTCCACCAATGCAGGGAAATGGATTCGACGATATGCTTCCAATTCGCGTCTTTCTTCTTCACCCCCGCCATATTCACACAAAGAATGGGCCACCATGTCAATTTCAAACCTCAAGTGTAATGCCAAATATTTTGCAGTTTTCGAGGCACGATTCCTTTGACCCCTCGGTGATGATTTCGCATACGGACCAACAAGGTGAGTATCCAACAGCCCCAAGCGCGTTACATTTTGCCGCATCCTTTGAATAAGTAAAGCACCGGTTTCTTGTATTTTGGGAACAAATTTCAACGCGTGAAAATTACATCTGCACCGAAGTCTCTAGATGAAGTTCAAAAATTAGGAAGCAAGGACCAAAGGTAATAATATAATGGAAACGAACCAAAACCAGACTGGCAAAATCCAAACAGAGGCCAAGGATTTACCTGTATCTGAAATGGCAATGGATCAGATGCGAGGCGATTCCCAAATCCAACAAAATGGATAACTCTATTTTGATTTAGGATGGGTCGAATATACTTCAAATAGAAACTTGGCTTGGCCTCTTTTGCAATATCTACATCCGACACCTACGATAATATTTCAGATACAAATAAAGCAACAAGTTTGAATATGCGATCTATAAGTGTATAATCTCTTAAAAAATAACTACTTAACAACAATTTATACGATAACCTCACCAGACTGCCAATTGCCTCCAGATCCAACGATTGTAACTCCTTCGGGAGTTCCTTCACTATTCGAACATCAGGTTTCAAGTAGTTGATAAAGTGCTCCTCCTCATAGATATTGCCAAACTGGCTAAGAAATTATAGAATTTGGCTGTTACTTTTCTGGTTAAAGAATATATGCATCATGCCTCGGAAAAAAGAAACATTCTCAACAGTACAAGAACAATCAAAATCGGAAAATGTATGCGATGCGTGTATACATAATAAGACATAACCGAACATTTTTCACCTGGCATCTCTCCAGACACTACTGTACAAAAATTTGGGAAGAACGAGAGTTGCGTTAAGTAACCTTGCAACAGCTACGGCATTGCAGATCTGTTACACAACAGATAAATACCTTAGTTGCAATAAAATGGACTGTGTAATACTCCGTATTCAATTAACGAAAGAAAATAGATTGCAGATACGATTTGCAAAGATAAAATAATTAAAAACAAAATAGAGCCAGAGACATAACTTACAGCTACTCTCTGCTGGTTTATCCCACCATTAGCAGTAACCATAATGTAGCCAGCATTCCCGTCTGGATTTTGTATTCAGTTTGTTTAAATAAGAAAAACGTTAACTCATCACAATACCAAAACAATATACACACACATAAAGAGCGAGAGACGAGAGTGGGAGGAAGAGAGACCACTAGGTTCCCAGTCACGCTGGTCCGCACAAGGTTTCCATGTCGAAGCAATAGCATAGGGCTCTATCCATAGGTCTTTAAGCTCGGGTTTATTATTTAGCTGCAATGTACAATAATCCAATCGTAAAGCCCCAAAGAACAAAAAACATTACATACACTGCTCTAACTTGTAAAACATGAAGATAGTACCTCAGCTAAAGCATGGGCAGCCTTAGCCAAAAGCCGTGCATAGATTGTTTTCTGCGGCCTTTTTCCTCTACCAAGCTTTATAAGTTCTTCCTACATTTGTTCAAAACAATAACTAAGTGTCAACACAAACAAACTAACATCCAACTCTCTAACTAAATAGATACGCAGAAATTCTTCTCATTGCAGGATTTTCAATCATTTCAAAAAAACGAGTAATATTGAATATAAATCCAATACAAAGTAACCAACTTTTTGCAAATTTAAACGGATATAACCAAGCTGTCATCTCACACAAACTAACATCCAACTCTCTGACTAAATAGATATGCAGCATTCATTGCAGGATCTTCAATCATTTCAGAAAAATGAGTAATATTGAATATGAATCCAATACAAAGTAACCAACTTTTTTTTGCAAATTTAAACCAATATAACCAAGCTGTCAATGCACGGAAACTAATATCCAACTCTCTGGCTAAATAGATATAACATCAATTCTTCTCATTCCAGGATTTTCAATCATATATATATAATTATATATCCAATACAAAGTAATCAACTTTTTGCAGATTTAAACGAATATAACCATTCTGAACACACACCCAACTCTCTGGCTAAAGAGATAATCAGCAATTCTTCTCATTGCAGGATTTTCAATCATTTATGGAAAAACGAGTTATCTTGAATAGAAATCCAATACAAGTTTTTGCAAAATTAAATGAATATGAAAAAAATAGCCTACCCGAATAGAAAAAGTAGATGAATTAGCTTTAAGGAACATGAACTTGATCCCACGGGTCTGGGTGGGCTCCTGGATCCGAGAAAGCATCCACCAATCCACAAGAAGAAACGCCGCAAACAGCAAAACCAACCCCACCGACGCGCTCTGCAGGTAGCATGCCGTCTTTCTCTTCTTCATAATCCTCCTCTGGCCGGGCAAGCCGGTGGGCAGAGAGGAAAACGAGTTGGCTGAGCGTGTACGAGGCAATGACCCGAACGAGCTGCTCGACGATGGAGATCTCAGCTCGCTCAGCAAATCCTGCTCCGGCCGTTCACCGTCGATTGGTGTACCAATGTGGGAAATCTCTGCACCAGCAGAGTTGCTACGGAACATCTTTCTAGTTTTCTTCTTTAACAAAACAAAACAAAAAACAATCAGATTTTTTTTTTTTTTTATAGAAGATTAAGGTTGAAGATGGTGGCGTTGGTGGAAATATGTTAAGGGGTTTCGGACAAGGTGAGAGAAAGATGGCGAGAGGGACGACTCCAATCTAGAGATCACCCGGTAAACTCGATTTCTAGAGGTGCCTTCCATTCGTTGAAACTTGCAGATAAAGTTGGACTCAACTCAAATTTTAGTAAAGGCTATTACATTACGGAATTTTTATTATTATTTTTTTATCCTCCTCAATTTGCATCTTCATTTCTTGAATTCTTGTTTAAAGCCCATGTGTCCGGGGACTTTTTTTAATGTTAATATAATAAAGTCAGACACTACGGACATTTGTTCACTTGGAATTTTGTTAACATGATACGTAATTGGACATATAAATAATTAATATTTACTCTTATTATGTTCGAGTCATTCATAACTTGACTGAGCATTCTTAATAGATTCTTCAATGATTTTTGCAAGTGAATTTTTAACTCCAAAAATTTCTGATAAAATATCTAAAAAAATATATAAATTATAATAACTCAATTATTTATGCGGGCATGAATTTTAATAAATTAGATGTATAAATAATTAATTTAATTCATTACAAATTATGTCATAATGAGTTAATATATATAGTAAAATTCTTATAGTTTAATATATAATGTATTAAAAATAACGAATAAAACATATATAAATAAAAAAATATAACTTTTATTTACACTTATTAGTTTTTATTCAAATGTGTATTATGAAGAGCAAGTTCAAAATTTTGGATTAATCTTTGGTGGAATGCAAATTAATCATTTTATAGGAGAAAAAAAAAAAAGAAAATTCTTTTGATTAATTTTTTTTTTTAAAGCTGCTCACTCTATTATATTATAATATTTGTTCTTCTATATTTTCTTAATTTATTGAAGCATAAAGAGTTAACCCTATCTTCACTTAAACTCAATCTCACGACCTCTCCTATGGAAAAGCCCATGACACTACAATTGGTGCTGGGCCTTTTGATTAAAAATTGTTCATTATGGCTTTCAAACAAAAAAAAAAAAAAAAAAAATTGTCATTTGGATTTTGGAGCACTGGCATTGAAACCACGTCGTTTTACATTTCTCCTATAGAAGTTGCGAGTTGCGAAAGCTAGTAACTGCAGTGAAGGAGATGTATGAACAGACACTACAGAGGCGGCGTAATTCAACAGCTGAAGTTAACATCAGTTTGTTTGGACGGGAGATTCCGTTCCGTGAGCTGAAAGATGAATAAGAAAGGTCTCGCGATTCTCATGCGAACAAAAGTGCGTCCTCTATCACCTGCTCCTCTAGTAAGTCTTACTCTTATACGCCATTCCGCATGTTTGTCTGGTGTATCAGATTTAACTGTGCACTATCTATCATGTATGTATTTTGGAGTCTATCTCTTCATATTTATGGAATTTTGCCTCATTTGTTGTGATTCGATGCTCAACAGAACAAAGTCCACAAAATGCAGCTCTCTCCGCAGGAAGGAAGCAGCAGCCAAAATTCTGCTCCGATTGCGTCCTTTGATTCCGAGAGGTCCCTGTTTGTTGATGCAATTGTATTTGTGTTTTTTAATTTGTGCTATAAATTAGTAAATGAAAGGCAAAATTGAGTTTCCGGGAATCAAAATCAATCACCAGGTTTAAACACTTGCGAAGTTGATGCTAAATTACGTGGTTTCAGGGACTTTGCTCAAGTAAGGGATTCTATGCAGTCTGCAATGTTGATGAGCAAGACAGAAAGTTTAGATGCTGCTTTAGATGATTTTTCTGAGGTGGATTTTTATTGCATCACTAACTTTTTTTTGCTCACTGTAAACTTGTTTGTTTCTGAAATCTGATGAGTATGGAGATATTGAGTGTCATTGTTATTGATGTAGGGTTATGTTTGCCTTTCCCATGTAAACCGTCAGAAATTGCTTCATGCACTAGCACGAGATTATGATCTTAACCGAGCTCAAGTTCGTGAATTGATGAAACAATATCTTGATCTTCAGTTTCCCAGTGGTGAGTTCAGGCGTTCAGTAATTATATAGATGAGAGATTGTTGCTTTGCTTCTTTGGTGGTTTGGGTTTACAACTATGGAGCCTTGGCAGATAAGGCTGAAGATAGTGGGCTCGAAGAGGAAGGGTCACTATCTGCTTTCTACAGAATAGAGCGGAATTTGAGGCATGCTCTCAAGCCAATGTATGAAGTGCTCTTTGAGTGCCTAAATACACATCCTGGGGGATTGAAGTTCCTGTCTGATATGCGTGCTGATATTCTTTTGATTCTCAAGTAAGGTTATGCCACAACTTGAGTTATTCTCATCATTCCTTTATTTGTGCTAAATCATATTTTGATGTTAGCCCCGGTGAAATTCAGGAGAAACATAAAAAAAAAAGGTTTATCTTAGTGAACTGCAATGTACTCACGAAAGTAGAACTCCACAAGGTTTGTGATTACTGAAATTACTAATTTGCAGCAATGAAAATGTTTCATCCTTGAGAGCCCTAGACTCCTACTTGAAAGAGAAACTTGTTACATGGCTCAGCCCCGCAAATCTTGAACTCCATAATATTACATGGGACGATCCTGCTTCTTTGTTGGAGAAGATAGTTGCATATGAGGTAATTTTCTTATCTGAACATTATGAGTATTCCTAGATGCTATATGGAAAATTATGATTTTTCATATCCACAGGCTGTGCATCCTATAAGCAATCTTATAGATCTGAAAAGGAGGCTGGGAGTAGGTCGTCGTTGCTTTGGATATTTTCATCCAGCAATACCTGGTTAGTTATACTTTTCTTAGCAAGCATTAAAATGTTTTGTTGATTTTCTTACCTGGTTAGACTTACTGCTGTAAGTCTAATGATAGACCTTGTGCTGCAGTAAATCTAAGCAGGTCAGAAATGTACACTACAGTAAGTCTAATGATTGAGTTTCTTCAGGCGAACCTCTTATTTTTATTGAAGTTGCACTTCTGAAAGATGTGGCTCAGACAATACAGGTAGAAGTATGCCTTAGATGATTTATTTATTCAGCCCAAATATGCCTTTGATAACCATGTAGGAATTGCAGGAGGTCTTATGGGATGATCCTCCGATACTTGAACGTGATGCCAGCTGTGCACTATTTTACTCTATTTCATCAACTCAGGTAGGCATTAAAATTTTAGCTTCTTTTTTTTTTTTTTTTTTTTTTTTGCAGTTGGAATATCATAACACCATAGTTTCCTCTCTTCAATTCTGGAATGATTTTTCACTTGACAGAGTCAAGTCTTGAATAACTTAACCAATAAACTTCACTTGAGTAACAAATGAAATTGGAGAAATGAAAATAACCTTTTTCATTTATTACACAATATTGTTCCTGACATACATCTCAATTTGAATTCCTCAAAAATGAACATGATCATCCTTATCTTCATATAACTATTAGATAAAGTTATTTTTTACTTTAAATTAGTGTTGATACTTGAATACTTTTTCTCATTATTATCTTGTGTATACCTAATTCATAACATCCATGATCATCATTCTCCATTGTCAGCCTGGTTTATCAGGAATCAACCTTGGGAAGTTTCTAATCAAACGTGTGATTGATGTGGTAAAGAAGGATATGCCAAACATCTCTGTAAGTTCTATTTTCATGGTTATGTCACCTTCTTGAGAACCACACAAGATAGTATTCCTTTGGTGCATGAGAGAAACTAAGGAACAAACTTCTTTTCTGTTGTGCTACTGCCAAAAACTACTGGTGTGTTCTATTGGCCTCCCACGCACATACCAGTTGTCTGAGTCAACAGTTGTGATATTCTTCTGCTGTTGGTTTATGAATTTACTTGCAGACATTTGCAACACTTAGTCCTATCCCTGGTTACATGCAATGGCTTCTGTCTAAGTTGGCTTCTTCCGAGAGATCTGGTTCTGCTTTTAGAGAGAACTTACTTGAGCCAGATGAAGAAACAGCAATTTTAAATGCATCAGGGTAAGTAGTTGTCTATGCAAACTTCTTGCTTGAGAATGTAGAGTATTCATTGTTTTCTTTTAGATATGTCATAAAAAAGTATAGCTTGTGGATCCCTGAGAACATGGCCTGCATTAAAACATGTATGCTGTTGCTTGTATATTAGATACAATGTATGGGGGACTGGATGTTGGTTTATGCAGATTTGTCTTCTTCCTTGGTGATTTTTGTTTAGAAACCCTAAGAGGGCATCTACTATATATCTGCGCTTGTCTTTCTCCTAAAATGATAAACGCATTCAGAACTTAGAGAGGTAGCTTCTGATCAACTGGAAATTCTTTGTTTGAAGTTCTATAAAGAGCTCTAACAATTTTAACAGGAAAAAATGGTTGTAAATTGTAATCAATTGATTCATTGGTTGTTATTACATCTTTAAAATAATCTTGTTATGATTATATTTTCACAGAGAATCCGGTACAGGAAGAAGTGGTATGGAAGTAATGCAGAATCTGTTGGCATCAAAGGACCATGAGTGGACTAATTCAGAGATGTTGGTATCTGTGCTTAGAATCCCTCTAATGCGACTTTGTGCCAGGTACACTTAAGTAGATATGTTTTCTTTAACAGCTTTGTTCAAGTACTTTACTTCATTGACAGTATCTTAAATTTTTGCACTGGGAAGTTTTGACTTCCTAACGATGCACTTCAGCTTTTACACAAATTCGTGTTGAAGCACTCTACCTTCACTGGAATGTAACCTATAGAATTCATTAGTTGTGGTATCCCTGTATTCTTGATTTGATCTGGAAAATGGAGATATTATTATATTTTAACTTCCATAAAATGTAGATATTATTATTTTCTGACTTCCATGTATTTGGTTTTTGGCTTACAGGTACCTTCTAAACGAGAAGAAGAGAGGGAAAGCTCTAGACTCTGTTGCCAATTTCCACTTACAGAATGGCGCAGTATGATAAGTAGATATTAGTTTGTAAATTCATTTCTTTTTATGACAAGTGATCGTGTGACAAGTGATTATTCCCAATGGCATGAAAGATGCAAAATAACACATGTTCTAATCTGTCAACATACAGCACTTCTGCCTGATTTGAAATTTCTGTTAAATAACTCTCCTAACAGATGGTTGGAAGACTGAATTGGATGTCTGACAAATCAGAGAAGGGCCTTCATCAGAGTGGTGGAATAATGGTAAATTACATATACAGGTAAAACTAATATCCCTGTTAATTCTTCTGTAGTTAGAAGTGGAAATACAAGCCAATATTTTTTGGCACCCCCACCTACCCTACTCACATTTTATTAACTAAATTGGACATGGTTAAATTTTTTACTTTTACATGGTGGCATTTCAGTTATTCTTTGAATTTATTGGGCACTCATATATTATAAACATTATTGGGTTATTGGAACCTGGTGGTAGACTGACAGATATCCAGCAGCATGCAGTTTTTCAAGGGTCAGAATGTTTAATGGAGGATGTGGACATTGATAGCCAGATTCTTGTACCAATATTTGTTAGAATTTGACTAAACTAATTTAGTTATATGGTAAAAATGAAATAATAAACTTAATTTTTAGAATACAAGTGGGTGTGCCTACTGTCTACTGATACAAAATTCTAATTCTCATAATTTAGGCACTTAACATCTGGACATGACTTATGCACATTTTAGTTCATAAGATTGCTATTGCTGGATCTGCCTCAGCTACCAATACGAATTTCTACTTCTCTTTTATTGAAGCATTTAACATCCAGATATGTTTTCATACGCTTTTATGTTCATAAAATTGCTGAAATTCACAGAACTTCATTAAACATTTTCAGTCTGGAGAATATTGAAGAAAATGGCCAGTCATATATGAGTGGAGGCCATATCCAAGCATCCTCCGATGTCAAAAACTATGTTGGGGTAAATTGTTGTGTTTATGTGCACTTTAATATTTGATTTTACCAGCTTCAACACCTTTTCTCCCTCTGATGTTTCTCAATCAATCACACACCTCAACCTTACACATGTTGACATGCATTCATCTATATGTAAATCTGTGCAATGACTCAAACGAGAAAACTTTTACCTGCATGCAGGTGCAGTGTGATCATGAAAGAGGAATGGGTTAGAACTATATGGCTATATTAGTAATTTTGTCTGTAAATTTGAAAACTCTTAAAAATTTCTGTCCATTTTCAATCTCTCTTATTTGAGAAAGAGTTGCATTTTCTAACTGCATATATCCTTTTTGGAATTGTATTCCTCTTATTTGTTCTCGTAGTGCCAAATGCAATTACTTTTCCAGTTCACAACTAAAAGAAGTATCAAAGATTCAAAGTCCATAGAACTCAAAAATGAATGTAAGATCCTATGGCCATCTTATTTACAGCAGTGTTGTATTGTTGTAACAGAAAAACCTGTATCTTTCCTTCCTATCAGTAATTATATGACAGTAAAACACAAATACAGAGCCACATAACTTTCTGACTCACTTTCCTTGCTCCAAGCAGCTAGTTTCCAATACGTAGTCCCTCATAAGTCTTGTATTATATTCATTCATCATCTGCTCATCATTCGAAGCTACAGGTAAATGAGAGGAGCAATAACAGACATAGAGAAGAATAAAGGAGTAGGACTATTCATCACCTTAGAGGATAGGCTCTGCAGGTGTTCCCATTCAAAATCATCCTTACAGTATGCTGATCGAACCTTCAACAATGTGCAGATTGATTAGTTCAAAAAATGGTGAAATCCATAATCAAACATTGTGAAAGAGAAAGGGAGATTGGAGAACAGGGTAAAATTACAGAGTGTACTGACCTCCATTATGCGTAAAGCTGCAAATGAAAGCAGGAAGCATTGTGAGTATATGTTCTCAAAAAGTTAGTCTTGTGGATGATGCTAGTTTGAAGTTAGAAGAGCTAGAAATTCAGCAACATATATACCTAATTTTTTGTGTCGTGGTGATTCTCGCATCAGCTTTTCACAGAACTTGTCCCCATCATTCAAAGAGTTTCTCTCCAGGAACTCCATCAGCTCCTGGTATGCCTCACGGTTGTACCTCTGCTCTTACAAAACTGATGTTAGGGATAGTATCCAAATTTTCTCTCCCTCTTCATTTCAGTAAAATTTAAGTGGTCACAGCAACAAATTTTATTATTAATTCAAAGAATTAACACTGCACATTATAGTATATGGTAGAGTGTAGGATAGAAGGAACCTGAAGCTGGGCAACCACGATTTTAACAGCAATGAAATTGAAGAAATCGTGAAGGTGATTTGCTGCTCTCTTTTCAGGCGATACTCCATATCCTGCACGCCAACAAGAATAGAATGCTTCCATCAATATATGCATTTGTGTAAACAAATTGTGATGAGTGTAAGCAGTGATTACCGACCGGGGACATACATCTTGTGACACAGAGATCGTGTGGGCAGTGAACTTCTCTGATTCCATGGCTTAAACGGTTGAGCTTGGGTTGTTGACGTGGAAAAAGATGGCCGGGAAAAGGGGAGGACAGTAGACAAGTCCATCGGAAAATATGTGTTTAACAAAACTGATAGCAGTGAGTAACAGAGATATGGAGTTGGAAGTCACAAATATCTCTAGTCTATTGCACAAATATCTTTGGTTGTTTCAACGTCAAGAAAAGGGGAAAAAGCGCTGGCAAATGTGGATCCCACCGGTTTTTATAAACGTGCAACACCACACATTGTTCTTCTCAAATGTTATCAGTTATGGTACTAACTTATGTTTATTATTATGTTATATTTTGATTTACATGAAAAATTCACACCTACTCGAAGGTGTGTTCTAGGTGAACTTTACCTTATGATTTTAGTAAATAAAGGACAATGGAATAAACCAATTGGAAGGACATTTATCATAGAGTCGAACTTAGAATTTTCTAGTCATTAACTGATCAATTTGATTGCAATTTCCCTATTATTATGCTATCTGATCACACCTAGTCAATCTCCTAATGAGCTCTCTTTCGCTCAAAAATAAATTTATAGAATTTACATAAATACATACTCAAAGAATATTATATGATACATGGACTCTCAAGTTCTATTCCTTCACTTTACAATCTGATGTTATAAGTTATATTCATTCTGTGGGTACCAATAAAGATGTCTACCTCAACAATTTGTGTGAGGGAGTAAAATCTGGGAGTCCAAGTAGTATTTTTCATAACGCTCCTTGTAAAAGCAGGATCTAAGTATCAGTCACAAAATTCTAGGTCTGGCATGAACACCAGTTCCCTGCTCTCCTTGCTCAGATTTTTCAGAACACACACAATATCATCATGTTGAGGATGAGAACTGTGGCCCATGAAAAAAGTTGTAATATTTCCCTGTAAATCGATAAAACTCCAACCAGGAAGTTTTTTCAGGCCAAGAGATTTCATTTGGAGCCAGGCCTTACCAACACCCTCCCACTGGGTATTTGAAGCATAGCTATGAGCCAGTTGCACATATTTTCCAGCATCATCAGGTTCCAACACAGAAATTTCCTTTGCAATAACATCCCCAAGCTCTACAAGACCCTTCGCTCTACAAGAATCAAGTATTATACCCAACGCATCAACCATTGGCTCGGGGAACATTGTTGTGTAGAAGTCGTACGCTTCTTTAACCCTACCAGCTCGACAAAGGAGATCAACAATGCAGGCACAGTGTTCCAGTTCTGGCTCGATTTTGAAATCATTTCTCATAGACTCAAACAACCTCATGCCTTGCTCAACAAGTCCATTATGACTGCATGCATAGAGAACAGTTAAAAAGATGACACTGTTTGGTATCACCCCACATTCAACAAGCTTCGAGTACAACTCCAGCGCAATCTTTCCTTCTCCATGACTACCATATCCAGCAATGATCGTGCTCCACGAGACCAGATCACGTTCCAACATCCTGTCGAAACACTTCCTTGCAGCGTTTAAGTCACCACACTTGCAGTACATATCTACCAAAGCAGTGTCAATCATAATGCAAGGTCCAAGACAGCTCCGCATAACAAAGTTGTGGATCCACTTCCCCTGCTGGAAAGCTCCTGTGGAGGCACAAGCTTGAAGAAGAGAAACAATAGTTATTGAGTCAGGTTTTTGATGTGTTATTCTCATTTCATTAAACATATGCAAAGCCATTGATAAATGTCCGTTCTGAGCATGCCCTGCAACAATGGCATTCCACGATACCACATCTTTTTTCTCTATCATATGGAAAATGATGAGACTTTGCTTTAAATAGCCACACTTAGAATACATAGTGACAAGAGAATTTTGGGCAGGAGAGTCAATTACGATTCTCTGCCTCAGTACATAGCAGTGTATTGAGGTTCCCACTTTCAGTAAACCCAACTGTGAACAAGCTGCAAGTACACTGGCTAAGGTACTAGTAGATGGTGCAGTTCTCGAATCCAGCATCCAACGAAACACTTCCAATGCCTTGTTTGCATATTCATTCTGAACAAGACCCGAGATAACTGATGTCCACAAAACTGCATCCTTATTGTTTGCTTTCTCAAAAATATTAAACGCGTCCTCCAAGTTTCCACATTTAAGATACATGACTATAAGTGATGTTTCAAGATGTACATCTGATTCAAATCCGTTTGCTATGATCTGACCATGCACCAATCTTCCAATTTCAAAACTACCCTCTTTTGAAATTGCAGAAACCAATGACCCATATGTTTGAGAATCAGGATCTAGACCTTGAAACCTCATTCTATGCATAAGCCTCAATATTTCTTTGGTGTTCCCCTCCAACACATAACCTGAAATCAAAGAATTCCAAGAAACAATATCCTTTTCAAGCATGGATTCAAACAAGTCCCTTGCACAGCCAACTCTTTCACATTTACTGTACAAGCTTAACATACAATTCATCAAAACTAAGTTAGATGTAAAGCCATATTTTACAATACTAGAATGAAAGCATCTCACTTGGTTGCTCTCTGTTACCCCAGAAAGCAATGTCAAAACAGTAATGGCACTGGGCTTTATCCCATCCTGTTGCATAGAATTATACAAGAAGAGTGCATTCCAAATATCACCACTACGAGCATAACACCCAATAATCGCTGTCCACGGGACAATACTCCTCTCATGCATTTTTTCGAACAAGTTGTGAGCGTTTTCTGTGTGCCCAAATTTAGAATAGAAGCTTATCAAAGAAGAGGCAATGTAAGGATCAGAAAAGTACCCGTTGACAAGCACGTGTTGGTGGACGGAAAGACCGAGACGGAAGAGGTTAAGGGAAGTGCAGGCTTTGAGGAGGCTGGGGTACGTAAAGTTGTCGGCGAGAATAGAGGCTTTTAGCATGGAGGCGTAAGTGAGTAAGACTTGGTGGTGGGCGCCTTCGGATGAGAGGCGGTTGATGGTTGCAATAACTGACTTGGTGGTGGTGCCGGCGACGGCGGCCGTCGTAGATTGAAGTGATGACAGTGGAGGATGAAAGCGGTTGGGCGAGAGCTTGTTCATGGTATCTTTCTGGTATCCTCACTGAATCACTTCACTATCATAAATCGTTAAATATAATAACGGTAACGTTTAACGAACACGATTCCTTGCCATTTCTGCTTTTTGACTGCAAGCATTTTTATTTCATTTTTCCTTGTTTGCTCATCAAAACAAGATTTAACCTGACCACGAATTAACAACTTGATTTACCTCTTTATAATTCCAATTTGAGTCGATCAATTATAAACAACTTAACTTGATTTACCTTTTTATAATCCTTTATTGACTAGAGTCACAAAACGAAGTATATCTGTTGAATAGTGACTACGAATTTTCCTCATCAAACAAAGACAATCTCAATCAAATTTTTTATAATCCTTTATTGACTAGAGTCACAAAACGAAGTGTATCTATTGAATAGTGACTACGAATTTTCCTCATCAAACAAAGACAATCCCAATCAAATTAATCAGACTGTTGACTAAGTAACTATAAAGTTCCAAATTCGACTCAACCATATAAACATAAAGTCTCAGAGAATTATGATTAAAAAGTTAATATCATCATTCCAGCTATAGTTATAGACTCGGGCTTGGCCAGAGAGCTATAGGTGAAGGTAAACCATTACATAAATGGAGGTCTCAATCAGTTCTTAGGTGCAGCAAAGAAGCTAAGGAAATTTTCATTATCTATGAATCCTCCTGTCAAGAAAGCTCTGTCGAATAGTGAATTTTCATTATTGGCGATGAATTTGGTTCTTCGAGTCATCGAGTGTCTGGTAGTAGCTAGTTTCATTGCTTCTTTGGATACTCCCTAGCTCCAAATATTGTAGATCCAACTCTGACATTTGTACTGCCCATTTCAATCTGCAGCAACCAGTGAACGCGTGTTAAGTTTACCTGGGAAGAGAGGAAAGTATTCTCGATTCCTATGGAGCTCTATTTGTGCCATAAACATGTTTTCATGGTTCCAACGAATCAATGGAGCTGGAATCATTTTATACCAGTCTACACTAAAATATACTTCAAACTATTTTAAAATTAGGTAGCAAGGGGCCAAGGGATTAACATAACGAGGAAAGTTTACTCACTGCAAGTTCAAAGTCACCGGACATGCCCATTGACAGCTCACACTGCTCTTCAGCTATTCCAAGTGCCTTGCATACCTCACTTCTACAGTTTGCTAATGTCTAAACGCAACAGATTCAATTGTATCAGGCCATTTTTATCGAGAACAAAATGGATGCCAACAACAATGTATTATATAACTACCTTAAAATTCTCAGGGGTCGAAGTATAGTCAGGCATTCCTATTGTCATCAGGCCACTGAATTCAAGATTCGGGCAGCTTGAACT
Source organism: Ipomoea nil (assembly GCF_001879475.1). Taxonomy (NCBI): domain Eukaryota; kingdom Viridiplantae; phylum Streptophyta; class Magnoliopsida; order Solanales; family Convolvulaceae; genus Ipomoea; species Ipomoea nil. The sequence continues at coordinate 1,122,197 of NW_017619575.1, forward strand.
AATGTGTTTGACAAGGTCCACACACGCAGCTGGCTCAACACCGGATTTAGCTGCGAAAGATAGAAACTTGGGGTCGTTATATTTCTGTTCTTATAATGTAAGAAAAATACTTTACAAAAGAAGCATGCAATCCTACTAAGTCAAAGACCTACTCCAATTTACTCACTTTCTTCTCCACTTGTATTCACTTGAACGAAAACCTTCAATGGTTTCCTTCCAATGTTTCCAACCACTCGATTAAGCTGATTTGCAATCTGCAGGATGCAAAGTAACAAAGTGAACTGATTCGGTGCATCGGAGGTAGTAAAGGCATTGCCATAGAGCAAATATTATGATAGACTATGCATATTAATATTACAGTATAGAAGGGTATTTCACAGCTTATTGCTCCAAAAGCAAGTCATTTTGAATCTAATTAGCTATCAGCTAACAACTAATTTACGAAACACTTTTCTACAACCAGCTAATCCCGATCAACTAACAGCTATTTACCAAACACCCCTTTCATTTTTCCTAGAGATGAATTTGCTAGGTTGTATTGATACTCGATAATGAATTTCTGCATATTCAATTTGTTGTAGTGTTTTTTTTTTGGTCTTTTTACGAGGAGGACCAAAATACAGGATAGATGTGTTTACCTTCTCATCATCAACAGTCTCCACCATTGCAAGATTTGGCACACCAGCTGAAACGATAACCGATATAGAGTAGTTACAGATCAATATTCACAGGCAGCAATTACACCATACTAAAGACTCACACTCCAATTAGGTATGTGGAACATACTCAGAAGCGGCTTTACTTTATTGCTCTGCAAATTGCCGATGAAATGCCACTCTATATCCTCCGGAAGCTGTAATTCACAATCACTCCATCAAATACAGCAAGACAAGATAACAATCCAATGGGATAAACAGAAAATTTCACGAAGAAAGGCGTCAAAGTTGGGGGAGAGAGGACCTGTGGAGCTTTGTCGACGAGCTCTTGGACATAATTTTCGCCGAAACAGCGGTGGCCAGAGTCGTAAACTTGGCGGATAAGGGAGGCTGGCTTGGTCTTGCTCACGGCGACCACCCGAATCCGGTCGGACTGGCGGCCGCAGCGTTCGCCGGCCTGCTGCACCCGCTGCAGAACCGATCGCAGCGCCGTAGATGCCACGCCGTCTATGGCGGCGGAAGAGGCCATTTCCTGATGCTGACGGCTGTGGGGAATCTTCCTTCTCTTCTTTCTCGATCTTTCCTGTTGCTGGTGCTTCTTGGTTGTTCATTTTCGTTAAATTTAGAGTAAATACCCAAATAGTCCCTCGACTATAGCTAAATTCACAAATTAATCATCGATTTTCAATTTTAATCAATTAAGTCCTTAACTTTGTAATTTTGACACGATTTGGTCCTCTATCATTTTGACCGTTTGTTGACCGTAATCGACGATCTTCAGAAGAACCTTCAGCTCTCGTTGGAGCACGTGGAGGCCTCCAGGATGACGTTACACTGGTTCGGAAACACGTCGTCTTCTTCGCTCTGGTACGAACTCAACTACATTGAATCTAAATGGAGGATGAAAAAAGACAACCGAATTTGGTAGATTGCTTTCGGCAGAATTCAAATGTAACAGTGCGGTCTGGAAATGCAATAAGAACTTTAAAAAATTGACGATGGACTATGAAATTACATATATATCCTCAAAAATCACAGTCAACAAACGATCAAATAGACAGATGACCAAATTGTGTTAAAATTACAAAGTTAAGGACTTAATTGATTGAAATTAAAAGTCGATGACCAATTTATGAATTTAGTTATAGTAGAGAGACCATTTTAGCTATTAAGTGATATACCATAAGTTAATTGAATGGATAATTGTTTGTGTACCCCTAAAAATATCATGCGTTACCAAAGGCAAGTTGTACTTGTGAAAAGAATAATGCATAATTATATGCGTTGATTTTAGACAAAGTACACAAATATACAAACTAAAATCGACAAATTTGATTTACAATTAGTTTTTACATCAACAAAATAGAGGTAATTCAATTACCTTCAATAGAAATTAAAGTATTTTAATGTAAATATACAATTAAAGGTGTATTAAGATTATGTGGTTTAATGGTACTTGGGTTGGACTTTCATTTAGAAGGTTGTGAGTTTGAGCCTCAATGGCGTAGATATTACATTGATAGGTTTATAGAATACTATTATGTGTTTTGAATACCCCATCAATTGAAAAATTCATACCCAAATAAAATAAGGGTTTCATTTCCTTATTCATTTTTAAGCACTACTATTAGTAACCATTCCTATTTCACCCTACTACCAAACATGGTAAATACTTTCACCAAAACCCATTAATATTACCTAGTATTTGATACCCATTCCGATTTCGATTCCCATGTGCGAACCAAACACACCCTAAGTACTTTTTGCGTGACTTAGCTAATATTCTCTAAAGTAGTATCATCAAGTAATACTATAACAGGGCGTTTGGTTGGAGGGATTTTAAATTCCCTTCTCACTTAATTCCCACCTAATTCCAAAGGTCATTAAATTCTGTAGTTTGGTTGGAGGAAATTGCAATTCCATGGAATTGCAATTCCCCCATTTTCATGGAATTAAAATCCCATGTCCCCCCTGGAATTTTAATTCCTGGAAAAAAAAAGATAGTGATGAGTCAAAATTACCCCTTTCCTTTTTAACCTAAAATTAATGTCTAACAACAATAATGGACATTTTTGACTTTATACTACTTATTCCCTTTCAATTCCCATGTATACCAAACATTGGAATTGAAATTCCCAGTAATTCTATTTCTGTCAACCAAACACTGGAATTTAAATTCCCACTTTATTCCCAGTAATTCAACTCCCATGAAATTACAATTCATTTCCCACATAATTCCCCCTCCAACAAAACGCTCTGTAAGTGTTCAAAAAAAGTAAAAACTTCACAAAATATAATACATTAACTACTATTTAATCACATACTGCGTTGGAAATTTATATAGTAATAAAGATTAATGTTTCAGATAGATTATCATGAAAGCTTAAATAATTTTTAGAATTGTAGAGTTATAAATATTATTTTAATTGAGTAAAAGTTAATTAAAATACAGAGAGAAATTTATCGTTTACCACGGAAGGATTAAAACAAATCTTCCGGATGACTTTTGATTGAACCAAAGGATGATATTTGCCGCTTTGCATGAATCGGAAGTTTACCGATTTGCGGATAGTGTAAGGTTTACCGACTTGATTTCGGCAAATAGCATGTGTGCTGGGTTTGAATCAAAAGCAGCACGTGTGTTGTGCATATTTGCCGCTTTGCATGAACCGGATGTTTACCGGTTTGCGGATAGTGTAAGGTTTACCGACTTGATTTCGGCAAATGCCAAATAGCATGTGTAGTGCTGGTTTTGAATCAAAAGCAGCACGTGTGTTGTGCTTACTTTTCATGTTTCCCATGCAAAACTTTTGAGCTTAGCAAATATTATATATATATAATTCTTGGAAAGTCATTTACATGTGGTTCATAGCATTTCAAAGGTTCATATTATGTATATATATTCATGATCAACATGACCGTAATTAATTTTCTCTCATAATAAATATATCTTTTAAGATATATTTTATGAAAGTTGAGTTTTAAATTGCAATAATTTCCATGTAACTTCTCCAAACAGTTATATTTATATCTATAAATATATTAGAGAAACGTCTGGAAGATACACAAGCAATAGAATTCCATAATACTGAGATATTTCACAGTTCTTCAATTCTACAGAAAATCCTTAAACAAAGCAACTTAAGAATTTCATTCATCTTCTTGTATCTCATAAGATTAAATATTGAACCTTGTTACTTTATATGAGAGATATTTAAAGCTTATAGGAAAGTGATTACACACTTTGAAGATTTCATCTCCTCACTTCCCTTCCTGTTCATATCCCATTTATCTAACATAATGTCACAATTAATTGACGATACTAGTTAAGACTTATCACGAAAAATAAATGATAATCTAAGGACTATAATAATGAAGTAAGAATGAAAAGAGTACAATAGAAAACATAATTGGTAAGTAAAATATGTATTCCATAAGAAAATTCAATTTCAAGCAAGAGCACTTGTCATCAATTCATTACATGTAATTTCTTTGACTATTTATATTTTATACCTATCTACAAGGCAGATAAAAGACACAATATAATAACAATCTTGTACACTGAGTGGTGTCTAGCTCAAGTAACAGATAGTAATAAGGGAGCGTTTGGTTCACGGAATCTTGGATTACCTCCAGGGAAGTAATGTGAGATTTTGAGAATGTAAGGGTGTGTTTGGTTGGTGATTTTTGTCCATAAGAATGGGTATGAAAGTGATTGTTGTTGTTTGGTTGATAGGTTTTTAGAACACTACTATGGGTTTCGAATACCCCATCAATTGAAAAATCCATACCCAAATACAATAAGGGTTTCATTCCCTTATTTATTCTCAAGCACTACTATTAGTAACCATTCTCATTCCACCCTACTACCAAACATGTTAAGGGTGTGTTTGGTTCGCACATGGGAATCGGAATCGCAATGGGTATTTTATACTTTGTAATGGTAATGGGTTTTGGTGAAAGTATTTAACATGTTTGGTAGTAGGGGGTGGAATGTGAATGGTTATTAATAGTAGTGTTTGAGAATGAACAAGGGAATGAAACCCTTATTTTATTTGGGTATGAGTTTTTCAATTGATGGAGTATTTGAAACCCATAATAGTGTTCTAAAAATCTAGCAACCAAACAATAACAATCACTTTCATACCCATTCCTATGGACAAAACCCATCAACCAAACACACCCTAAATACTTTCACCAAAGCCCATTACCATTACCAAGTATTTGATACTCATTCCGATTCCGATTCCTATGTGCGAACCAAACACACCCTAAGATTACCTTATGTATTTGGTTTGGATTGTATAATATAATATTACTTTGTTTGGTTAAGGGTTATATTTTAGGTTATATGGATCAATTTACAATAAGGTCGTCAATAATATATATATATATATATATATATATATATATATATATATATATATATATATATATTTATTTATTTATTTATTTATTTATTTATTTATTTATTTATATGTATAAATGTATATCAATGCTTAAATATTAAAAAAAAAAGCTAAATATATAAATATACACACATGTATATTTGATTATATAAATATATATTTATTTCATTATTATTATTATTATTATTATTATTATTATTATTATACAAGGATTTGTTAACAAGGGCAAAGTTGGAATAATTCAAGGTAATCACATTACCTTGAAACATTACTGTCGCATAAGCTTTCAGGTAATATAACATTATCATGTAATCTCATCATTTAACCAAACAAGGTAATAAAACATTACCAGACTCAAATTACCTAGATAATCTAAGATGACCTGAACCAAACGCCCCCTAAGAGTAATATTCCAAATTTCACTTCATTAATTAACACTAATATTTTTGGTCTCCTCCCAAAATGTTGAATCTTCAACCTAAGGTCATTCACATCCCCCGACAGAGTATTTAGGAAGATGAAATTACTGTGACTCAATGGCTCAAATGAATCTGTCCATTTTGAACATAATAATCTCACACTAACGCTGTCGAAGTTTAAAACTTGGTCTCTTAACTTATCTCAAATAGTGTCTACCGAACCAGTAAGCTAAACCGGTGCCGGATATTTTTGATCCTCTTACTAACTATCTAACAAGGAGTATCTCAGTAGTCTCTAAGGGCGGCAAATCTGATCCATTGACATTGAAGCGCAAGATCGAGTTTAACAAATTAAACAACTTAAATTTGCAGGTCAAATGAATGGTAATAAACTATAATATAACACTGAAGTCAAACACTGAAAACTGATCAAATTCAACCCACTGGAGCATCTAAACCAGCAAAAGCCAATCACCCAAAGCTCGTGCAATCACGTCTATTCTATATACTACTAGTTTGTAACATAACACCTCCAAAATGTTAGCCAAAATATATTAATTCCAAAATAAAAAGAGTCACTCCCAAAACAATAGAGTCGTGCTCACCATCTTGTCATTCCCCTCTATATTAACAATATAATTCATTCCTTTTAATTATCTAAACCAAATCTACTTTTCTTTCTCAATTTATCTCCTCCAACCTAGCCATGGCGGCTGCCGTAATCATCATCATGCCGCTTCTCGGCATTATGGGTTTCGTCCCAACCTTAAACGCCGCCGCCGACAAGGCAACCTCCATGAACGTCATAGACTCCTGCTGGCGCGCCAAGTCGAACTGGGCGTCCAACCGCCGCGCATTGGCCGACTGCGGCGTCGGGTTCGGGAAAGACGCCGTCGGCGGGAAGTATGGCAACACGTACGTGGTGACCGATCCGTCGGACAACCCCGGGAACCCCAAGCCCGGCACGCTTAGGTACGGCGCTATTCAATCGGCGCCGCTGTGGATTATGTTTGCTAAGGATATGGTTATTACGCTGAAGAATGAGCTTATGGTGAATAGCCATAAGACCATTGACGGGAGAGGGGCGACGGTGGAGATCGCTAATGGGCCTTGCATCACCATCCAAGGCGTCACCAATATAATCATACATGGAATTAGCATGCACGATTGTAAGCCCGGGAAGTCCGGCACCGTGAGGGATACTCCCACGCATGCCGGCCGCCGTCGCGGCTCCGACGGCGACGCCATTTCCATCTTTAGTGCCTCTAACATTTGGATTGATCATTGCTACCTTGCACGTGCCGCCGATGGCCTCATTGACGTCATTCATGGCTCCACGGCCATCACCATTTCTAACAACTATTTCACTCAACACGACAAAGTAAGCTTTTTTAATTTGTTTTCCCTTTTCTTTTTTCTTGCCACAAAGATGAAATCCTCGTCTCAAGGGTCGAAATTATAGAATTTCCAGCCACCTGAAAGTGATCTTAGATTAAGTAGAAAGCAAAAAGTGGTCGAAAATAGCGACAAAGATTTTTCGACACCAAAAGTGGTCGGAACAAGTCTTTCGACTTGATTTAAGATCACTTTCATATGATCGGAAATTTCAGAATTTCTAGCAGTGGGTTCCCATACCCCAACCAAGTAGATAGTAGAGTAAATTATGGTGACTCAACAGCCTCTTAGGCAGGAGGACCAATCCTTATATCTACAAAAAGTTCTGCACATTTGATCATGATCTTATGTTGTTACTTAGCTAGTAAATAACTTTCTAAAACGGCATGGACTGGCAGGTTATGTTGTTTGGGCATAATGATAACAACGTAGAAGACAAAGCTATGAAAGTGACAGTGGCGTTCAATCATTTTGGCCCCGGTTTAATTGAAAGAATGCCTAGGTATATGGCATAACTTCATTTTTTTGTAACATTATTGTTATGTAAGAGATTTTTTATGTTGTTAATAATAGCTGATATCAATAGGATTGATACAATTAGTTATAGTGTATATAGTCATAGTTATTTGATATATATGTGTGTTTGTGTGGATGTATATATACAGGGTGAGACTAGGTTATGCTCATGTTGCTAACAATAGATACACTGGATGGTTGATGTATGCAATTGGTGGGAGTGCAAACCCTACCATTTTTAGTGAAGGGAATTACTTTATGGCACCTAATAAATCCGAATCGAAGCAAGTAAGTATTCTGTGTTGACTCCAACTTTCATTCTTTTTTATTTATGAAAAAGTTGGCAATTATTATTAGCTCTAGTGGCAAAAAATCACAAAAAGGTAAACTATGTGTGTTATCCATAACTGCTTGGTTCAAACAAACAGTTTCCATAGAAAATTAAATTTGAAATTTTGTTGTTATTAAGTTAATTGTTTAACTGTATACATTAAAACGAAAAACAAGTAAAAGTGAAATATGTTGTATATTAATGAAATGCAAATGGTTGATGAGAAGTATATATATTAATAGGTTACAAAGAGGGAGGTAAAGAAAGGGTGGTCGAACTGGAAATGGAGGTCGTCCAAGGATAAATTTCTAAATGGGGCATACTTCGTACCTTCCGGATATGGAAGCTGCGCGCCGTACTACACGAAATCTCAGTCGTTTCCGGTGGCCGACGGGTCGAGGGTTCCGGCGCTCACGGCGGACGCAGGGCCGCTGAGATGCTCTTACTCCTCCTCCAAATGTTGAAAATTTGTGACAATATATTTAATTTGTGTGTTTTTAATTAATTAATTAATTTGTCCCACACCACTACACCATGTACCATTCATGCATGAAAATGTTTAATTTATTAAAATATTGGGAATGAGTGGAGTTTGACACCAGTTTTTTTTAAAAGGTGATTGAGCTACGCATGCACTAATCATGCTTGTCTTGAACTTTAGGGTTTTTAAGCTTTCTATCCTTCATTCGTAACAATGTTAGATACTAAAAAAGTAAGAGATGTAACTTATGATGTAATTTGGAAAAGAAATATTGACGGGCGTAATAAAAACGACATAATATATGATTTGATTATTATTCGGTCTATTTTTTCTTTTTCTTTTTTTTTTTTTTTGTTAAAATTATTGTTCGGTCTATAGTTTAATTTAAGAATTTTATTCAACTTTATTTAGTTCTCCAAATTAAAACCTAATTGAAAATTTTGATTGGTAAAAATCTCATACTAAAATTAGTTAAACTCATGTTTCGTCTCCTAGAACTTGCAAATTATATTGCAGAACTCGGGGTTTATCTTGCAATACAAGTAAGTTCGTTTTTATCATACTACACAATAGGGTGTGTTTGGTTCGCACATAGGAATCGAAATCGGAATGGGTATCAAATATTTGGTAATGGTAATGAGTTTTGGTGAAAGTATTTAACATGTTTGGTATTATGGTGGAATGAGAATGGTTACTAATAGAAATGCTTGAGAATGAATAAGGGAATGAAACTCTTATTTTATTTGGGTATGGGTTTTTTAATTCATGTGGTATTCGAAACCCATAGTAATGTTCTAAAAACCTATGGGCAAAACCCACAAACCAAACACACCCTATATTTAGTATATTGTTATATAAACTCCGTTCAGGATATAACAATTGCGAAAAACAAAGAAACCTCATTCAAAAATGAAATCATCATTATTATGTTTTGCAATCGTTATAGCGTGCACCATGATCCTAAATGATGTAGTTTTGAATTTTAATTTTGACGGCAACCGTTTGTTATTCAATTTACATTATATTACATTTTTTTTTAAATACTGTAAAGCATTCGTATGTGTCTTGTGTTATGCGTTTTTGCGTCTCATGTTATGAATTTTTGTACCATAAGCGTATGGATTCTATACCTGAAATAAGAAAATATAACATGCGTTTTTGTATCTTGTGTTATGCATTTTTGTGTCTTATGTTATCCAATTATGTACCTTAAGAATATTGATTATGTACATGTACTAAAGTAAAAAATATAAAACATGTGTAAATGTCTTGTGTTATGCGTTTCTGTGTTTCATGTTATGCAATTCTGTCCTTAAGCGTATGGATTCTGTACCTGAAATAGATTAGTAGTTGTGTAACACACAACATATTGTGTGTCTTATTTTACGAATTTATGTCTTGTATTATGAAATTATGTGCCTATAAGACATATATTATCTACATAAATTGATTTGAAAATAAATAAATATATATATATAACATATATATGTGTCGTGTATTGTGAATTTTTATGTCTCGTGTTATTTTACGAATTTATGTATTGTATTATGAAATTCTCGTGATATAAATTGCATATGTTTTCTCTCAAAATAAAAAATAAAAGAATTGCCTATTTTTTTGGATTTGGGCCTATTAAAAATTCTAATCCTAACTTTCAGAGTCGGTCATCATGCAATCCAGACCACACAATCCAACTACACATATAACGTAATTATAAAAAAATGTTGTGTTCCTGGGCCAAAAAATCCATCAGTTAATTTGTGTACAAGTTCATTTTTTGAATGTGTGTATATTATTTGGATACTAAAAATACAATATTTTATATATATTATCAAATAATATAATGTACTTTTAATATATAAATAATGTACTTTTAGTATATAAAAAATGTACCTAATATTCATGATCCACACATTTATGTGAACCATAGTCTACACAATAATTTGCCCTCTACACAAAGGTTAAGTTGGACAGTGTAAAGAATGTTCACATTTGTCATCAGAGCATATATTTTGCAATAGTTGATTATTCAAATAAACTAATAGTTTAATTTTACTAGTAATTGACTAATTATATTGTTCGATCTCCTAATTATCTCTTTCACTAAGTTTTTAGCACAAGAGCCCTCGAAATCATAGTGTAATTCTTTAAGAATGTGCATGTTCAATCTTCAATTGGGTAGTACTAGGGTTAATTTGCAGCTAAAACGTAACCTTAGGTTTATTTAGTATAGTTAGGTTTGATTAATAAAAAAATTATCAAGTGTTAATGTGATGTTTCTTTGATATGATCCTTGCCTTTTGTCGCATCCAAACACTAGCTTTTTTCTTTGTTACATCATTGAAATTTGTCTATTACTGACTATTTTTTCACTAATAAAAATAGGAGGAGATAATAATTAATTAGTAAAATTTTCAAAAGTTTTGACCATCAAAAATGAAAAATAAAAAATAAAAAATTTTGAACGATCAACTCAAAATTTGAAAATTATTGACAAACAATAAAATAGGTCTATTTCCGATAATGTCATTTTATTCCTAACCTAATATTTCATGAACCAAACATTTGTAAGTTTTTTAACAATACAAATATAATGTTGCGCTGCTATCTTTTCTTGTTTCCTTCTAATCTTATTTAATTGACAATAATACTGATCTAAGCACAATGCAATATATATGAAATAGTTCAGAATCTTATAATATAATCACCCATATAAAGTTTGATCGGTGAGGGCATCTCTTCTCAGATATGATTAACTTATTGCGTTATATATATGCTTAATTAGCTTTGAGCTTTCACATAAGTTGAATGGTCCCATTCAGTAGCCATATATGCCTAATTTTCTTGGGCGTTCTAGAAGGATGCTTTGAAAACACTTATATATGGAGTATTATTTGGATTCAAAAATAAATAAATAAATAAATACAAAAAGGTCTCCACTTTCCATTAAAAAAAAAATAAAAAATAAAAAATCCCTTCAAAAGGCCTCAACTTGTGTACTTATGCCATCCTGCATTAATTTATTTTAGGTGATGAAAGAAAGTTACAATTACTATCTAAAAATGTAATAAGTAAACATCACTCTTATATAATAGCTTACAAATCACACAGAGGAGTAAATTACACTTAAAAATTATAATAAATTTATTTTATTTATATATAATACATATATTTTACTTAGATATCACATCGTAAATTAATTTATAATAAGTTACATTATTATCAAATCAAACAAAATATTAATGTGGTGAAACACTATCCAATGAAAATGGTGGTGTGAAAATTGAAACGTATGTTAGTTTGTAAACTCCCTACGGTATACGCAATGTTGAATAGCTAATACCTAGTCAAGATTAGAAAAAGTGGGTGTGTTCTCACGACCTAGATAGCAAGCTACCTAAAAAATGGAAGCAATAATTAAGTCTATGCTTTTTCTTTGCTTTCGACAACTTGGTCCGACACATCAACGTTGCACCTGCCAAATTTCAACTTTTGTAGCTTTCCAATCTATTGTTCCATGCACACGAGACTAATAGTTAACAATTGAAGTACACATACATGCATATATACCACGCACTCTAAAAAATCTATAATTTTTGTATAAGAAAATTGTGAATTTTTTTTTTTATTTGAATTTGAGATTATAATCAAAATATTATATTGTTCTCGCGACACGGCTCAACTGGCTAATTACTAATTCAAAATAATTTCATAAAATTTATTTTACTAACAAGATTTAATTTATTATCTCCACTACTTTCCAAGACTAATACATCATGGCCCTGTTTGGTAAACAGTTGTTAGCTGTTAGCTTATCGGGTTAATTAGAAGGTATAACTAGTTGATAGCATTAGCTGATTCTAGGAAGGTGTTTGATAATTAGTTGTTAGCTGTTAGCTATTTGTTGTTTGTTATAATTTCCTTTCTTAAAAAGTTAATTGAGAGTGGTTCAAAACAGCTTTTTGAAATTTAGCATTTTGTAGTTAATTTTTTAACTAAATTAAACAATTAATAGTGGTCAAATAAATCAAAAATTAGCTAATAGGCTACTATTTTACCAAACTGGGCATATAGTTCATATTTGTTGACGAAGAAAACATAATGTCGACACACTGATTGAAAGTAATACACATATATGCCTACCTTCGATTACGTAAATGTTTGTGTAATTATTAATTAATTAACGAGTAATTATAGAGACAGATGTACTTAGACGATGATTATTATGATTTTAAACGAGGAGGATTAGGTATTTGAAAACCTTGTTTTGGACTCTTCTCTTTCTCTCTCACGGACTCAACACACAGCGCACACGGACTGGAGTTGAAGTCTTAGCTTGAAGATAAGTGCAGTGGAAAATGGCATTTCAAACTTCTGTTGTTGACTATAAGATATACTCTTATTGGATTATATTAGACATCATCACCACTTTAATTTGCAAGTTATTATGTTAATTGGTTTCTGATACAACCTATGGAAATGCTCTTCTTCAAATCAAGAGCTAAATTTCAGAAAAGAAGAAGAGACATGTTTGTGCTTCGAGAGACAGTCCAATTCCAAATGATTATGTTTCAAGTAGCAGTCTAATTTCATAAAAGGAGATAAAGAAGATATTGTCACCCGACAATTTCAATATATTCTTCAGTCATTTCTTCATGAAATACATAGACATTTATTTATACATGATAATAAGTATAATTTTATAAAGTACAAAATATGTCAAAGACCTTGTGTTTAAGCATGACTGCATGTGGAGCCGTGGGGGCGGTGTTGACTTATTGGGCTTCAATAGATTGAGAAAGTATATATAAACAAATATTACATGTAACATGGTCAATCATACTAAAAAAAGTACAAGTATACTACATCCACATAAGCTACATAAGATAAATTGGGATAAAATATAAAACTTGAGTGAAACTTATAAATCTAATTTTTGTGGTGTAGTTTGAATTTGGCTATGTATAACTTGTAGATTATTGAATAATTACATATCATATTATTAATTAAAAAGGTATAATTAAAATGTGAAACTTATAATCTAATTTTTGTGGTGTAGTTTGAATTTGGATATGTATAACTTGTAGATTATTGAATAATTATTACATATCATATTATTAATTAAAAAGGTATAATTAAAATTCTTTTTTTGTAGTTGACTTCTTGGGAGCGGTCTATTGGTTTTTTTATTTTATTTTATTTGAGTCAGTCAATTATGACAACTTAACATGTTTTACCTTATTGTGATCCTTTGCCAACTAATCAAGATTACAAGGTGAGATTAATTATCCCGTGCACATTCTTAATCATATAGTGACTATGAATTTTTCTTGTAACTTAAACAAAAATTAAAAGTGTAATTTAGATATAATTGACTCATCGACACGTAAATTTGTGAGATATTTATTAGACAATGATTTTCTAACGTGATTCACATTTGGACATGTAAAACTAAGAAATATCAATAAGATGATATGATGAATGGTGTGAAATGCATCAATATTAAATGGAATAGGAAAAGTGATTTACAGCATTAGATTCTAATAATTCATTAATTAGTTGACTAATTATATGATTTGTTTCCCATTATTTGAATACATACTAAACCCGCTCCTATGTTATAAATAAAATATAAAAAAAAAATAAATTGTATTAGAAAAATTATGGTCAAGCACTTTGTGGTTATTTTTAAAAGAACGTCACAGGATTGAATTCCGATGATAAAGTTTTGACTCTTTGAACTATATTAGTTAGACAAAATATAGACAAGATATGTACTATCTTATAATAGTATTAAAAGATTGTGCAGTGTGACAGATTCAATAACAAAATTTATTAACAAGAATCGAATTTATAATTTTTAAAAAAATTATAATTATGTTATTGCTTTGTTTTGCGGTGGTCCAAAAAACCTAACCATGTCGCAAATTTCAACGTCTACACGCTAAGCCACGTTTGTATTGATGTAAGGTCAATACAAATATCAGTCAAATCTCTCTCCTTTTTTTTTTTTAAAAAAAAAAAAAAAAATTCATTTCTTTCTATTTTCTTTTGTCCGTTTTAATTTGTAGTTTCACACACGAAAAATCATTTGCCTAGTGTCATGGGTAACCTTTGATCCTCTTCAAATTCTCGATTTTAATTTGTAGTTTCACACACTGCAAGTCACTGAAATCAATATGTATATACTGTATTTTATAAAAACAAAAGTATTCAAAAATCAGCTAAAAATAAGAATAATATAAATAAAAAGAGAATGAATTTATTCTCACTTTTCAAGATAGATTTGAGAACTATAACTTAGATTAATAATTGAGCAATCCAAATCGTTGATCGTTTAATGTGAAATACACTAACATCGCCAGAAGCCTTAAACAAACAAATGAATAAATGATAAGCCCAAAACAATATGTTTCCATAACCACTTGCCGGTATCCCCATTGCTTTATCCACGCTAAAGCCTCTTTATAGGTCATGACTTATGCAATTGTCATATTTTTTTTCTTTACATATTATACTCATGTTTGCGTAAATTAATTTAGTTGAATTGAGTTTCGATCAAGTATTATTTGTAGACTGCCCTTCTTAAATATTGTTGTTGTTGTATATATATACATCCCAATATGGATTTAAAATCGCTGACCATATATTTAAACAACTCAAGAACTTCCACTTAATTGATGAGTCAACACCTTTTGATTTTAAAATTGTTGTTATCGTTACTTCATACTGATCTAATGCGAACGCGGATTGATCTAGAAAATGATATGAGTGCGGCCGTGCAGGCGTATTTCAAATGACTTTAGAAATGTCAGTGACAAAATATTAAACACTCATAATATAGTTCAAATACAAAATACATTATAAATTACAATACAAAGATTATGAAGGAGCACAACCAAAACTATAATAATTTTAAAACATTTTGAAATGTTATACAAATATTTATGGCAAAATATGAAATGATGAAGTATAATATTAACTTGTGGACTACAAGATCTGAAATACACGAAACTGCTACAAGTGAGATTCAATCCCATGATATTGCATATCATATCCAAGGTTAAAACCAACTGAACTACTCAAGCCCCTAGTAACTTGTACATAAAATTTGATGTTATATATATATATATATATATATATATATATATATATATATATATATATATATATATATATATAAAGGGGTGGGCAGCTGTCTCCATTGTAAATTTGCCCATGAATGCAAACTTGTTAAGTTGTACCAATTAATTAAAATGGACTAAATCTTTATTTTAATACAATAATTTGTCAACTCAAGAGTAATTAAGTAAATATTTAACTCAATATTATCACCAATTCAAAGACTTTTCAAAAACTAAAAATGAACATAATATATTTTCCATTTCATCACATTATTCACAAAGTGGATTAACAAATTGTATGTAAGGTAGTTAGTGGTTGAATTGTACATTTGTTATTGTGGTTTGTTACACCTGATGGATGGGCGGGTGGGATGAAATTTGAAGGAAAAAGGGACAAGAAAGTCGTCGCAAAAGATAACTGCACGGGGGACAAAATGGGTCACATATTGGAAGAGAGTCAGAGCTGAAGAAAATCTGTCCAGCCGAGGCAGGCCATCACTAATTATTATTGTAATAAATCCTATAAATGTCATAACCGGACAACGCATTTCCTGCATCTGCTCACTGCTCTTTTCACATTACAAATGCGGAGTACAAAATAGCTATAAATGCAAAGCCTTGACTTCAACTTCTTAACTCACAAGAAACTTCCCAAAGGAAAATATGTCCTCCGATCCCATTTTCTACTCTCAATTTTTACTCCTACACATAAAATCTGTAAACATTTATATTGAAACTCACATAAAAAAAGTAGTCTATTAATGTCCATCACATCAGTGAGTAAAATTTAGAGAGTATGATTTGAGAGACTATGTAGTAGAACACCTTACCAAAATATAAATCTCAATTCCAAGGGGCCTCACGGGATGTGAGTCACATGCAGGACGTGCGCACAAGAGATTTGTCTACTTTGAACATAATCTCTACACTACTGTTATCGAGATTCAAACATTGATTTCTTCTCCCAGATATTACATACTGGACCAGTGAACTAAGCTTATGCGAGCTGTTTTGGGTAAAACTTACCGCTACATGAAATTTCACTCTAGATCAAGTTTGCGTCTAGGTTACTCATAGCTGATATGCTTAAACCAAAATGGCCAATAAATAGCTCACATAAAGAGTTGAATGACAAAAATTGTTGATATTCATACTTCAAAAAAAAATGTTTTTTTTTTTGAAATATATGTTTACATTTTCTCGACTAGTAAAATCAATCCATTATTACATCCGGATAAGTAAGATTGTCAAATTTTGACAATTTCAGTTTCTTGAATGAAGAATTTTGATAACTTTAAAATCTCTTGGTGCTATTATCTGTCATTGGACTTTGAATAGTTTATTTTGGGTTAAGCAACAGCAAATTTAAGAGTCGTGTAAATTAATCAAACTCCAACTTTTTAAGATCCCAATATGTATTTAACGAATTTCAGACAAAAAGGCAGCTGCACCCGACAATGGCAACGCATGCGCTCTAATTTTTAAGATGAAAAAAAAAAATTACTATATCTTTAACAACAAAACTTTGGTTTCACGTGTTATATACTTTTTTTTTTTTATTATTTAAAAAAAAAAAAGAAATGAAATACAAACTATATATTATATATATTTTTTCATTTCAATTCAAGTATGTCACACTAATAAAATGTACATAAAAAGTGAGAGTCTAATATTATCTTATCAATAATTTTTAAATTGGTCAAATGGTAACTTCTTGTAGTTAGAACAAATCACTAAATATATTGTTGGTTTTACGGCTATGGGTAGTCAAACGGCGGACCAACACAACCATAAAGTTACTAAGTAAAAAGTGAGAAAATTGACAGCGTAATTGTGCTTGTATTGAATTCAGAATCCATTACAATGTGACCCCAGGATAATATTTATACAAGATAAATGGACCTTGAAAAAGGCAAGAAAGAAGAATCTACCAAAAATGAACTTCCTAATATGAAAAAGGAAAATCCCACGCCACTGATGGAAAGAATCTCCACCAAATCTTCAATCACCGCCAATGAGCACCGCACCTAGTCGGGACCCATCTGACTGCCTAAGCTAGCTGCTCGGTCGGGTCGCCTGGCGGGCTGAACAGTGGCATGCGAAAACTTGACTACTGAGATCCTTTCCCTCCCATATTCCAAGTGATCAAGCCGCAATCTCCTGACCGCATAGGGACACACCTGACTGGGTACCCTACTTGAGATATCCATCATATATCATTCATTAAAAAAAGTGAGTAACAAGAACAAAATACATTAAACTCTTGCAAAGTCAAATATAGTGTATATATAAAAATCTGTATTAAACATGAACATATTAAAAATAATTGTTTTAAATGATAAAAGAAATTTGTACTTACTATCGTAATTGAATACTAATTAAACTCGAGATATATACTAAGTAAACTCTACTTATATATAATAAGTAAACTAAACAAAGAAATTAAATTATACTAAAAAAGGTTTGTATAATTAGTCGTAGTAGTGTAGGAATGCAATCCATAACCCAAGAAATTGTCACCGTGAATGCAATTCATAATTCGTCATTTTGGCTCTGTCTGCTAAACGACTATTAAGTTACCGTGATTTCCATCTTCTCAAATACTCTATCGGACTGGAGCGTAAAGGACTTTAGAGTTAAGAATTTAATCTTTTGGGAGAAGAAATTGTCTTGTTGTCCTCTTTTTTAGGTTACCTTATGAGACTTCAATTTATTAGGTGGCATCATCACGTGCGATAGAACTTTTGGCTGTCTACTTAAATCTATGAGCTTCAACTCACATCATCATTCAATATCAATTTATTTTCACATTATTACACAATAATTATTTATATTACATATTATAGATAAATAAAATAATAAAGTGACAAACAATTAGCAGGTGTTCGCGAGAAGCAATCCATCATATCCCATTGGGTTGAGCGTGCAAGCACTCTCTAACCTTTTTTCTTTTCCGCAAATATGCATATGCTATTATGTGTGTATGTTTTACACATGCAGAGAAGTAATAATTTGGTCTATTTGACAAACTAAATTCTTCTATTGAGAAGTAGTAATTTGGGAGCGCTCTTCTTCTCCTAAAAGGTTGAATCTCCCACCCCTAAAAACCTCACATTTCGGTCCAACAGAGCATTTGAGAGGATGTAAATCACGGTGATTCATTGACACAATAGACATGACTAAATACCGATGCACACAAAAGATTTATACACTTTAAGCATAATCCCCATATGGGAGCGCTCTGCATTAGTGATAAGCTTCCGCGTGAGTAGGAGTGAATGAAGCAAAAGCGAGAATGTTCGCTTACACAAACATGGGTGAGAATCTAATAGTGAGCTTCAACTTTTAAAATTAAAAATTAATTAATAAATGAGTTTTAAAAAAATAAGAATACACTTCAGAATATATAGGACTATGCAGTATCTATTCATAACTACTCTCTCCACCTACTGAAGCATAAAGAGTCAGTACCGCATCTATTAAGGCTCAAACCCACAACTTGAGAGAGCAACTTGGTGTCAACAGACCACAATAATTAAACAAGTCATTATACAATTATTATTATTTTTTTGAAAACCATTATACAATTATTTAATGTAACGCAACTAATATACGTTCTTAGAGTTCTTTTCAAAAAAAAATATATACATTCTTAAAGTTGAACAAGTCATTGTTCTTATCTAATTACTCTAATCAAACAAAGATGAATTTGGGAGTCAACGTAACTCCAAAACATCATAAAAAGATGGAAAGACATATTAGGGAAGTTTGTCCATGCTTAGCTTGCTAGCAAGTCATGACATGAAGCTGTCAATTGCTATCTAGTTGTGATCAAATCTTGTCCACATTGCCCCACTTTCTAACCAATTTCAAGTGGGCATTCAATTCATTGAAATTGAAAAATATATAGTCTCCCTTTTTCTATTATTTTTTAATTAATAGGATGGAAAGCTACCTAGCTATTACAACTAACCAAACATTGAAACATGTATAGTAGTGAGGTTGGATGGAAGCTGCGTGCTCAATAGGTTTGGTAGTAGGGGAGGTTGTCTTTATTTCTTTATGCCCACACCATTGACTATGTAAACTTCATAATTAATGACCAATTTAATCACTTAAGTCTCACCTAAAGAAAGTTGGAAATGGTATTTCTTCGTCCTCTTTATTTATTCATTGTTGTTGATGACTTAGCTTATTCATAGTCATAAATTAATCTCCCCACCAAAAAAAAAAAAAATAGTCATAAATTAATCTAATATATATAATCTCGTCTTTAAATTTGTATGTGTCTGTCATTATTCACAATAGATAAGATATATACGTTGATATATTTTGAAAAATGACAACTTTAATTTGCTCTTCATATTTTGAAAACGTAGCTATTTTAGTCCTTTTGTGTGTGTTATTTTTTTGCGGTCGATTTTTGTTCACGGACTAATTGGGACCATGAACTCCATATAATATATATATATATATATATATATATATATATATATATATATATATATAAAGAATGCATTTTAAGTATATGTAAGCAATATCTTATAGTGTTGGTACTTGGCATTTGATTGCGTTAATTGTCCAATTGCCCCTATTAATATGAGAAGCAGCATCGCCACCTCACAATAAAATTAAGGAGTGAAAAATGATTGTCCCTAAAGCAAATGAACTAAATCAACTACGATTGAATATGGGTGTCTGGTAAATAAGTGTTAGTTGATTGAGTTAGTGAGTTTGACTAGTTGATAACATTAGTTGATTGTGGAAAAATGTTTGATAAATTAATTGTTAGTCAATAGTTTATTACATGTAAAATGACTTTTTCAAAAAATTGATCGTTTTTTGAATTTTAACATTTTGAAACAATAAACTATTACACAAAAATCAAACACATATTGATTGGTTAACCAAGTCAAATAGTTAATAATGGTCAAATAAGTTAAAATTAGTTGATAAGCTAATTATATTATCAAATATAGTTTGTTCAAAAAAAAAAAAATATTATCAAATACAGCCATATGTCATCAAGTTGACACAAGAAGAAGGAAGCCCAATGAGCACAATTCTATATTTGAACAAAAGTAAACGAGTATAATCAATGGCATAGGCAGCATGCAAACTATTCTGTGGATTAGGGTCCAAAATATCGTCGTGAATATTATAAGTAAAAATAATGTATATTATATGTTAGAATAATATACATTATGTGTTAGAATAATATAGATTATGTGTTAAAATAATGCACATTACGTGTTAGAATAATAAAACGTTTGAGGTAATATAATGAACATTATTCTTTAGAATAATGTACATTATATTTTAGAATAATATACATTATGAGTAAAAAAAAATGTATATTACAGCTGAACACACGAGAAATAAAATTAAGTAAAATCACATCATTTTTTAATGCAATAATTATTGTAGGCAGCCGGCTCCACCCCGTGACTAGGCACTTATAAGCCAGGGGCAAAGAAAAGGAAAAAATGTGAAATATAATAAGAAAAAGAATCAACATCTGCATCATAACCTCATCCTAAGACTAATCTATCATATATGTTTATGTCGTATTAATATAAGAGTTAATGAACAATTTGTTCCCTCAATTATTAGCGAACTGTTAATGTAACCTCCAATTGTTTATTCATCAATTTGATTTTCGCAAACAATTATTTTTAGTCGATTTAGTCCCTCAGGCCGTCTTCCGTCGATAGTCGGAGGGACTAAATCGATTAAAAATAATTGTTTTCGGGGACCAAATCGACGGTCGGAGGGACTAAATTGATTAAAAATAATTGTTTTTGAGGACCAAATCGATGAATAAGCAATTGAGGGAGTACATTGACAGTTCGGTAATAATTGCGTTCATTAACTCTTACTATAATTAATTAATTATAAAGCTTTCCATTTTGAATTGAAATTATTCACATACCTAACGTATTAGAATTTAGAAAAACTCAACAATGAGGCGCGGTTTATTCAATATATTAATTTTCATTCCCACAATATTGTCTAAGAAAGTATTTTAATTTTAATTATAAATATACGAACAAAAAAAACACATTTTATTTACCCGACCTCCTCCAATCAGAATAAATAAGGCCTTGTTTAGTAACATAATTAACTTATCAGTCAATAGTTATTTGACTTGATTAAACAATCAATATAAGTGTTTGATTAATTAGCTTTTTTGTAATAATTTATTGTTCCAAACTGTTTAAAATTTAAAAAGTTGTTTAAAATAATTTTTTGAAAAAGTCATTTTGCATGTAATCCGCTATCAACTAACAACTAATCTATATATCTATATATATATATAAAAGTAAAATCCTCCTATTTCATTTTCCCGCCCAAACTTTGTAGTCAAATTAATTAAATATATTTTATATTTTATTGGTCAAATACTTAATAAAGCTTATTTGGTAAGCAAATGAAAAATGGAAATTTAGTAATATCAATATTATGAATTAATTAGGAATAAGATTAATTAGGAATATTAATATAATGAATTGATTAGGAATATCAATATAATGAATTGATTAGGGCAATACCTTAAATAAATAAATACACTTTCTTTTTGAAAAATTTTACAAATTTATAATTCTCATATTTTTCACCTATAAATACAATGAGTTGATGACTACAAAAATTATTAGTCTTCATTTTATATTGCATCCATTTTTTCCCACTAGGTCTTCAACTTTGATCATCCAGTTTAGCTGCGTTTCGAAATTAACGGTAGGTTTAGCATCCAAGTAGTTTGATTGGATTGGATACAATACGTTTTTCATGGTTGTATTGTCTAAATTTAATACTTTTTTCTGCGAAAAGCTATTCATATCATATGCCTGGATTATGATTTATTCTGAATATTTCTACGGTTACTCCAAGTCCATTTCAAATATTGATTTTTTGCTTCTATTGAAGTTTCATTATCATATTCTTCTTAGTTCTTTGCGTTGATTATTGAAATAATCAGAGTTCTGAAGTTCTGATTTGTTAAGTTGTTTTATTCTCATGGTGCCGGTTTTGACAGTTATAAAGTACATGCTCAATTCCTCATTGTATAGGTCAAAAGTGTATTTCTTTTTTTGGCGTAATTATGGTATCGCCATAATTACTCCGTAGTAATAATAATAATAATAATAATAATAATAATAATAATAATAATAATAATAATAATAATAATAATAATAATAATAATAATAATAAGTGATAATATTATTGTTCAAATATAATATTAAAGAAAATCTAATTTTAATTGGTAATCTATACTCTATATTAATCTATATTTATATTCTATATTAATTAATAAAAAAAAATCTTCCTTTACAAGTTCCCGCATAAACAATTAATAATAATATGAAAAAATGAAAATGAATGGAAGGAAGCGGTACGCCCAAACAATTAATAATAATATTGGAAAGAAAATTAATAATAATATGGAAATATGGAAAATAATGGAAGGAATATTAGCCATGTGAATGTTTTCTACACTCTGACAAATGAAAAAGAATCAATAAGCAGTATAAGGAAAATAATTATTTAGATATTTTACTATTAATCTTTTATGGAAGATTTTGTGTAAAAAATAGAATAGAATTGGTTATTAATAATTTAGCCTTATTTTACTATTAATTTTTAAGAAAAATTCTGCGTAAAAAATGTAATAGAATCGGTTATTAATAATTTATCTTTATTTTACTATATTAATCTTTAAGAAAAATTCTGCGTAAAAAATTGTAATAGAATCGGTTATTAATAATTTAGCTTTATTTTACTATTAATCTTTAAGAAAGATTTTGTTAAAAAATAAAATAGAATTAATTATTAATAATTTAAATTAATATTAAAGTATATATATTTTCCTATCCCGTAATACAATTTTACTTATTATTTAACAAAATCTTCAAATAATAATTGGTAATATTATTGTTCAATTATAATAAAAACTTTAATTTTAATTGGTAATCTATATTTTATATTAATTAATAAAAACAATATCCTCCTTTACAAGTTCCCGCCTAAACAATTAATAATTAATAATAATATGAAAAAATGGAAATGAATGGAAGGAAGCCGTACGCCAAAACAATATATAATACTATTGGGAAGAAAATTAATAATAATATGAAAAAATAGAAATGAATGGAAGGAAATGTTAGCCATGTGAATTTTTTCTACACTCTGAAAAATGGAAAAGAATCAATAAGTAGTATAAGAAAAAGAATCATTAAGATATTTACTATTAATCTTTTAGGAAAGATTTTGCAGAAAAAATAGAATAGAATTGGTTATTAATAATTTAGCATTATTTTACTATTAATCTTTAAGAAAAATTATGTGTAAAAAATGTAATAAAATCGGTTATTAATAAGTTAGCTTTATTTTACTATTAATCTTTAAAGAAGATTTTGCTTAAAAAATGAAATAGAATCAATCTATCTGTATATAATTAAAAGTAAAATTATTCTACCCAAATTTTCACCCCAAAACTTAGGGGCATTTCTGTAATATCATCTATTATTTATAAATAGATATTATATACAATTAATAATATTTAATATATATATATATATATATATATATATATATATATATATATATATATATATATATATATATATATATATATATATGGGAAGAAGAATATTATTATACTAGGAAATTTGAAATTTATGCATAGTGCATATATATAATTACACGTAATTTATAAAACTAATCAAATGTTAATGTTAATAATAATAATAATAATTTTAAATTCAGAATTATAAATTAGATATTAGGGTAATAATTAATCTATATATATATATATATATATATATATTATATAAAAATCATCCTATTTTATTTTTACGTCTAAACTTTTGTAATAAAGCTTATTTGGTAAGTAAATCTCAAATTGAAATTAAAAAAAATCTATTAATTCGTAAATAATAATAATAATCCAAACAAAACTATATACAAATTAAAATTAAAATTTAAAAAAAAAAAAAAGAAGAAGACAAAGGTGGATCCCCTTTGTAAATGATGTAGGATCATTTTGATCCCACATTGAAAATGTTTGGAAAGAGGATCATTGCTCCTCTTACAAACATATAATTGTTTGCCCATCAATGTGGACAATTATTGAGAAGTCCAAAGACTCTTTTTTTTTTTAGTATTATTGACCCGACAAATTATGCTGTGGCACCGTGTTCACCTTGCAAAGTAGACACAGTTCAAAATTTGTTCATAATTATGAATATATAGTTCTATAATTATAAACATAGTGTTGTGAACATAATTATAAACATTAGACTATTGTATTTTTGAATATAGAGATTCAATAATTGTGAATATGAAATTCAAAAATTATGAATATATATCCAACCAAAACGATATACAAACGTTTATAATAATAATAATAATAATAAAAATAATAATAATAATAATAATAATAATAATAATAATAATAATAATAATAATAATCCAAACAAAAAAATATACAAAATAAAATTAAAATTAAATAAAACATAAGAAGAAGACAAAAAGGAGCCACGGACTCCCTTTTGTAAATGATGTTGGATCATTTGATCTCACATTGAAAATGTTTGAAAAATGAGCTCTTGAGCTCCTCTATATAAGAGGAATTGCTCCTCTTACAAATATAATTGTTTTGAGTACTATTGACACGTCAAATTATGTTGTGGAATCGTGTCCAACAATGTAGACACAGTTCTAAAATTGCTTATAATTATGAATATATAGTTCAAAAATTATGAATATATAGTTCTAAAATTATGAACATAGTGTTGTGACCATAATTATGAACATATAGTTATGTAATTATGAATATAGAGATTCAATAATTGTGAATATAAAGTTTAAAAATTATGAATATATAGCTTTATATTTATGAACATATAGTTCAGTAATTATGAACATAGAGTTTTGTAGTTGTGAATATAGAGTTCAATAATTATGAATATGAAGTTCAAAGATTATGAATATTTAGTTTTATAATTATGAACATATAGTTCAGTAATTATGAACATAGAATTATGTCCACGCTGCAAAGTCGACACGATTCCACATCATAACTATTCGATTCACCGTGTTACATGTAGTATCTGTTCATATAAACTTTCTCAACCTATTGAAGCTCAACGTTTCAAAAAGCTCTTATTTAAGAAACCTTATTTTAATGGCTTCTTATTTTAGTTATTTTTTAAAAAAATTTATTAGGGGGTTTGGCTGAGATTAACACAAAATGTATATGTGTTGTTTTAGTTTTTGGCAGTGAGCAAAATTGTTAAGTTATTAAATAATATTTTTGATGTTTTGATTAAATATAAAATGTTAAACAGGCGAATTTTTTTAAAATTTTGGAGAATTCTCCAAATAATCAAATTACAACAACAACAACAACAACAACAACAACAACAACAATAATAATAATAATAATAATAATAATAATAATAATAATAATAATAATAATAATCAAAACAAAATTATATACAAAATAAAATTAAAAAAAAAAAACAAAACAAAACAAAACAAAACAAAGAGGAGTCACAAACTCCTTTTGTAAATGATGTAGGATCATTTTGATCACACATTGAAAATGTTTGAAAAGAGAGAGCTCATCTATATAAGAGGAGTAAAACTCCTCTTACAAACATAATTACTTGCCCATCAATGTGGGCAAGTATTGAGAAGTCAAAAGGTTCTTATTTAAGAAGTTTTAGCGTTGTCTTCTTATTTTAGTTTTTATTAATTTATTTATTATTTATTATTTATTATTTATTATTAGTGGGGGTTTAAAAAGATTAACCCAAAATGTATGTGTTGTTTTAGTTTTTAGCAGTTTAGAGCAAATTGCTAAGTTATTAAATAATATTTTTAATTTTTTGATTAATTATAAAATATTAAACAGACGAATTTCTTAAAATTTTGATGAATTTTCCAAATAATCAAATTACAACAAAACAACAACAACAACAACAACAACAACAACAACAACAACAACAACAACAATAATAATAATAATAATAATAATAATAATACTAATAATAATAATAATCTAAACAAAACTATATACATAATAAAATTAAAATTAACAAAAAAAAAAAAAAAGACAAAGGGAAGCCACAAGCTCCCTTTGTAAATAATGTGGGTTTATTTTCATCCCACATTGAAAATGTTTGAAAATATGAGTTGTTCAGCTCCTCTATATAAGAGGTACAAACATAATTGTTTGCCCATCGATGTGGCGAGTATTGAGAAGTCAAAATGTTCTTATTTAAGAAACCTTAGCTTTGTCTTCTTATTTTAGTTTTATTATTTTATTTATTTATTATTTATTATTTATTTATTTATTAGTGGGGGTTAGGAAAGATTAACCCAAAAGGGTGTATGTGTTGTTTTAGTTTTTAGTAATTTGGAGCAAATTACTTAGTTACTAAATAATATTTTTGATGTTTTAATAAATTGTTGAAATGACGAATTTGTCAATAATAATAATAATAATAATAATAATAATAATAATAATAATAATAATAATAATAATAATCAAAACAAAATGATATGCAAAATAAAATTAAAATTTAAAAAAAAAAATAAGAAGAAGACAAAAGGGAGTCACGGGCTCCCTTTGTAAATGATGTGGGATCATTTTGATCTCACATTGAAAATGTTTGGAAAGATGAGCTCTTGAGCTCCTCTACATAAGAAGAGTAATGTTCATCTTACAAACATAATTGCTTGCCCATCAATCTGGAGGGTGTGGTTGAGTGTAAGAGACTCATCCATCATTAACCAAAGTCAAGGGTTGGATCCTTGGATTTGGGAATGGAGTAGCCTTAAATCTCTAAGTCAGCTGTCCCACCCAAAAGAGGTGCTTACAATTCAGCGAGGGGATTAGTCACTGTGTTCGACGGTGAAAACCTTGAGTTTACAAAAAAAAAAAAAAAAATCAATGTGGGCAAGTATTGAGAAGACCAAAACCTTTTTTTTTTTTTTTTTTTTTTGTTAGAAGTAAAGGAAAATTAGAAATGGAAAGGAAATATTTCAAAAATAATATTTTACATCATCAAATAGTAAAGACATATTTTTAAAAATAGTAAAGATAAATTAAAAATGGAACAAAAATATTTCATTAATAATATTCTACATCATCAAATTAAAATGGAATGAAAACTGCATCTAATTCTAATTGACTAATTGATTGGAAATAAAAAAGAACAATTGACTGAAAATGAATCTGATATTACTAATTGACTGAAAATACAAAAGTAAATGAATATTAATAATTGACTGCAAATAAAAAATGATCTATAATTGACTAAAAAAATGGTCAGATCATTGCATTTTAATTAAAAATGGAATAAAAAAATAAAAATTGGAGGAAAATATTCTAATAATAATATTCTACATTATCAATAGTAAATGCATATTTTAAACAATAGTAAAGGTAAATTAAAAATGGAACGCAAATATTTCAATAATAATATCTACATCATCAATTAAAAATGGAACGAAAGTTAGGTAAAAATATCATTGCATTTGATATTCT
Organism: Ipomoea nil; assembly: GCF_001879475.1. Lineage (NCBI taxonomy): Eukaryota > Viridiplantae > Streptophyta > Magnoliopsida > Solanales > Convolvulaceae > Ipomoea > Ipomoea nil. Next base: position 1,150,084 of record NW_017619575.1, read on the forward strand.
AATTGACTAATTGACTGAAAATAAAAAAGAATAATTGGTTGAATATGATATTACGATTTGACTGAAAATATAAAATGATAACTAATTGAGTGATATTCTACCATTATATATTTTCACCCAAGTAACCAGTCCTGATGGAGAAGATGTTAGCTCTAGATGAAGATGAATAAGATTGTGTTGTCACTACCAATGTCGTCTACAAAGAGGTTTCAATAATGTGTAAATATAATCGGTGATATTAATTTTTTTTAAATGAAAAAATTGTTATATATCTAGACAAAAAAATATATCTTACTTCCATACAAATGAATAAGGATAGCAATTCATTTCTATAACTGAGTTGTTAGAGAACGAGCACATTTTCCTAATTTATAAAAATACTAAACAATGATAAATAAAATTTTTAAAATTATAGGACCGCATGCGTACATCTAGACATTAGCTATTAATTTGAGCAATTATTTGCACAAATTCAAACAATGATAACATCAAAATATATAAATAATTTAAATCATATCTTTAATTGTATTATATAATATTTGATGTTCTAATTTAAATAATTATATATCGATTCATATATTCTTAATATATTACAACAAATTCATTCCCTGCATCGCACGGGTGCAAATACTAGTTTACCAAATACTTTTATACAATCAGCTAATGCTATCAACAAGTCAAACCACTAACCTAATCCGCTAACAACTAGCTATTAACTAATAGCTAGTTACCAAACACTCCTAAATCTCATCACTTAATTAAAAAAATGAAATACTACATATATACTCGTTTACTTATTAAAAAGAAAAAGTATGATTTTTAAAATGTATGAAGCCATCCAATGAAATGAATCTGTCAATTCATCGCCATTAATTTAATAAATAGGTGAGATGTAGATTTATAAGCATATATCGCTGAAAGAGTCAAGGCATGGTCCCGTGGAAGATATTCAACATGTTGGTGTGCTGTTAGCCTGTTACTGACTAGGACTTCAATGAAAATTTTTAAGTATAGTTCTAGATAGGAGTATTTTATACACAAAAATATTTTGAAGATCCGTCTAGAAATTTTAAAAATATTTTTAAGAAAATAATTTTCAGAAAATAAATTATTTTTAAAAAATATTTTAATTTTATAGTGTTTGGTTGAATGTCAAAAAATTATTTTTTTACTGTTTGACTAAATGTTAATAAATTGCATTTTTATTATGAAAATAAACATATTAGTTGTTATAATAATAATAATAATAATAATAATAATAATAACAACAACGATAATAATAATATGGTGATGGTGGTGGTGTGGCGTGGCGGTGTTGTGGTTGTAGTGGTGTTAGTACGGTGTTGGTGGTAATGGTGGCGGTGGTGTGTGGTGGTGGGATGATAGTGGTGTTGGTGTCGGTGTGGTGGCATTGGTGGTGGCGGTGGTGTGGTAGTAATGTTGATGGTGGTGTGGTGGTGATCATGTGGTAGTCGTGGTGGTTGTGATGGTGGTGATGTCATGGTGAAGGTAATGTTGTGATTGTGTAGCAGCAGTATTGGTGATGACGATAATGTGATTCTATAGTGGTGTGGTGGTTTAGTGGTTGCGGTAGTGGTAATAATAATAATCGGAAAAACTTAAAAAGCATAAAGGAAAGAGAGATGGAAAATAAAGAATCTGAAAAATGTATTCCAACTAAAAAAAAATAAGGAAGACATTTTCTGTCAAATTGAATCTTTTTTCGTTGATAAGAATGAATATTTTTCTTTGATTTCATTTTTCTTGAGTACCCAAACACGAAAAAATTTAGAAAAGTAACTTACAAAATTCATTTTTTGGGTTTCCAAATGGACCCTTATTGAAAAAAAAAATTATTCTTTTTGTTTTAGATCAATAAGTATATATCATATAAAGGAGAGATACAAATAAAATACTTTTTTTTTTTTTTTTGAAACCACAAATAAAATACTTAAGTCCTAAAAGAGGTGATCGAATGGGTAGATCATAATTTTTGAATGACAATAGAAATCCACAGCCACTATTAATGTGTATTGAGTAAAACCTACCGATCACAAGGATGTAAACCAAGAAGACCAATAGACTGCTTCCGAGGCAAATTAACTTGTAACTCTTTAATTACCAAATTAATGGTCCGATCAACTTGACTAGAATTATATTGTAGACTATAACTCTCATACTATAAAATTACGAATTTAATTCTTATCAATATTATCTCAATTGATATTGATGCGCATAACTTTTTTAATGCGATTTACTTATATAATCGGACATAAAAGACAGATCGGACCTTACCTAGTCGTCACTCACCCGAAAAAAAAAAAAGAAAAAAAAAAGATAGGTGTGTCAAATCCGTTGACTTGGCTTTTCACATATCGCACGACATTTCGTTTTCATCACGTGGAACTCGCCGCACCGATCGGGCCGGTCCATTTCTTCTACCCCATAAGTCAAACTCAGTCTTGACTCCTTCCCTACCACTGGGGCCCACTTGCCACCTGTCACCAACCATGACGCAACTCCTCACTATTCCATTTTTTTTTTACCCTAATGCTGTTTTACTAAACTTACTCACATTACCTAAAATAATAAAGTGTGTAAAATATATCTAGATGTCAAATTATTAACTATACATTAAAACATTGTTTTCAAAAAAAAAAAAATACATTAAAACATTTACCTACCTAAAATAATCAAGCGCCTAAAATATACTAAGATTTTAAAGTGTTAATTGTAATAGTAAAAATTACAAGCTTATCGTGTCATTATTGACGCTTTGTCTTAGGATCAGTAGTTATCTAGTGTACCCAAATTCACATTTCAAAAATTTATTTTGTTATTTTTTTTTTATATATACAAATATATAAACTTTTTTTTGACCCACATAAACTTGATTCATAAAATTCACCAAAATAATATATAAATACATAAATTTACTTGTGGACCCACATCGTTGGTCCATATTATAATTTGCTGTATTACGACTTTTTGGTCCACATAGCCCTTATCTTTCTCATCATCGGCCTTTTTATACTTGAACACGCTTCTATAGTTAAAGATTTCAGACCCTCCTCTCCATCTTCCCAAGAAAAAAATCTGCCATAAACTTTTCTTTCATCTCTATCCGGTTTGTGATATTTCATATCTTTGATTTACATGGACAATGGATGGGGGATAACTCTCAACAATTTGATCTTCAAGAACGGTCTGGGCTCCAGTCGTCCGAGATTTGATACTGCTAACATGTTTCCGGTGAGCCTGAACCGGAAGGACGACGGCGAGAGGCGGCAGCAGGCGGTTCTTAATGAAGTTGACTTCTTCTCTGAGAAGAAGAAGCCGGCGGCTGTTGACAGTGGCTTTGTTGTGAAGAAGGAAATCTCGAACGATGAACCTCCTATCAGGACTGATTTGAATATAAACGTAAGTTTCCATTTTTTAAAAATCTTTAATTTTTGTTAATTATGGTAATATGAACTGGATTTTATGTATGGTTGTGTAGACTGGTCTGCAACTTGTGACTGCTAACACCGGAAGTGATGAGTCAACGATAGACGATGGTGTTTCGTCGGACATGGAAGAGCGACGAGGAAAAGACGAGGTTTGTGATACCATAAGAAATGATGATTATTGTCTGGTTTTGAATCCTTTACCGATCTTAATCGGCTGTTATTGTTCATAATTCAGGTTGCAGGATTGCAAGCTGAGCTTGAAAGAATGAATGGCGAAAACCAAAGACTGAAAGGGATGCTAACTGAAGTCACCAACAATTATACTGCTTTGCAGATGCATCTCGCAGCACTTATGCAACAAAAACAACAGCAACAACAGAAAAATTCAATGGCAGAAAGTGAGGTAATTAAAGTTTTAATTTTTTAAAAAAGAATTGATTTTTCTGGCTAGCTAGCCCGTTGGAGGATTAGTACTTAGTGCGCAAAAAGAAACATTTTACAAAAGGGTAAAACTCCCAATTCTCAGGACTAGATTCTATCTCCTTGTTTAGAATCTGTCATCTAAGAACCAACTGATCTACGGAAAGAATTGATTTTCTATTATTATGGATTGATTGATTAGGACTGGGTTCTAATCTTATTGGTGTCGTTTAGGTTGTGGACAGGAAATCCGAGGAAAAGAAATATGAGAAAGAAGGAAGCACGGTTCCTAGACAATTCTTGGACTTGGGCCCCAGTGGTGTTACTGCCGCTGAGCAAACAGACGAGCCGACTCACTCTCCGACCACCTCATCGGAAGAAAAAACAATCTCCGCTTCGCCGAGGAACAACAACGTGGATTCATCAAAGCACAAACGGTCTGCCAGGGAAGAAAGCCCAGATTTGGAAAGCTGGAATCCTAACAAAGCTCCCAAATCCATTTCTTCGTCTTCAAGGCCAGTTGATGATAATCAAGCTTCTACTGATGCTACCATGAGGAAAGCCCGTGTTTCTGTCCGTGCCCGATCTGAAGCCCCCATGGTACACCATCATAATATATATAAATAATTAATATGTAGTGTCGAGTTTTTGGATTATATATGTGACTGATGGATGGGGTGATTATATCATTTATATTATTGTGAATTTTACAGATTAGTGATGGGTGTCAATGGAGGAAATATGGACAGAAAATGGCTAAAGGAAACCCATGTCCACGGGCTTATTATAGATGCACCATGGCTGTTGCTTGTCCAGTTCGGAAACAAGTATGTTTCATGCATTATTGTTTTGATACATTAAATTTCTCAGCTCGAGTTAATTAAAGCATGTACTTCATCTCAACTAAAAGTTTAAGCTGGTAGTTGGATTGCATATTAATGGTTATATGTTCAACATAGATTAATTCTAAACTCTCAGAACTTCTGACTACGAATTGCATTATTGTTTGTTGAATTATTATTAATTTAGATCTAATAAGGATTTGTGTGTTTTTTTTCATAGGTGCAAAGGTGTGCTGAGGATCGGAGCATTTTGACCACCACATATGAAGGCACACACAACCATCCTCTACCGCCGGCAGCCATGGCGATGGCGTCAACCACGTCCGCCGCCGCGAATATGCTGCTTTCCGGCTCCATGCCTAGCGGTGATGTGATGATGAATCCAAATTTTCTTGCGAGGGCAATTCTGCCATGTTCTTCTAGCGTGGCCACCATTTCTGCTTCCGCACCATTCCCCACTGTCACGTTGGACCTCACCCAAACCCCCAACTCGGTTCCTAATTACCCTAGACTCCCTCCCTCCCAATTCCCCGGCGGCGGCGGCGGCGGCCCATATAGCCTTCCTAGTTTCGCTGTAACGCCGGCGCAAGTGTTTGGCCAGGGTTTATATTCTCATTCTCAGTCGAAGTTTTCTGGGCTTCAAGTTTCTCATGAAGCGCAAAACCCACTCCTGCCGCCTCCACAGCCGCACCCTTGTTTATCCGACACCTTGAGCGCCGCCACTGCTGCTATTACCGCCGATCCCAACTTCACCGCCGCTCTCGCCGCCGCCATCTCTTCCATCCTCAACGGTTCACAGCCAAACATTGTTAATAGCACCAATAATAATACCACCGCAACGGCCAATGCATCCAATAGTAACCCTACAAACAATAGCAACAACAAAACGCACTAGCTGTTTCTTGGACATGGAAAATGTTAATTACTACTTCATTACTTTTTTTTTTTTTTTTTTTTGTAATATTTAATGTTAATTAGTTTTGTTATTTTTATATTTATATATACTTTTGTTGGGGGTGTTAGAGAGACATGCATAGAGGATGAGCATGAGGACTTAGGATACACACATATTTTTGATTCTTTGGTATATTGTTACATACCTAAGAATAATCTGCTTTTCGTCCAGTGTAAAAATTATACATCCAGTGGATTATGTTGTTCAAATGCTTGTCTTTTTACATTTACATGCAATATTTCAGGTGAGTACATGTTTAAAAAAACAGTGATATTTTTTTTTAGTACTACTAACTCTATTACAATGTAGTATGTGTTCACATATACTTTCTTAACTTATTGAAGCATAAAGAGTCAATGTCTCATTGGAGTTCAAACCACCACCCATTTGAAAAAAAAAAAAAAAAGTGAAAGTAAAGCAATTATCTAAACAACTTTTTGAAAATTCGTTTAATCCTATCATTTTTTGTTTGTTTGTAGTGGCCTGGTGAGATTGTTTAGACAAAATATAAAAGGGGAAAATAGATTCAAGTATGAATACAAAGAACCAAAGACCAATCAAAAGGTTTGAATATTGAAAAAGTATTGTTGTTTTATTGCTTAAAATAAAATCTAAATCAATCAAAATTAAATTTATTTATAAAATGAAAGAAAATAAATAAATAAATAAGGAAAAATTTCTGCCAAGCTATGCTAAGTATATTAATGGAGTCAACAACCACGGCCGTCGTTTTGAAACGTAAGGAGTAATTAATTTGAGAGTTTTTATAGATGGAAGACTGCAACGGACCTCCAGGCAACTTCCTTCAGATTCCTACATACCCAACCATTCATTTTCATCACCTTAATATAATATTCTTTAGCAACGCGCGCATGAATAACTCAAATAATCAACCAATTAATATTTAGTATTATTTCTAATGACAAAATGAATTTTAATTTTAATGAAAACTTGATTAGCTATTTGGAGACTTTACTAATCAAGGCCAGAATATAGTTTGTTGAAGTAATAAAACTTGGATTATAAAAAATAATAATAAACTTATTTTATTGATCGAAATTAATATATATATATATATATATATATATTTTTTAATAATAACTAGTATAAAAAAAATAATGGGAAGAAGCTGAGATGGATGAGTGTGGAAGATGGATCGCCGTAGGTAAGCATTGATTAAAAAAATGGACAACTCAGATACGTTATTGACTTCCGTGCACATCAAATACGTCACCACTCTCATGATGTGCCAACCAATCATGTGCCTCGCTATTTAATAAGATAGATGCTGCTGGAATACGCGTATTTTTTTATTTATTTTTTTTAATTTTGTGTACTAAGTAATTAGAAAATGATGTATTGTCTAATTATTCTCAACTTGTTTATGATTCTTTCTCTATTTTGTGCCTCAAATTTCTTTTGTTTCATTATTCCATCTCTGAACTACAACTATGTGTAATTTACAAGTTTTTTTCAAAAAACTGAATTCTAACCCTAAGGACTCCTCGCATCCTGGGCTGACAAAACATCTCGTGAAATTGGATCTCTAATCATTTTTTTCAAATTTTACTTTTGTGATCAACTGAGCTGTTCATGCGAGTTTACCCAATGTACACACTCATAAAGTAATAGTAGGTTTACATTATCACTCCAAAAAAAAAAAAAAAAAATTGTCTTCCCATTTCTAGATGCTAGATATTTAGATATCAAAATTTCTTCCTTTGACATTTTGGTAAAAACAGTGGGTAGACCAAAACATATTGAACATGCGGCTGTCATAAGACTTGTGTGCAGGTTCATTTGAAGCGATATATATTTGATTAGACTAAACCAACATTAGACCACATTTGAACCAATAATAAGCTCATGACTTTGGTGAACTTAGGACTACAAAGTCAGCAGACAAACTGACAAAGATTCCATTTAACATTGGGCCAAACTGTTGTCCACTGCTATGGGGATGGGATTGGATTCCCATTTAGAGCCCACCCATACACAGACAAACATCAGTTCTGGGCTTTCATTTCAACAACCCAACAAGGATCTTGGTCTTCACTTTTTGCTGGGCTGATACGATGAGGATGTTGCGTTTGAATATGTTGCATTTAGTTCCTTCCACTATTCAGTCGTTATATCCTGCACCAGGTGCATAATCGATTATGCACCGCGCGTCAAAACGACGCTGTTTTTGTAATTATAACAGAGTGACACTACAATGTGTCTAAACCGATACTGTCTCACGTATTATTTTTATATTATCAAATGAAACTGCAGTTATATTAAAATGATACTGTAGTTGTGGTGAAATGAAACTACAGTATATATAAAATGAAACTGAATTACATTTCACATATTTAAATGTATATTGTAGCTGTAATTATATTGAAATGATCATGTAGTTGTGTTTTAATGAAACTATAGTGTATATAAAATAAAATAAAATAACATTTTCACATATTTGAGTGTATAAATATTGAATGAAACTGTAGTTATATCGAAATGAAACTGTAGTTGTGTTGAACTGAAACTGCAGTGTATACAAAATGAAACTAAAGAACATAGTTATTTTTTGCGAAGATTATGTTTCTTTTCATTAAATAAAACAACGTCGTTTTGACGCGCGGTGCATAATCGATTATGCACCGCGGCGCACGATATAATTTGCCTCCACTATTCTATTGGGTCGAAGTGTAAAGCTATGAGAATGAGGAGATTTCGTCTTTTATAGATACGGTTACGGTTAGTGGATTGGTTACGAGATGTTGTGTACACGCCTAATATTATATCAGCAAATGTTGGATATGTCATCGCCACACATTGAAATAATGCCAGCGGTTTCCATCTTTACACACAATTCATGCAATGCAATGCCTACTTGCCCTTGCCTTTCTCCTCTTAACTATCTCGCGTAACGACTAACGACGTCTTTATTAACAAAGTCCTGCCTTTAAATCTCTATTTATTCCTTCTTTCTGGGGTTTTTCATACCTAATTAAGTTCGTTGTTCATTTTGGCATTTCTCATCGTCACGTTGAATCAATGAACATTTTTTTTTTTAAATCCATATGAGTGCAACATCATCTTTGAATTTGATACGGATCATATGGAATACATAATAATTAAAGTTTCAAACTTGAGAAAAGTGATGTGACATAGAGTGGTTATGTTCCGTCTTAATTTCGGAGAAAGCTAACATTGATATAGTGTTCAATCACTACTACAGAAAACATTTTAATGTCGCTTTTTATTTATTTATTTACATACAATGTCGATTATTTGGCAATGTAGTTAGGCATGACATTGTAAATAAATGATGCGGCGTCGATTTTTTAAAACCGATGTTATATGTTTTTTTTAAAAAAAAAATAAAATTTAAGCAATGAGGTCGATTTTTTTTTTTAAAAAAGGCAACCAATCTAGTCGATCAACAATTGACTTGGTCGCGTGAACAACCACAATTTTTTTATCAATCGCGTAATTTTACTAGTAATCTGTTGGTTACCAATAAATTGCACTTATTCGACCTATTTTAATAAGTTGAAATTTTTAATTGTACCTTTTGACAATTCAGGGGTATAATTGCTCTATCATATCATATAAAGTTTAAAAATCTATTTAACTATTTTTTTTTCTTTAATAATATCTTTTAATAAAATATTTTATAAGAAAATTAAGCCCAAATAATATTTAAAGATGATTAAATTCATCTAAAATGAGTTCAGACCTTATGCTCAAATGACACATCTGTGTCTCCCGTTAAATGAAATTCACAGAATCGAATTTCTGTGGTGAGATATTAACTCTTTGAGGTGCATTAGTTAGAGAAAGTATAAAACAGAGATACCAATATGATCACAAGACATTCCTTCAAGGGAATGATAAAGAATTTAAAAAGGAGCTCGCAAGACATGAGAAACAACATTTAATAGTAAGGTGAGAGTTCCCATTCCTATCACAAACATTGATGTAGTGTTTTTATAAAAAAACAGAAAAAAAAAATGGAAAAAGGAAGATGTCCGTCAAAAGCAAGTGTTGCGTGCAAGTGTCACAAATATGGGACACGTTAGGAGTCCGTTACGCTTGCTTTTGCCTCCCCCCACTTTTCCCGTCATTTTTCGGCACTATAATCCATCCTTATCACCGACCTACTCTCTTTCCTTTTTCCTTCTCGCCGTACGATCTTTGTTCTACGGCCCTGATTTCACCCCACGTCCCTGTGCTATTGTTCCTTCCTTGTGTACCCAAAACGAGCATCTCCTCACTGCGACACTCCTTTAGGCTTTAGGTTACTTCCTTTTTCACACTTTCAATAGAAAAATGTTATTTTCCCACCTTAAAATTCATTAATTATTCATTTAATGGCAAAGATTTTCGATATGTTTTTATAAAAATAAAATATAAATACATTACCTAGTTTTCAAAAAATAAAAATAAAAACATTACCTAGTACTGTTAGACGTGGAGTGTAACAATTCTTTTTTAATAAATATTTATTAGCTATATATATACCCGGCATATCTAAGCACTTCATATTCTCTAAAAATTCCCTATCCACCCTTGATCTCTTGCAGAGTCTTGCTTGTCTAATTGGTGAGTTCTTGTAATTAGGTCGTTAATTGGATGCTGTATATTTCTATATTGATTCATAGATTATGATTGCATAACGAGGACTAATGAGTTTGATCAGTCTTTTCTTTCTGTAAACAAAAAAGTTGTGATCTTTGAACATGGTAGTTTCATTGTTGCATGCATGTCGCTTTGATGATTAGTATTTTCTGGGCTTTCTGTTACATAATTCTGTGTGTGTCAGTAGTTTTGTCCGATAATGTCTGGTTTCAAGTGGAACCTGGTTTGACTACCATTGCTTTCAGTCTTAGCGGTTTCTAAGGTTTACTTGTCAAGAAAGATTTTCCGGTCTGGGATTAACAATGCTTCCATATTTCAGACAATCTTCATTACTGAAAAGGGATTTTTTTATGAATTGGTTAGCAGTTGAATCTGCGGTTAAAGTTTTTGTGTGAATTTTAGGTCAAAATGGGAGTGAAAGCTTTGGTGGTCACTCTGTTTCTTTCATCCCTTGTGTTTCCGCTGGCATTCTCCAAATCAAATGATGGGTTTGTGAGAATTGGGTTGAAGAAGATGAAAATTGATAAGAACAACCGAATTGCTGCGCGGCTTGAAGCCAAGGCGGGAGACTCACTTAGGGCGTCTGTAAGAAAGTATTATAACCTCCATGGTAGAAATGGGGATTTACAGGATACTGATATTGTTGGGCTAAAGAATTACATGGATGCTCAATACTTTGGGGAGATTGGTGTTGGAACTCCTCCCCAGAAGTTTACTGTTATCTTTGACACTGGAAGCTCTAACTTATGGGTGCCTTCATCAAAGTGCTATTTCTCGGTAACATCATATCCTAGTCATATCGAACCTGAATTCTGATGTTTTGGTTTTAACTAATGGCTCAGTGTTTTGTTCTAGGTTCCGTGTTTTTTCCATTCCAAGTACACCTCTAGCCAATCCAGTACTTACGAGAAGAATGGTTCGTGTTTGGCTAGTTTACATAGAGTTCTGCTCAGCCTGCAATGGAAATAACTAACTTTTTTGTGTATTGCAAACTGTTTCTTATTAGGGAAGTCTGCTGAAATTCATTACGGGACTGGATCAATATCTGGTTTCTTCAGCCAAGATAGCGTTCAAGTTGGTGATCTTGTTGTAAAAAGTCAGGTGAATCTGGTTCTATATATGCTTCCTGTCTCGTTAATGTCGTGATGTTGGATTTTTCAAATCTCACAGTGTTGATATATCATGCAGGCATTTATCGAGGCAACAAGTGAGCCGGGTGTGACTTTTTTGGTTGCCAAGTTTGATGGCATATTGGGTCTTGGATTCCAGGAGATCTCGGTTGGAGATGCTGTTCCAGTTTGGTATGATTGCCGCATTATCTTCTTCTGTCTTTCGGGCATGCTAATCTGCTGTTTCATACTCTTCTGCAATAACATCTTTCTTATTTACAGGTACAACATGGTAAACCAAGGTTTAGTTCAGGACCCTATCTTCTCATTTTGGCTTAACCGAAACCCACAAGAGCAAGAAGGGGGAGAACTTGTGTTCGGTGGGGTTGACCCGAAACACTACAAAGGGGAACACACCTATGTTCCAGTGACACAGAAAGGTTATTGGCAGGTAGACTGATCTCCGATCCATCTCTTTGGTATTATCTGATCTGCATTTGTCGTCTAAATTTGATTTGATTATTTTGTTGTCAGTTTGATATGGGTGAAGTCCTAATTGAGGGTAAACCAACTGGTATGCTCTTTGCTTTCCTCTTTCTTCGAAGCTTGTTGCAAATGATACAACGGGACCATAAAAAAAAAAAAAAACCTTACTGATATATTTTTGTTATGTAGGGTTCTGCAGTGGTGGATGTTCTGCAATCGCAGATTCTGGAACTTCTCTGATAGCTGGTCCATCGGTATGTGTTGTAGAGTCCATTTTATTTGCTTGATATGATCATCTTTCTTTAATTTTCTCAACGAATTTCGTGTTTTTGGTGTGCAGAGTATTATTACCATGATCAATCACGCCATTGGAGCTGATGGAGTAGTTAGCAAGGAATGCAAAGCCGTGGTTGAAAACTATGGACAAAGAATGATTGATTTGCTTGTAATGGAGGTAAACCTTGGCTTTTCTACTGTACTAACTATTGGTTAGCATCCTTTCAAGATAACAACATTCCCTGTCTTGAATTATTTGACTGATCGGCGTTTTAACAGGCACGTCCAAAGAAGATATGCTCGCAAATTGGGTTATGCACCTTCAATGGAAACCGTGGTGTTAGGTTTGATTATTCCACTCCCTTCCCATTTTTGTCTGTGTGGGGCTTTTTGTTCGGTTCATATACTTATTTTAGTAAGTTGATTGGTTGTGGCAGCATGGGAATCGAGAGCGTTGTAGATGAGAAAAATGGGGTATCAGCCGATCTACATGATGCTATGTGCTCGGCTTGTGAAATGACGGTTGTTTGGATGCAGAATCAACTTAGCGAGAATCAGACTCAAGAAAACATTTTGTCTTATGTGAATGAGGTAACAATACATATATACTACATTCATTCTGTACTGGATAGGAGCATGTTCAGCTCCCAGGCCACCATCGGTCTGGCTTTCATACCAAATTGAAGCATGTGTTCCATCTCAACTAAAAGCTTAAGCTGATAGTTGGATTGCACATTAATGGTTATATGCTCAACACTTCATATATGAAACGAGAATATAATATAATATAATGCAGCTTTGCAACCGGCTACCGAGCCCCATGGGAGAATCAGGCGTCGACTGTGGAAAGCTTTCCACCATGCCTTCTGTTTCCTTCTCAATTGGTGGAAAAGTGTTCGACCTCTCCCCTAATGAGGTATGGTTTATACTTTATACTAGCTAGCCAATACGTGCCCCACCCTCTTTCCTTGCCTTATATTTCTGATCTGATGTGGTTTGTTATGTGAGCAGTACATACTGAAGGTGGGCGAGGGAAGCGCAGCACAGTGCATTAGTGGCTTCACGGCTTTGGATGTCCCTCCTCCTCGCGGACCTCTCTGGTACATTATTCTTTTATTTGTCCTATATGTTACCTCGAACTCCTCGAAGTCATCATGATATCTTAACCGACCATTATTCAATGTCTGATCTTCTGGTGTAGGATATTGGGAGATGTTTTCATGGGCAGATACCACACTGTGTTTGATTATGGCAAGATGAGGGTTGGATTTGCTGAAGCAGCTTAATGCCCCCTATTATCCCTTTATTCATTTTCTTGCTGCCATTATCTAATATGTATGAGTGGTTTAATTTAAGTAGATAGATGTACTTGCGAATCTGGGCATATATAGACGTACATTTGTAAACTATGATTATACTATGGTGTTTGGTTTGGTCCTATAAAATACTTGTAATTTGTATATATGTGTCTCTCTCTTTAATATGTTTCAAAAAAAAAAAAAAAAAAAAAAAAAAAAACTTACCAAGAAGATTTGTACTTACTACTTTAATTAGCTATTTTTAATTACATCCAATAATTATAATTAGCTTTAATTTGCCCATCAAGTAGGACAGAATAAAAGACAGAACATGAAACAAAACCTCATCTTGTTGTATGTATTTTGTCAGGAATATAATATATCTCAATCCAAAACAATTCTGATGATCTGTAAAGATATGTTTTCATGAATAATTGAATTGATTGTATTCTCTACTCAATTACACCTAAGACTCATATACATTCATTCGCTTTCCAACTTTAACTCCCCGTAAAAGCTGTCTATAGAATTAAGTAATTGTTACATACATATTTTCGACTTAGTAGCTGTTGCAGGCTTTCTCTTAGAGTTAGAAAAAATAAAAAATAAAAAAAAAATTAGAAAAGCTTGCTCCCAAACTCGTCAATGTTTTGTTTCTTGTGGGAAGACTTAGCTGCAAGATCTCTGAGCTCTGAAAGGCTTCTTCCAAGCTTCAAAGCCACTTTCATTTCAAACACTTCACCATTTTCCCTTCTCTCCATGTCCTTTTCACTAAGGTTTGAGTCTATGGATTGTTCAATGAGATGAAAGAAGCCTGCATTGCATCTGTACATCTCCAGCACCATTCCCACTTGTCCGCCGTGCTGGAATGTGTTCACAACGCTGGCTAACGCCCCCGCCGTCACTCCCAGGATTGCAGCCCAGGAGTTGTGTGGGGAAGATGATCCAACCAGGCAAGACCCCACCGCGGCCAAGCCAGTTAGTAGAGGGCCTGAAATGGCTAGAATTTTGTTGATTTTCAAGGCTTTATTGCCCAGTCTTAGGTAGTCTTCTTTGTCTTTCAGTCTCAGAACTTGTGTTATTTCTTTCATGTCGTCCTCCAGCTTCCCGTTCCAGCCGTTCCAGTCGTTCCCTCCGATTCTCCGGGCCGGTCTCCGGCGCTGCTCCGGCCACCAGACGGCCGGCTCCACCGTGTCGGGGAATTTCTCGAGCATGACTCCGAGGAGGGGGAGAGGGAAGGCCCTGTCGAGAGCCAACACTCTCTCCATCGCATCTTTAACGTCGCTAACCGTGGGGTGACCGATTGACAACGTTGTTTGGATTTCGTTGTACAGATTCTTGAAAAGCCTTGTCGCGTTTCGTTGCTCTTCCACCAGCTGGGACGGTTGGATTTTGTTCATGATTGTCAGCATCCCTGTCGCTCCCAAGTACATTAGTGTGGAGGAGAGCTTTAGCGCCACCTCGGCTCCGCCGGCGGCGGCGGCGGTAGCGGCGATTCCGGCCATTGCGGCGGCTGCGAGGATAATCCCATTGATGGAGGTCAACAACAGGCTGTTCCAATTGTCTCTTTGTTCCCCTATATTCTTGTGCATCTCCACTCTATCGGCAACCGCTTCCAAGATGGCATAAAGTTTGGCGACAACTAACGGATCAGGACCGCCGTTGGTCTGGTCATCAACCGTCCTTGTCGGTCGGAGGTTTTCGGTAATGGTGGTATACCCACTTTTCAACCCTAATTCCTCTACCAATCCTCTTGTCTGAAGAGTGGGGAGGGAGACGTTAGTTCTCCGTCCAATTCTGGGGAAATTAATGGCTGCTCTGATCGCTTTTCTCTGCGAAAATGAGGTAGAAGAAGAAGATGAAATCAAGAAGCTTGAAGATTGAACACCTGCCATTATATATGATCTGGTACGATGATATCTCCTGTCGATCTGAAATTGATTTAGGGTGAATTGAAGAAGATGAGAGAAGCAAAAGTGTGAGTCTTTGGAGATGGTGTGCTGAATGGTTTGGTGGGTGAATGGAGAATCTTGGATGACATTTATATAAAGAAGACAGGCTTGAAAATGAGAGATTTGACTATTGTTGAGAGTTTGAATAGGTGCATGGGGATGACTATTTCTTCTCTTCATTATTTGGCAATCACGCAGACTTAGTACAAATGTGTTAGTTTGGACTTACTATAAGGATATATTAATTGACTTTCAAAACAGGTGAACCGGTAGGGTTTGAATGAATGTTGAAAGGGCCAACCGTTGCAACGTAGGACTGTACCTCGTCCACACTGCATTCTATTCAGCGTACTAGTGTCTAGTGATGTAATTATGACTATTTATACAAATTTTTTGATTATATATTCATCGGTATCAAAAATTCAAAATTGTTACACTCCGCAACTCCCGCAATCCCATCGGTCAATTTCATTTCATATATAAAAGGAATAAACAAAATGTTAATTTTTTTTTCTTTTAAATTTATTTAACTAATCTATAAGATAAAATCTCAAACTCTAATAACCCTCACACTTGGTTGATAGAGTTGTGAATAGTGATTCACTAACTGATTAAGTGGGAGGGTTAATGTATCTAGCGCCCAAAAGAAATCATCACATAAGAGGCTGCAGGATAAAACTTTCATGATGCGGTTGGCGGTTGCTAGAGTTCAATAATGAAATTTAACCTAGCACCCAAGAAGATAGGAACTACTGAGCTACCAATGCGGGCCTAAATTTATTTATTATTTTAAAAATTATTATTTGTAATAATAATTTATATATATAATAAAGCCGGCCTCAAATATTACTTTGTGGTGAACTCCAAAATAATTATACTTCTACTACTAATGTCGTTTTAGATTTTTAATAATTTGTAATTTAATCTTTTTTTAATAATATTTCTCTCTTTTTTTTTTTTACAAACAACAATTTATTTTTATTAAAATTGTATTTATCCCGTGCATCGCACGGGACAATATCTAGTAATAAAAATAACAATAATAATAATCCAACATTAAAAACGTAAATTTGAACAAAATTTAAATTAAATAACATAAATTTCATAATAACTAACAACTATTAATAATAAATTAAGCTTTTAAAAAGAAAATGCAACTACACATAGAACACCACATTGAAATGCACACCACCCTATTAATTAAGTACTGCACACCACGTAACCACATAGCAGTGTAGTACCGAACAATACTTTTCAAATTTCATCAGTTGAAAATCATGAAAAAAAAACGGTGATATTTTGATAATTTCCTACACTGTACCATGTCTATTTTGGTGGTGCACTAAGTTCTGGTGTGTTGCAGTTATGAGTGCTATGTGGTACACTTTTGAGTGAACTCTGGTGTACCTTAAAGTGTTGGTCTGTGTACCAAGTTTATTCATGTGGTGCACTTAGAAGTGATATGTGATGCACTTAGTAGTGATTTGTGGTGCAATACAAAATACTAGTATGTGGAAGTGTGATTTGTGGTGCACATATCTAAGTGTCCTATCAAGTATATCTAAGTGCACTATCAAGCATATTTAAGTGTACGGTGTACCATTAAGCATATAACTAGCCATTACATAAAATATCTGAGCTAGAGTCATGTGTTGAACTTAGTAGTGGTTTGTGGTGCACTTAGGAGTGATTGCACTACCAAATATATGTAAATACATGCATCAAGCTGCACAGGAGGGTCGGCCGTATATGAACCATACTCAACTCTTTCTATATATATAATTCATATAAACCCATGAAATAATACAACTAAAATTTGAATTTGTGCGGGGCATCATTGATACTTTGACAGTGATATCCACATGGCCATGCAAAAGGAATATTAAACCGCCCATATATGCAATTAATATATATATATGGGCGGCCAGCATAAGATTACGAGTTAATTCGAATTTTTATATTGTATGTAATAATTAAGCAATGAATTATTTTTCACGTGAATTCAATACGAAACATATGGCATTTAAAATACGAAAACTCATATTATTTATTTAAAAAAAAAAACTATTTTACAAGCGTGTAAGAAATATACGCCTCAGATTCTGAGCTCATCAGGTGTGTATATATGTCCAGATTGCAGCATGAAGCCCAGAGCCAAATTTATCCTACTTAGACCGAAACAATATAAAGTTTAACTGACTATGATAACACTTTGTGACTCCAAACACTAATCTTTGGCAAATTATGCCCTGGACCCGTGTCCACAATTCATTGTGGACACGGGCCCAAAACGACGTCGTTTTAAAAAAAAAAAAAAACGCGTCATTTAGTTAAAAAAAAAAAAAATTCACGCGCGTTTTGCCGTTAACGGCATTAACGGCGTTATTGTTTTTTTGATTATGAATGTACAATTATGCCGTTATGAATGTACAGTTATGCCGTTATGAATATACAGTTATGCAATTATGAAATTATGAACACAGAGCTCTAACATTATGAACTTACAATTATGAACATATATAGTGATAAAATTATGACCATGGAGCTTTAAAATTGTGAATATAGAGCTTCGAAGATTATGAATGTACAGTTATGGAGTTATGAATGTACAGTTATAGAGTTATGAATCTACAGTTATGGAGTTATGAATCTACAGTTATGAGATTATGAATCTACAGTATGGAATTATGAATGTACAGTTATTGATCGAATTATGAACAAAGAGCTCTAACATTATGAACTTACAATTATGAACATATAGTGATAAAATTATGAACATAGAGCTCTAAAATTGTGAACATAGAGCTTCGAAAATTATGAATGTACAATTATGGAGTTATGAATGTACAGTTATGGAGTTATGAATGTACAGTTATGGAGTTATGAATGTACAGTTATAGAGTTATGAACGTACAGTTATGGAGTTATGAATGTATAGTTATTAACATATTGTAATAAAATTATGAACATATACTCTTACAATGAAGCGCTCTGAAATTAAAAAAAAAAAAAAGGAGATAACAGTGCCTAACGGCACTGTTACTCGTGTCCAGCAAGCATGCTAGACACGGGTCCAACGCATAACGATTGCTAATCTTTTTACTTAATCAATGATTGAATCACTATGATATACCACTTCACTATTCTGTCAGGCTAGGATACTTGGGCTTGAGGGCAATTTTTTTTTTGCCTTTTTGTTGGTAACACTGCACTATACAATGTCTCATGCTGCCATTAATCATCCATTAATTATACAATAACAGGGCGTTTGGTTGGAGAGGGGGAATTATATGGGAAAGGAATTGTAATTCCATGGGAGTTGAATTACTAGGAATAAAGTGAGAATTTAAATTCCAGTGTTTGGTTGACAATAATAGAATTACTGGGAATTTCAATTCCAATGTTTGGTATACATGGGAATTGAAAGGGAATAAGTAGTATAAAGTCAAAAATGTCCATTATTGTTGTTAGACATTAATTTTAGGTTAAAAAAGGAAGGGGTAATTTTGACTCATCACTATCTTTTTTTCTCAAAAATTAAAATACCAGGGGGGACATGAGATTTTAATTCCATAAAAATGGGGGAATTGCAATTCCATGGAATTGCAATTCCCTCCAACCAAACTACGGAATTTAATGGTCTTTGAATTTAGGTGGGAATTAAGTGGGAAGGGAATTTAAAATCCCTCCAACCAAACGCTCTGTAAGGATTTAAACTCGATCTAGCTAAGTGTCTTTTGATCGACCCATCATGTACGAAACCATAGTTTCTCAACCCATAACTACCATAAGACCCAATCGACATATATAACTATTAACTAGTTGCTTGGAGACCAACAAGAAGTCAACAACTAGCTATTGTACATCTAAGAATGTATATACCATATGAATCATATATTACTATTTCACAGAGTCAAAACAATTGTTAGGTACACACGATTTACTAAGCCTAATTATACTAACCAATTATAAATCTTACACCGGTGTTTGTTATTTATGCATAACTCACGTGGAGCCGAATTTAAAATCTGTGATTACCAAGCTAACAATCTGACCAACTTAGCTAGGATGACAAAATGTGTTTTGACTGATATAAATAATAATGCTAAAAATAATTTTATGAAAAAAAAAAAAGAGAAAGTTTATTGTATTTTAAGAGTAAATAGGAGTCAATTGATAATAATCTACGGATCCGCGTATTTGATAAGTTTGAAGGCCTCATTTTTATGACCACATGGTCCACATCCAATCCTGTAAACTCTGGTCCTGTTCACATTATGAAACATTCTTTCCAACCCACAACTACAAGCTTACAACAACGTATTAGCATTTTCGTTAAAGTCAAACATATATATATATATATATATATATATATATATATATATATATATATATATATAATTAAACAGTTAAATATATGATTGTGGGATGTGGAGATAGAAATTTTAATGCCAAAAATATAAAGTCAAAGGAAATTGATTAATGATTAGATTGATTTTTTTGACACACACATGATTAATTATAATGTAATATATGTTTTAATTTTTTCAATCTTTTTTAGTGTAAAGAATCAATACTTCACAATCGAGGTTTGATAATGTGATTATGCATCTATTTGAAATGATTAGATTGATTTTTTTGACACACACATGATTAATTATAATGTAATATATGTTTTAATTTTTTCAATCTTTTTTAGTGTAAAGAATCAATACTCCACAATCAAGGTTTGATAGTGTGATTATGCATCTATTTGAAATGATTAGATGGATTCTTATTTTTTAACAAATTGAAGTATATATACAATGGGTTATATATGGTGATTGAATTGACAATGAACTAGTAATGTTATAACCCCGGCCACTCTTCCATTCGCACAACTTTGGATTAGGTCTCTAACTCTCTTAGTATGAATTGGATTGGCTTCAATTCCTAAGCATGACAAGTTTGGTATTGTGAATAAAAAAATATTACAATTAAATTTGTGTGGCTTTAATATGTTATAAGTTCAATGACCCTATTCAATAACAAGACCATACAAAGTTTAACTTTATAAGCCCATTGTGACATGACATTTGATCTAAAGATAGAAAATAAATAAATAAATAAATAAAACTGCCCTAGACATGCATAATCACCCGAACAACACGAATACTAGACCACAAGGTCATGGCAATCCGTTGGAATATTCATATTACTTCTATTAACTTATTAATCTTCGTGATTGCAAGTGTTATTACTAGTATACCTATGTGGTTGAGTCTAATATTCTTAGGCATGTGTTACTATCAATGTATAATTAAAATGGGATAGGGTCAAAATTATGTAGATTATAAAATTCTAAATTTCAGTAATCATAATTAGTAATTGTTATGTTTGCTTTAAAAAAAAAATAGTAATTGTTATGGTTAATTACGGAACACCTACCAACTAATTATTTGACTAACTTGTTTTGTAGAGTTGTCTTCATTTACTACTTCAATCTAACCGAATAAGATAAAGGTTGTTGGATCCTTATAGGTAGACTACTTGATACTTAAATGATAAATTATTATGAGCAAGATAAAATTCATTGGTGAATAGCAACATAGGCAAGGAAGTGTGATATTATTAAATTAAAACAAATATCAGAGTACACATTTTCTTCGATGTAATTAAGCTAATAATAATTAAACCTAAAGAGACGTAACATTGAAAAGGGAATAAACCAAACGTTTTTGTTTTATGTTTTATTTTTTATTTTTTTTTCTTATTGCTACTAATTAATTAATTATATTCTTTCATCTTATTTGTTTTGTTTTGTTTTCATCTTAGTAGATAGCTACGCGCCGTTGCTGATAATTTCTGCAGGGGGCACACTACTACCGGCGTCGCTCCCTCCGGCGGCGGCGGCTGACCCGCCTCCGCCAAGGCCAGCATCAAGTCTAGTCCCAAATGGGCCTCCGGGACCTCCACCTATCGATCCAAACGGTGATGAGCCAACAGGAAAGCCTCCATAGCCAGACCCAATTCCGCTTCCACCTCCGGCGTCGTAGCCAGATGCGCCACCGGGAAGGCCAAACCCAGGTCCAGCACCGAAACCCGAGGAACCACCGCCAAACCCTCCTCCGAAGCTAGACCCGAACCCACCCCCGGATCCGGGTTGATCAAAACCCGATCCACCACCGCCGATGTCTGGGGTAGGAAACCCGCCGCCGCCAAGAAAACCCGGCCCTCCGCCGAACCCAGATCCTCCTCCTCCACCGCCGAAGTAGGGAGGAAACCCATATTTGTAGTGGAAGAAAGTTTTCTGATCATCATCAACACCTTTCTTCTCCAATCCTTCACTGCCGGCGGCCGGACTAGCATTTGCGGCACAAACAAGGGCTCCGGCAAGGATTAACAGGAGAACTTTAGTCGCCATTTCCAGTGACGACTTGTTGAAATTGAAATGATTTGGGATGAGAATATTGCATCATTGGCTATTTCCCCGATCTTTATATAGATGATTTCCGAACTGTAAATCTGATACATGAAGGTGAAAGTTAGGAAGAACATAATTTAGAGATTCTTGCATGCATGCATTATAGTCCATCTTTAACATTATGCAGGTGCCCAGCTATATTCAATCAAGAACTCCCAGCATCTCAACTTCATGACCAACCTAATTATATATGCCAATATAATTATTCCTCAACTAAGATGGGCTAGCTTCCATAGCTACAAATTACTATATATGTCACAGATTAATTACTCTCTCACATTTTAGGCCAACATGCATGATTTGTGTGAATATTGTTGTTACAATAATATGACTTTTAGAAACGGTTTTGTTTCATGTTATTTGTTTTCATTGTTTTTTCCTTAGTTCTTTACTTACTTTTCTTGTATAGAAAAAGAGACCTTATTTCTTATAAAGTTATGTTTTCTTATATTATAATTTATAACTGTAATATTAGAATATTAAAATATGCTAAGAGTATTCTCTATTCTAGTGCACGTTTTATGTAGCCTATATAAGGCAAGTCTCAAACTTTTATAGATTTTTTTTAAACAAAGTGTTCATCTTGTCCTATTTGTTCTAGCCAAGTAGACCGAAAATAACCATCTTCTACATTTCTTATTGCAATCTTGAGTTACATACTAATTAGAAACTTAAGAGATGAAGTTGTTATTAGTACACAATAGCGAGTTTGGTGCAACATGGCGACTCCACATGGTGCCACTTGTTCTTTAATTTCCCCTCTTTGTAATAATAATCCTCTTTTACTTAATTTATTCTTATCTTAGGCTATAATATGATAGGAATATATATTCTTAGGGCACGTTTAATGTAGCCTTTACAATTAAGACAAGTCTCAAACTTTTAAATATAACTTTTTTTTTTTTTTTTAAAGTGAAACATTTAATCTCTATTCCATCTTAGCCGATGAGTTTAAAAATTGGCCTCCTTCTACATTACTTATTGGAACTTGAGTTACTAGGTTGATGTTTATTTGTGTGCAAACTAATAATTGGTTGGATTATGCATTTGGGCAATCTTGTTAAACATCTCAAAGAATAACATCTTCTTTTCTTCAAAATGTGAGGATCTTAGGGTGTTAAGATATATGTGATCTTGTATGATTTAAAATGAATATTTGAAATGATTAAATTACTTATTAATTGTCCATCTCAAAGATGGAATGTTTGATTCAATGTCAAAAACTTTAATCCAATTAGGATAACCTTATTAGTTTAATGTTTGACTTGATTGTTTAATTTGGTTAATTAAGGAACTTTAGATTATACATAAATGAGGAACGAATACAATTGTGTATTTGTGTGTTAGTTTAGGGTTTTACTTTAACTTACCCTGGCTTGCATGAAGTGTGCAACTTTAAGACAACTTATTATGAACAACATTATTTCAATGTATGTAGTTTTGAATTTAATTAATTCATGCATTAATCATAACCCTTCCCAAGCACTAATTGTCTTAAAATCATAAATAAAGATCGAATAATTACACTACAACCACAAAATAGCTACTTACATATAGTTATAGGCTTTGTTCGTTTGACTTTCACAGTTGAAAAGTTAATTAATTGAAATTAAAATGTTTAGTAAAATTAATTACTGAATTAGTTTATAAGTGTAAAAAGACATAGGTCATGTTTGGTAAATCACTGTTAGCTGATTGAGTTAATTAGATGGTATAACTAGTTGATAACATTAGCTGATTGTAGAAATGTGTTTAGTAAAATAGTTGTTAGCCGATAGACTGTTTGATATAATTTCTTTTTTCAAAAAGCTAATTGAAAAAGTTGCTTCGAGCAGCTTTTTGAATTTTAGCATTTTGAAGTTGATTTTTAATCAAATCAAACAATTAATAGTGGTCAAATAAACCAAAATTAACAAATAGACTAATATTTTACCAAACAGGACCATAAAATGATGAACTAATATATTAATTTTAATTAATGAAAGGTAGGCACTGTCATTCTTGTAAATTACTATAAATAAAAAGGGAAAAAAAGTTATAAAAAAAAAAAGGCAGTAACATATTTTAAAACGCTACTTAAGATAGCATTTCAAAATAAATTATTATTTTAAACTTCCTATATTTTACTAAATAGAGCGTATAACCTATTTTTACCTAAAAATAAGCTATAAGCCCTAATATAATAGTCCTAATGCAATTGTTAATTAGTACATAGTTGTGATGAAATCAGAAAAGGCACATAGAGACGAATTGAAGATCATATAGCTACACGCCGTTGCCAATAATTTCCGCAGGGGGCACACTACTACCGGCATTGCTGCCTCCGGCGGCGGCACCTCCAGGGCCCGCATCAAGTCTAGTCCCAAATGGGCCTGCGGGACCTCCACCTATAGCGTCAAACGGCGATGATGAGCCTCCAGAAAACCCTCCATAGTTAGACCCCATTTCGGTCCCACCTACTCCGGCTTCAAAGCCAGATGAGCCACCGGGAAGGCCAAACCCAGGTCCAGCACCGAAACCCGAGGAACCACCGCCAAACCCTCCTCCGAAGCTAGACCCGAACCCACCCACGGATCCGGGTTGATCAAAGCCCGATGCACCACCGCCGATGTCTAGGGTAGGAAACCCCCCGCCGCCGCCCATGCCGCCACTGCCGCCCATACCGCCACCAAGACCTCCGGTGAAACTCGGCCCTCCGGCGAACCCAGATCCTCCTCCTCCACCACCTACATTCCCGAAGAAGGGAGGAAAGCCATATTTGTAGTGGAAGAAACTTTTCTGTTCCTCATTGATACCTTTCTTCTCCAATCCCTCACTGCCCGGACTAGCATTTGCGGCACAAACAAGGGCTCCGGCGAGGATTAAAAGGAGAACTTTAGTCGCCATTTCCAGTGGAATTGAAATGTTTTGGGATGAGAATGTTGCATGATCGGATATTTCGCTGATCTTTATATAGATGAATTCCACACTGTAAATCTGATACATGAAGGTGAAAGTTAGGAACAACATAATTTAATTCTTGCATGCATTAGACTCAATCTGGAACATCATGCAAATGCCCAACTATATTCAATCAAAACCTCCCAGCATCTCAACTTCATGACCAACCTAATTATGATTATTCCTCAAGTAAGATATGATTTGTGTGAATGTTACAATATGACTTTTAGAAACGGTTTTGTTTCATGTAATTTGTTTTCTTAGTTGTCTTCTTAGTTCTTTTCTTTTCTTTTCTTGTATTGAAAAAAAGGTTTTATTGTATTCTATAGACTAGATTATTTTAGGAATATTCTCTATATCCGGGTACGTTTAATTTGATGTAGCCTATATATATATATATAAGACAAGTCTCAAACTTTTGTAGGAAACTTTTTTGAAAAACGAAATGTTGGTATTGTCCCTATTCTATTCTAGTTTCTAGCCCTGGTGTCCTAAAACCTTCTTCGACATTTCTTATTGCAATTTTGAATTAATTATTACTTGAATAGTTAAGTAATGAAGTTGCTACTAGTAAACGATAGCAAGTTACATGGTGCCAATTTGGTATTGTCCTACTCTGTTATAGTTTACTCTTATCTTTATTTGTATGGTTAGAATATATTAGGAATATATATTCTCTAAACTAGAATATGTTAAGTATATTTTCTATTTTAGGGGACATTTGAAAAGTAAAATATTGATCATCTCTATTTTGTTCTAGTTGAGGAGTTCTAAAACCTTCTTCTATATACATTACTTAGCTTATTGCAACTTTGAGTTACTAGCTAGTTTGATGTTTATTTGTGTGCAAACTAATAATTGGTTGGATTATGCGTTTGGGTAATCTTGTTAGACATCTCAAGAATAATAACATCTTCTTTTCTTCAAATTATGAGGATCTTAGGGTGTTAAAACATTAAATTCAATTACGAAAACTAAACCTTGTTTAATGTTTGACTTAATTGTCAGGTTCAATTAAGGAACCTTAGATTTGTGTGTTAATTTTGAATTTTACTTAACTTCTTGTGCATAAATTGTGTAATTTTTGGACAACTTATGAATAATAATATTCCAATATATATAGTTTTCAAACTTAAATCATATATGCATTAATCATAACTTCTCAAAGCAGCTCTAATTGCCTTTAAATCACAAATAAGATGGAATATTACATGCACTACAAACACAAAAATAGCTAGGCTACATATATACATACAATTGAAAGCCCCCGCCTAATGCAAGTTAATTATATGTACATATATAATTAGGGCTAAATATATATAGGAAAAGAAATTCAGGCATTTAATTTCGCCTGGAACCATCAGATTAGATCATCGACAGCTGGGAGGTCTGATGGAGAGCGTGAGATCAAGAGGGTCATCGTCTTGACCCTCCTCCCTTGCAGCTGAGGAAGATGGTCTTGAGTTTATATGATCACCAGCCATCATCAATTCTGGTGTCTCATCAACATCAATCTGTTCAAGAAATGTAAATCAAGAATATATGCATGCGTTATTCAAGAAAGTAAACCAAACAAATTAAAATTTATTGGTTTTTGGTCATTAATTAAAATAGTTTAATAGTGAATTGAATTATTTGTTGTTATTTACCGGCACCGGTCTGCCCTTAGGAAACAACTTCTTGAAGATGATAGTTTTGGGCGCCGCCGGGGCTGAGTATTCCATCATCCTGTCCACCATTTATTCCGGTAAAATAATGTTAGTAATGCTAAAAACTGTAATTATTATTATATAAACACTCAAATTTTTAGAAATCATCATCATCGTATAGTAATTACCTCATTGAGGGTGGAATGGTGGGGGGCATCGGCCCCACTGGGCCAATGTATAGTCTTGCAGGTGGTGACGGCAGCTGTGGCCATAACGGTAGTGAGTATAGCGCCGCCGGAGGCGGAGGAGAAGCGCTATACAGCGGGGGGTAACCGTACGGATAGGGAAGGCTGGCCGCCCACGCCAGCTGAGCTAATGCAGCTTGAGTTTCTTGAACAAGAATTAAATTAAACCACATGCATATATATATTAGCTCTTTAATTTGTTAGCAAATCTAAACACTTTCTCCATGGAAGAAATGGAGATTTGGCCATGGAGGAATTGAAGTAACATATATACCTATGGCCAGTTGCTCCGGATCGAAACAGTTGGCGCGGTGAATCTGGAGGTGGCTCCTAACCCGATTTAGGGTTAGCTCCTTTTCATCCATCACTTCAAGAATTGTTCTAGGAGTTGCACCTTCATCAAAAAAGAAACGCAAAATGATTAAAAGAAATTCAGAATTTTTTTTTGTAAAATTGAATTAAAGGTGGTGAAGGGAAATGCATGGTTACATACATTCCAGTCCTCCAAGAAATTGAACAGCCTCCAAGAAGCGACGATGAAGATCAGGAGTCCACTTGAAGCGAGGTGGATAAATCAGCCTGGTTCCAGTAGGGTTTTCAGGACAGGAGGAAGACTGCCCACCTTCAATGGTTCCTTGAACGGAAAGGGAAGAGGAAGAGGATGAAGGAAAAACGTTTTCAGCCATGGAAGCTAATTAAGCTAAGCTCTCAAGAAAGATCAGAGAATAACAATGGCGGATTTGGGAGCTAGAACGACTAAGCAGAAGAAGTGTGCAGTGAAGAAGAGGAATGAGGCAACTTCACCACAGCACGACCGCTTAAATAGGCGGATCGATCGGACCCAACAACATAGTATGTCTGTCAGATCAGATCGGATGCCTTTTCTTAATTAAATGTGTATGTAGTAAATCCAAATTTAATTGTTGTAATGCTGCATGCGCTAACTGGAGCTCAACCGTAAAAGCTGGTGCATGGAATTCATCAAACAGAACACCAATATGGCAATATCGTAAACAAAATTCCATTCTCAAGACTGGCTTTACTATTTTCCGGTAAAAGTCAACTTCTCATTTCTCAAGCAGCAATGATATTACAATTGTTAATGATAGTTGCCTACTTTTTGTTTATATATTATTATCCTGGTTATCCGTGCCTAATTAAAAAATAATTAACGCAGGGTTAGAATTAACAATGAGTCTAAAATTGTCAGAATTAGTTGGTGAATTTTGGTCATCCTCAACTTCTGGACTATTTCGACGGTTTTAATTGAAATTTATCATAATCGAGTCTAAAATTGTCAAAATTTATTGGTGAGTCAGTCTGAGTCACGCAGTGGTTAGCCATTTTGGCGAGTCAAGAAAAACTCAACTCAATCCAATCCATCTCGAGTCATGAGTTGGACAAGAAGACGGACTAATAATGTTTTTAAAAAATAAAATAACATACCAATGTGTTTGAAATATTTATCATAATACCAACATTGTAAACTTATCCTTATTAGGACTTTATCTATTTATTTGAGAATCATAAGCAGACTCATCAATTTCCTAATCATGTCTATTTGTTGAAGAGATCCTTGTATGGGTTGAAACAAACTCCAAAAGTTTGGTTTAACTGCCTTCATGCATTTTTATTGTCCATTGAATTCCAGGCATCGAAAACAGATGTGTCACTATTTTATTACTCCCAGAATTCTACTCATGTTTATCTTATCTTCTTGTCTATGTTGATGACATTCTGGTGATGGACAGTGATCCGAATCTTGTGAGTTATTTATTACCAAGGGAGAGATTCAAGTTAACTTTATCTCCACTAGTGAGTTATTTATGTACTAGTGACTAAAGATCAATTTGCTGATATATTTACAAAAGCTTTAGCAGGTCCTAGGTTTTCTTTTCTTAAAGACAAGCTACATGTCATGTTTGTACCCTGTGCTCAAGGGGAGTATTAGAACCCTATCTATGTATTTGAATATGCTTATGATTCTCAATCCTAATCTCCCTCTGTATCCTCTTTTATATATATATATATATATACATACATATACTTAGATCCTGTACTCTTGTAATCCATCACTTCTCATCATCCTAGTCATTTTAAGGAATTACATTTTGTTTATTTATTGTCGATCTTTGTTATAAGTGCCTGAAAATATAATTAATGCATGATTGGAACTAACAATGAGTCTAAAATGATCAGAATTAGTTGGTGGGTTGGACTGGGTCGGGCCATGGTTAGGGTCAAGAAAAACTCAACTCAATCCAACCTAACTATCTTGAGGCATGGAGTTGGACAAGCAAACTCACTACTAATTTTTTAAACATAAAATAACATAGCAAGATGTTGAAATATTTATCATAATACGAATATTGTAAGAGTTACTCTATTCATATGATAACAACATAGGAAACTAGCTAGCTTACCAAATTTAAAAATATATTTATTTATTTATATGCAGAAAACATATAATTACTAATAAGAGTAATAATTGCATGTACATTTTTTTAAAAACAATTGCATGTACATTAATATCCAAAGATTCATAAAATCAATAATTACTTTTCAAGGTTCACTGCATTCATTCATTTTAAAATGAAATGGTTTTCTCAATTAGTGAATTAGCATTTACTTTATTTGTTTATATAAAGTGGGCTGATATAATCGCCTATCCCATTAAAATCTATGAACTAATTCTTTTTTGCCTACCTCTTATTAACATGTCACTAAATTTACAACTTAATTTATTCTTAAAATAGGGTGGGATGCGTTGGCCTCGTTGGTCCCACCTCCTTTTCAATATTTACAATATTTACAATTGAGTCAATATTTTGAAGACTCAAATGTTATGTCATGGACCAGGGCCCAGGGGTCCAAGGTTTGGTGGACCCTAGTCCAAAATGAAACTATTATATTGTAAAGATTTGTTCTAAAAGAAGAATGACAAATTTCAAACAAATTTAAGCACAAAATTTGAGAAGGCTTTGTTTGTATTTGTTACATATTGCAAAAATACTTCTCTCCCTTTATTTTGTGAAAAATAAATCGAGTATATATACGTACATTATTTTTGTGTGTGTATTCAAAAAGTATATTGCATTCAAAAAAAAAAAAAAAGTATTTTAACGTTATTTTTATATATTTTTTTTTAAAGAGCGTCCTCTATTTAATTAATGCTTTTTATTATTAGTTTGATTGATTATAATGACAAATAAAAACTCAGTTCATTGAAAAGCTCTTCATATAAAGGTGATATTAACAAAAAAAGACCATACATTATTCTCCTCAATTTTACCAGCATTAAATAACCTATCTATGAAATAATAGAAGATGAGAAATAAATTTATGTGCATGAAATTTATTACCTTTCTTTCCTCCAAGTCTTTCAACTACATTGAAGAAGCGGTGATGAAGATTGGCACTCCATTTGATCGAATTGATGGTGTTCCGATTTCTCAAAAATAATTCCATAAAATCTATTATGATTTCCATCTAACAACGTAACGTCACAAAGATGAGCTAAATGGATGAAGATTGATTTGATAGAATATAATATCAAATAGAAACTCACGGTCCATTGAAAAACTTTCCATATAAAAGTGATATTAACAAAAGATATGTTACACTTTTCAAAATTTACGGTATAATATTTTTCTTTCCTTAAAATCAAGAATTCGATCTATGAAACAATTGAAGATGAGAAATAAATTTATGTGCATGAAATTGATTACCTTTTCTCCCTCCAAGTTGTTCAGCTACATTGAAGAAGACTAGAGGTGATGAAGATCGACACTTCCTTTAGATTGAAGGTGTTTCGATTTCTCACAAAGTCCAATCCTATAAGATCTATTATGGTTTTCATCAAATTAACGACGTCACAAAGATGAGTTCAATGGAGAAAGATTGGTCATCCACCATGGAATATCTCAATTGGATGCATTTCATGGATGAAGACTAAAGAGGTTTTTTGTCAAGACTTTTAACTCTTTTAAGTGGAGATGGCTAACTAATTAAACTATTAATAGAGTTGAGAAGGGAGGTTTAAGATTTGATGAAGACCTTTGTGGCCAATTCGCAAGAAGTGAAGAGTTTAAATAAGGCAACATAGATGCATAATGAGTGAGGGATGCATGTAAGCTAAGCATGATGGACTGATGGTATAGTGGTGTACATGCATAATGCATTTGCTGTAAATTAAACCTCAGATAAGTTCTACCATGTTTGTAAGAGTAATGCTGCGCTATTCACCTCTCCAAAACTTTTTCCTTTTAATCTCCTCTCTTTACGTGACAGTTTTTTATTAGATGATTTAGTCTTTGATAACAAGTTACTGATGTCAACAAATTCATGACACCAAATGATTATAAGCTATGTGAATGAATTTTAGGAGGGAACAAATTAAAACATTTTCTGATCTATATATATGCAATAACATGATAATGTTTCTTTTTAAAAGTTAAAAAAAAAAATGTAAAAAAGAAAACCAGCATTGGATATACATGCATTTCGTAAGGTTAGACAGATAAAGAGTGCATGAAGAATGCATGTTGGACTCATCACCTCATTGAAAGCTACATTGGATCCTGCACAATTAGTATATAGGGTGCACATAAGCGTGATAAGACACACAATTAGCACATAGGGCCCACATAAGAGTGATAAGACTCATAATTAGTCCATAGGATCCACATAAGTGTGATAAGGTGTTTAACGTACATCTTTATTTATTACTCCATCCGTCTTATTTTATGTGTCTAATTCGATTAATGAAGTTTGACTGAAGTTATTTTTAATTTAATTTTTAATTTAATTAAGTTTAGTATTAGTATACAAAATTTATATATTTAGAAATTACACTAAAAGTACCATTAAATACAAAAAATCAAATTTAAAAATAAGTTTAAAAAAATACTAAAGAAAATAAATAAAGAAAAAAGTGTTGAATTGATCAATGAATAATTATTAGCATATATAAAATGGGACAGATGGAGTACATTATTTTAAACAATATTAAATTATTAATCTTTACAAATTCACGTTTCATTTCAAATTGATGTGATGTACTCGTCCCCGCGTGTTATTATTGTGAGCATATAGCCATTAACATGCAATCCAACTATTAGCTTAGGTTTTTAGTTGAGATGGAGCACATGCTTCAATTTGGTATCAAAGTCAGTGTTGCTTTTAGTTGAGATGGAGCACATGCTTCAATTATTATGACAATTACTACTAATTACATTGCAAAGAACATTAAATTCATGCCCATTTCATATTGATGCAAGAGAAATGTGTTTCCCTGGCCTTATCCAATTGTCACTTATTGTGAGAACACAACAACAATGAGTAATACGGAGTATTATATAATAAAGTGAACAGTTCTACCGTTATATTTTCAAATTTAACATTTTTAAAGAATGAAACTCTTGATAAAAATAAATAAATTCGAAGAAATTTTTTGGAAATTTAAAATTTTTGTAGAAAAAGAAGAAGAAGAAGAAATGACACATATTTTGAAATCGAATAAAGACATGTAATATTGTAATGTAAACATAACAATGATGATTATGTAATAACATGAATCAGGTAGTATCTAAGCAATATAATGTGATTATGTAATATATCATGAACCCTATTTAACAATTAACATTCATTTTATAATCTGTCACATTAAGAAAAAGTTTTATGGTCAAAACTAATTTATTACGGAGTAATTACTTTCCGGTAAAGACAACTAATAAAGTATCATACTGTTATTATTACTTCTAATGTTGTGTACTTTTCAAAATAAATTATTAATGATTTATTATCATTATAATTTGTATTTTATATTAAGTAAAATAATTAATGCATTGTTGGAACTAACAATTGAGTACCGTTTTTAAAACGTGTTGGCAAGCGAATTCGCTAATAATTTGAAAAATATATAATGAAATTAAATAGTAGAAATAATAATGGGTCGAGGTGCGTTAGGGGTGTCTACATTCACCCTGGTTGCGAGGGCAAATTATACCGTGGACCAAGATTCACAATGTACGGTAGAGTCTGTTCCAATACACAGAATTTGATTTTATAATATATGAAATTCATGTTCATAATACACACACATAAACACGATATAATGAACATGAATTGTGTGCATTATAAATATGAATTCTGTGCATTATGAACATTAATTCAGCTATATAATACACAGAATTTATTATGAGTAATTAAATGAACAATTAAATAGTAATTTTTTAAATTAACTAACAAATAGAATTATTTATTCCAGAATTAAATATTGTGTTCACAAATTATTTGTTGTTATAGCTTCCACCAAAGCATCATGAAAAATTACAAAGAATTAGATTGTAGCTCGAGTTGAGCTCCCCTAACATATTTTCTGGCTTCCTTCATTCCTCTTGCTGTAGATGGCATTTCCCCGGTCACATTATCGTGACAGACTCAAGTACGTTTTTCTGGTTCAATCTAAAGTGGTCTGGTATGGCGTCCTCTTGCTCGACCGCAGAGAAGAGCATTCTTGGGGATTGGAAGCTCATCCCTATATGAGTTTGTAGAAGTGTAAACTCTCAAGTAAAATTGCTGTCCCAAATACTGCCTTGCCCAGTCCTCAGACCTTATGTTCCACATTCCCACATTGTCCAGTGCCATGTAGATAGCAGTCCATGATCTTGGGTACACCTAAATGTTATCAAACAAGTTCATAAGCCTATGTGTTGGATCAGAGAGTCGAGTCCAGCATCCTGTCATCCAAACGTGACACTGACTACTACATAAGTATAAGAAAGAAACGAATTTCTTAACGAACCTGAACAGTGCATCGGGCAACTGTGTCTCTCAAGTTGTAACGCGTTCTGCTTGCTTCAGTCCACTGTCCACCATCCATTCTGTGAATTTCATATACAGAAATGTGACAAGACTATATGGGTTGATTTAATTTGTTGTTAGTTATTGGGAGGAGTGAAGTGAAGTTACCCGACGACAAAGAAAGAATATCCATCGATATGCCAGGACTGGACAGTGTCCTCCCAGTTTTGGAACACGATTTCCACGAAAGATCTGTAGTTAGCATCCATAACCGAGGTTGCAAGATAGGCAGATCCCCATCTCGGTGAGTCAGGGATGCTTCCGAGGTTGAAGACTCCCCCGATTTTGAAGTAATCTGCTAGCTTTAAAGGGGTGTCTGGATTCACAAACGAGACACCATTCACAGCATACCTCTGCTTGCCATTTATGTAAGGAGCAGAGTTGGCAAGCATGATTGTCCTAGCCGGTTTTATCATTCCATAATGGTATGAGCCTTGAGGATTCGGTCTTGGTCCACTCGCACTCAGATTCCTCCTGCTCTCACAATTTTATTTTTAAGAATGAAGTTTGATTCTTGACAACAAACCACTTTAAGAAGAGAATTGAAATTACCTTAGAGATCTTCCCTGGAACAAGGACCAGTTAATCTGAGTAGTAGGCCCTCCCGGGGGAGGCCCCGAGACTCTCGTAAATGAATTGCTGTAGTGGAGAACAGCTGTTGTGGTGAGTACACGAGAAGTGAAACGCGACGAAACTACAACATAGTAATCCTTCGGCTGCTGGTCTGCTGTGACTAAAACCGAGTATGATTGGCCTAAATGGATGTCGAGATTGGTGAATGTACTTTGCACAGTGTGTGATCCTTCAACCTCTACCAGCTTCAATTTGTGTCCTTGGATTCTGAAATTAATCGAGGTAGCAATCCCAACATTTGAGATTCTGAATCTGTATGTCCGACCTGGATCAACAGTAAATGTGTAGCCATTCCAGCCACGACCATTGATTAAAAGTCCATCGGGTAACGGGAGATTATGACCACTGTCCAAGATATACTCGAGTTGCTGCAAACGCCACAAAAGCCATTAGTTCTAGAGTGTGCTAACATTATTTGCTAGAAGATGCACTTACCCTGTAACTTCTCTTGGACCAGTCTCCGGCTAAAACAGTAAAATCACGAGCAGGAGGGGCGAAGGGTACAGGGATGAGAGGACGACTGTAGATTCTTATGGCACCGTACCCTCCAGCAGCCTTGTGCATTCGAAGAGATGGGAAGTAGAAATAGCTACCTATCTGGTCTTTCGCTTGGAGCATATAAGTGAAGTTTTTCCTAGGAGGAATGGGACAGGTGGTACCATAAACCCCATCCTGCCATGAATTCCTTCTTTGCTGTAATCCATTCCTGAAATTATCTTTACATAAGTCAACTGTCGAGACAATATGGTTTCTTGTACTACATTTTAGTAACGAATCCTAGAACTAAACGGATGAAGCAGCCATAACTACATTACTCCAGAATGAACAACTTGATTGCAAATGCCTTTTCCTAAACCAAGAAAACATTAGATTCTTAGTATTGGTGGCTAAAACTGTACACAACTGCTTAATTCTAATTTCTATTGCCTTTTTTACAGTCGAGTATATTCTTCAATCTTTATTTCTTTCTCAATAATGTAAGAGGACTGCAGTAGTTGAATTAATGAATGCAAAGGACACCACACACTCTCCATCCAGCTGTCCTAATGTGTTGGAAGAATTAAACTATACAAACAAAAACCGAGAGTTTTTCAAAAAAAA
Source organism: Ipomoea nil (assembly GCF_001879475.1). NCBI lineage: Eukaryota > Viridiplantae > Streptophyta > Magnoliopsida > Solanales > Convolvulaceae > Ipomoea > Ipomoea nil. The sequence continues at coordinate 1,185,392 of NW_017619575.1, forward strand.
AAAAAAAAAAAAAAAAACCGAGAGCAGTAAAAAGAATTCATGTGTCAGAAATCTGGAGATGAAGCACATGCAGTATAAGATCCTCTTGTGTACTGAGGAATTGTGCCCATACCATCATTAGTGCCCTGTCTTGAAAACCATACATTCATGTTGTCCAAAAACAAAATAATAATAATAAAAAACTGAATATAGTTTTAAGGATCCAACATCAATACCTAACCACATGGATTAGTATCCAAAGAATTAACCTCCCACTCCTATTGTCTCTACCCCCCCCCCCCCCCCCCCCCCACCCCCAAACTCTCAAAATGCAAAGGAAAAAGGAAGACATTTCAAGATTTGCAAAAGTCACATCACTTTTGAATGGGGGACCTTTCTTAGTTTTAGATCTTTAAGTTTTCCAGAAAATCTACATGAGTGATCTGCAGCAGTTCACAAGTTACATAAATGCTTAATTAGACTCTGAGAGAATGAACACAATTTTAATTTACATTACTACTGATCACAATACATTTAGAGTGATCTGATGCTGTATAATATATGCCATTCAGATGAATATGGAGTAAGAGTTTTTTTGGCCAAATTTTAGCTTCTTAGTAAAATAAAAAAAGTTCATTTTAGCTAATCAAGACTTATAACTCTATTATCTAGAAATCTAGAAATGCACTTTTATGTATATAGTAAACTGGACATTTTAGTAAGCATATATATTAAGCACAGAACAGATCTGCATTAGATGTCAAGTGTGCATGGTTCTATTGACTTCTCCCCTTTGCTTTAGCATAAAAAAAGATTACATTTTTCCAAAGCAAAGACTTTAATCACTAGAATCAAATGCTGGAGAGCTTACCAAGAAAGAAGAAATGGCTCATTCAGGTAGTTGTAGACGTTGATAATCAAATTATCATTGGTAACACAATCAATCTGTGGCCCTGGGAATTGCCCATTTATCAAGATTGCCTGGAAAAAAAAACAACACCCATTTCCCATCTTCAACCCACATTTCAAGAAAAAAAAAAAAAAAAAAAAAAAAAAAAAAAAAAAGAACTTTGAGAAATGAACAAGAGACAGAGAAGCTGGAGTACCCTTTGCTTGACACCCAAAGGGTAAATGTCACCATAAGTGATTTTCCAGGTGTAATATCTGTAAGGGTTGCCCCCATATACACCATTTAGGGGTAGCCACAATATCAAGACAGCAAGAATGAGAGAACACACACTACTGTACTCCCTCATTCTGTTTCCAATCGTGTATGTATAATGTATGTATTTTTCTTCAATTTGTTTTCTTCTCTTCAGTACATATAAGAGAGAAGGAATTGAAGCAGACTGAGAAAGATGGAGTGTGGGTATTGCATGTGAAGTGTAAGGTTGGCATGGCAGAGCGGCAGAGCCAACACATAGCCCCGCCACCGGCAATCTCACGCAGCTTGTGGTCTCATCACGTGCAAATGTCATTGACTTCTTTAAATAAACCATATTATCATTAATTACTTTGTTTTATGTTTTTAGATCAGACAAGAATTAATTGCAGGTGTTTGTAATAATGGAGGGAATCATCGCTTGTTTTATATTAGAGGTTAGATTGCCTTTGCAAATTGCAAGTACAAATACTTGCTAAGAAGATGAGATGTTTTCTTAGTACCTTAAAAGATAAACATGTGTATATAATGTTGCATCTCTTTTAAAAAGGTGATGTTGTGGCAGATATGATACCCAAATTTTGGGAAATGTTGACATTTTTCTTGGCTTAGCAAAGCCATTAAATTAGAAAATTAATCAATTATAACATTCTCGTGTCAAAAGAAAAAATTTATTTAATTTGTGCTTGTTCACTCATATAAGGAGATTCCAACTACAATTGATTAAAGATTTGCTTGTATTTCATTGGAGATAAGTTGTTTACTCAATTACAATTTACTTTCATTTCAAATGCTTCCATTGATTTTTCATTCTAGCTATACAATTGTGACAATGTGTAGCTAATTCTTAGGGAATTAGGATTAGGTTTACTTGTTAGGATGCTAGAATGTTTTGATTGCAATTAGAAAGTGATTTGATATATTGACTTATTCTTGTTAGAAGTGGACATTGTATAGACGACTGTATGATGATGGTCACACCATGCAATAGGACTTGGAGGTGTGTAATTAATTGCCAAGAGATTGAGACTACACTATAGCCTAATCCACTTGCATTTTCCACCTTGCACCGAGAGGTAGAGCTCGGAAGAAGATGTGTACTCTAAGTGTCCGATGAAATGTCTCAAATAGTAGGGTTGCTACGAGAGTAGGGTTCTACTACTTGATAGTCCAAATAGACCACAAGAGTGACTTTGGCAATAGAAACATCTTTCAAGAATCATGATTAATGCATTACACTATTTTTTATACCTAGGATCATTCTATTGCATGCAATCAAGGAACATCTAGTACTAGTCCCCTCTATTCACTCGATTCCACTTAGTTTTGTTTACTTGCTTTCTTTACATTTGTTTGTCGCTTTACTTTCACTTGTTGCTTTGATAATACTTCCTTGTTTAGCTTTGAGACCTAGCTTCCTAGTGCTCCTACACCCTTGTGTTTAGCCGCGCATTGTTCAATTCTCATTCGCCATCCTTAGAGAACGACATTCTGGGGAAGCTTCACCTTTCCATACTTACTTTACATCCCATGCTTACTACGATTATCAACTGTCAACCTATTTTTTTTTTTTTATCATCAGAAGCAACTTGGGCAGGCAAGAATTTCCACAATGGGCAAGAAGAAAGTGAAGCTGAAGGTCCTAAGTTCTTATGTGAGTTAACTCCTTGTCACACTTCTCTCTTTCTTTCTTTCTGTCTGTCTGTCTGTCTTTCTTTGATTTTCCTGAGATTTTTTAAGAATCTTCGTGCAGGTTACGTTGGATAATGGAGTGGTGAAGCTCAAAATAATGAAACCAGATGGATTATTAACCAACATAAAGTTTGGTGGAGTGGACAATCTGCTTGACCTCAGTTCAAGTGAAATGAACAGAGGGTAACTGTAATTTCCTGACAGTTTCTTGAACTACACATAATGTTTTCAAGACATCATAGTATTCTTGCTTAACTTGGACAATAAATTCTGAACTGCCCTAAAAACTGAAAAGTAAGCATCTTTACTCAATTCTCATAGCCTCTTCTAAGTGATTTAAACTTCAGTTGTGAAGGCTAATGTTTTGACAGGTACAGACAATATGGATTATGGGACAGATACACAGACATCAATGGCTAGAAGCACCTGAAGTTGAGCCAGTAACTGGAATTACAAAGCATGAAATTAGCATCAGTTAAGGTTTGTTGATTAGATGTCTGAATTTCATTTGACCACAGTAAATTTTGTACAGAAAAATATATATAAAAGCTTTGTTTGCATGGCACCATCTGCAACAGAAATGACAAATGTACACATAAATAAGGCCCCAACAATACAACTGACAACACTGAATAAATGTAACATCCTACATTAATCAACTGCAACTTCAGACAACTACTAAAATCAATGGAGCAGCCTCAGCTCACTCCCAGAAGTGGTTGGATTCTCCTGCACAACCTCTGAATTGAAGACGGCATTATTATATTATAAATTAAAAAAAAAAAAAAAACCAGCAGTAGTTACTAGTTAACCTTTCTTCAGTTCATTGCCATTCAAAAGAAATAAAAATAAATAAATACAACAAAACTTTGCCAAAGACACAATAAGACTTGTTCATCTCTGGTATATATACCATGAGGCTCAAGACTCCCACTTTCTTCAGCTCTTCTCGGGGTCTACCAATGATGGGTATAATAATGGCATTGATTTTTGAGAATTCCATAAAGCACAGCTCGTGGAAAAATTCCCCTCCCAACTACCCTTGTGGATGCCCAAAAGAATAAACATCTACATTGGAATAAGCTAAGCCAGCCATTCTGCAAAATATTATATAAAATACTCTAATGAGTCTCCACGCCATATTAAACAAAGTTTGGTGGAAGAAGAAGATTAGTAAAGAGTAATTTATTCGTACCTGAACCTTTTTGTCAAGGATGAAATGGATAATAAAACAAACAGAAGGCAAGACTCAAGAGAACGTGGAAGCCCTGATTAGAGACACTTATTCTGGTGTGATATATGGTTTTCAATCTTATTGTGCTCGCTCCACTTGCTTTTGTCGAGTTCACTACCTGGCTTGTTTTGGTATTGATTATCTTCTTACTGCACCCACACAAATTTACAGACTTCAATTTCAAAAATCCAAACTTCAAGTGTCATAAATCAAGAAAAAGCTCCACCAAACACTTGATGATTAAGATGCGAATTCTCTAGAAATACAAAATGCCAATTAGCATCGGGAAACGAGAAAGAAAAGGACAATGAAGCAACAAAAAAAGCACTGAAATCTTTCTCACCTTCCAGGAAACATACAACTCCCGTGACCTGCAATAAATTCCCCACAAAGGAAAAACAACTCAGATGAGAATTCACAGTAAGACTGAAGTAAAGACAAACAACTGGTGGAGCCCCATACTTCCTTGCTAAAGTTAGTAGGACATGCTATAAAGTTTATTCTCCATCAAATTGGTTATCTAAGATTTGAATAGGTAATAACAGATAAATTATACACTTAATATACAATATCATAAACATAAGTAAGTGCTTATATCTGTACAATGATGGAACTCTATTTACTGTAGGGAATCTGGGAAAGGAGATCAAAATTCGCTATTTCAAAGTCTTAAATATCCAAGGAGTGGGCACCACAGATCTTCCATGTATGAGAAGCACCCAACTATTGAGGGATTCTAAATATCGTACCACACTCTAAAAAGGCCATTAAACTTTCAAACTAATTAAGCATAATTAAGCTAGCTCAAAAGCTCGGACACCTAATTATAAACAATGATTAGGACAAACAAAGGAATCCCATTTACGACTATTATTTCAAGAATATTATTATTACAACTAATTTAGTATTCTGTAAGCTAATTTTTTGTTGAAAATGCAATGAAAAGTTGATACTTTTGGTTGGGACTACTGCACTTACTTGGATCAGAGGTGGTGATCATGGCCACTCCCTTGAAATCACAAGAACCCACAGCCTTCCCCGACTTCTGGTAGTAGCTATCGAATGCATATGAAGCATGGTTCTTCACATCACTAGGCTGATAACAGCTCTCCCCTGGCTGAATTTCCGAGCAATTTGCTCTCCCTGGCCCACAAGCCCAATCCAAAGCAGCCTGCAAGGTCTTCTTATCAACACCATCCATGGCTATGCAATAGGTTTGGTTAGTTGTATCATTAGCCAAGAATGTACCACTGCCAGACACATGAAGCAAGTAAACTGGAGTTGAATTTCCATAAAACAATCCCCAATTAGCCTCAGATAGCGGTGGTGACCTCAAGTCCTCATTGAACAGCTCATATATGTACACACTGGAAGTAATTTCCGGATGCAAAGGCGACCCAGTTCGATCATAAATATGCTTAATCATATTTGAATTATAAGTATCGGCATTATCAATTGTAGCATAGGGCTCCTTAGAATCACCCTTGGAAGGCCACCCAGTCTCAGTAACCAGAACCACAACATCTGTAACATTCAGATTCTTCATAGAAAAATACACAGAATCAATCATAGCATCAAGCACATTGGTATAGTGCAGCAAAGTATTAGGATCCACCATTTCTTTGGAAGGCGTCAAGGGCTTGAAAAGAGAATTATCAAGAGGAACAACCCCCTTGTTCTCCATAAATACATAGTAAGGATATAAATTCATCATCAAAGGAGACTGAGTTCTAGACAAGAACTTGAGCAATTGGGAAATAACTGGGGTGAGAGACTGGTTGAAGAAGGCTTGGGAAGGTGGGAATGGGTCCAAGATAATGGAAGCAGCACTGGGGGTTGAAATCTTGATCTGGGTATGCAAATTTGAAGCCACCAAAGCACTGTACAGAGATTCAATGGCAGACATTAGCAGAGGGACTGAACTGGGGACAGTGGTCAACACTTCATCCCCAACTGCAATGGCTGTGATGAGTGTCTCCGGGTAATAAGCAGCCACATTCCGGCCAACCCAAGCCGCCGCCGTGGCGTTGGAGGACCCTATGGCCAGAAGCTGATTGTTGGGCACACTAACAATAACTCTAATCTTGGACTTGGAAAGTGCCTTGAGAATTTCTGGGTCAGCATCGTATAGCCTTATGTGGGTTACCTTTTGCAACTGCAGGAAAGAAACTAAGTCAGCTGGAGACAGAAAGTCCTTCACATCTGTGCCAATGTTCACCCCAACATACGGCTCTTCTTCACCTTGTTGAACCTTTTTCTCTGCAACACATTCAGAAAAGATTGAAACTTTGAACAAAAACAGCACACCAGAAACTGGAAATACAAGTATTGTAGCAAATGGGAGTACCTGGAAAAAGATTTGAACTTGAAGTGGCGGAGGAAACGAGGAAAATGGTGATGATGAGAAAGTGGAAGAAGCAAAGGGTGTGCTTAGATTTTGCCATTAAGGAGAGGTTTGAGGTTTTCTTGTATCATCATCTGGTTCTGGGTTTGCATACTATATTGGGAAACTTCTGTTGTTTAGAGATGAAAGATAACAGGACTTTCAGCACTAGAGGAAGAAGAAGGAAGCATTAATGAAGTGAGGTGAAAGTAGCAAAAGAAGTAATTATGATTACTTGTAAAAATAACATCTTTAAAATGTTCAAAACTTTCCAGTATCCAAATATTCTTTTTAAAACTGTCAACAACTTTATAATGTTAAAAAAGTTTAAATCTTTTTCATTATTCTTTTAAAAAAATTCTGCAATCAAAAGAAAAGAAATTTTTTTAATGTATAGTATCCAATATTTTTACTACTGTAAAATTAATATAAATTTGGTATAACTGGATTAGTAAAAAAAAATTGAATTGGTTATTGAAGTTATAGTTAATTAGCAAAAATGGTGGTTGTATTTTTAGTTGCATGCAGTTAAATGACTAAAATGACCCCAAGGACCGACAGGAGAATAAGGAGGGAAAGAATAAAAAAGTGACATGTTTTTTTTTAGTGACAAAAAATTTTATTTTTACTAATTGAAAGTGTATATTTAATAAACTTTAAAAAAGTATTCAAGTATTTTATACAACGGACTTGATTGTTGATATTGTCAAAAATAGAACTTATCATTATATTGATGATATTTCACTGGTCAAAGTACTTATAAAGTCGCTGTATTATAGTGTTTTGTTCAATTTAGTCCTTGTACATTTATTCTGTTCAATTTAGTCCCTTTACTTTAAAAAGTGATAAAACTAAGGATAATTGTCCAAATCTCATTACGAACATGGTCGTAATTATTTATTTTGGACATACTAATTTAATATATTGGTGGTAAAAATAAATTTTTTTAAATATTTATAAAGTAATATATGAGTAGGAATATAAATATCATCAGCGTCACGTAACCTAAGCTAACGATAATATTAACATTGTTAACTATTGTCCTTTTTTTTTTTTGAAAATTGTTAACTATTGTCCTTAATTGCACCATTTTTGAAAATACAAGGATTAAATTGAACAAAATAAAAGTATAAGGACTAAATTGAACAAAAAGCTATAATACAAGGATCTCGTAGGTACTTTAACCTATTTCACTTTGTGATCTTAGCTATAAATAACTACAATAAGGTAAATCAGTTTAAGTTATTCATAACTAATCGGTTGAAACTAAAAACACTCAATTCAAACTTGTAAACTTGATTTCAAATTTATATGTCTTTTTAGACATCTTGAATGGGGATACCCATCATATTCTATTCCTTTTCGGACGCTTTTTGCATGATGAGTTGGGTGCAGAAAGTTTGAATAGTAATTGTAAAAATAATTGGGGCCAATTCTGGAAGTATGTGTGGGTGGGGCCGTGGGGGCTCAGGGGATGAGTCTGTGAAGCATTGAATTCCAGGCTGGAATTCAGAGATGGACGTTGGGGTTTGGTGAAATGACCTGACTGCCCTTAGCAGTTAGCACATGTGGTTGGAAATGCAGGTGCTTTCATTGAGTAACAGAACTGAACCAAACACGACAGAGAAGCAGACACGCACACTCGAACCGGAGGGGCAGTTCAACCTTGTGGTGCAAATTATGAAAGGTGTTTGGTAAATAGTTATTATCGGATAGTTTTTAGTTGATTGGATTGATGGATTTTATTAGTTAATAGAATGAGTTGATTGTAGAAAAATATTTGATAAATTAAATGTTAGTTGATAGTTGATTACATGTAAAATAATTTTCTCAAAAAATTATTTTGAGTAACTTTTTAAATTTTAACGTTTTAGAGTAATAAATTGTTACAAAAAGTTAATTAATCAAACACTCATATTAGTTGTTTAATCAAGTCAAATATTAAATAATGGTTAAACAAGCTAACTATATTACCAAATAAGGCCAAAATCATAAATATTCTTGGTTGTAATTTAGAAAGTAGACAAATTTTGTCGGGGGCATGTGTCATTTTACTGCATGTGGGATTCTAACTAGTTTTATCTTCTTATGATCTTATAATCTAGTGACACTAAACTACTTTTCCATATGGGAGGTTGTGAGTGAGCCTTAGTAGAGGCGGAAACCGTATTAATTCTTTATGCTTTAATATGTTAAAAAAAAATAGTTTTGAACAAATGCTGCATTATAACAGCCCTAGTAGTAATTAAAAAAAAATGGTTGTACCTTCTCATGATGTTATGGGCTTGGTGATTGGTCTTTGTAGGTCCATTTCATTTTTTTTTGTGGGAGCCCAATTTTTTTGGGATACCCAAGGTGGTCTATAACTCTATATACAAGCTACCATATGTGGGAGCCCAATTTGAACCTTCAAAAATTTATCTCATCTTGAGGTTGCATTTTGCAACAATTATGCCATGGATCCAAATCCACTTTGTAAAGTGGACTCGGGTCAAAATACACAATTTATATACTGAATGTTTACAATTCATTTAGTAGGTAAATTGTAAACATTCAATATATAAATTGTGTATTTTTGAACTCAAGTCCACCTTAAGGTGGACCAGGCCACAGAATAATTTGCCTGCATTTTGAAAGTTATATTGTGGATCAAGGTTTAACTCAAAACGTCTTTTTTAAGTGATGTAGTCTTAAAACGTAGCATTGTTTTTTTTTTTTTTTTTTTTTTTTGGTTTCGCACAATCATAAATAACTTAAGTCATCCTGCCTTTATCTCCCACCGCTCTACAATATTCAATTGAACCCACCTTGCCTTATCTCCTAACCTATATGCATTATTAAAATCTCTCCTCCACTTGCCTTCAAACTTACCGCTGTGCTATAAATTTACAGTTCTTAAAAGTTGATTAGTGAATGTATGTATCTGAAACATCAAAATAGCCTTCAAAAGTACGTTATATATGTTGTTTCTAAGAGAAGTTGATTATATCAACCATCAATCATACTTCAATAAACCTCCTTTATACTACACTCATTTTAACCATCAAACTTTTCCATTAAACTCTATATAGAGGTTTATTCCAAAGTAGATCTTTCTTAACAAAGTTCCAGCCTGACCAAACAAGCTCCAACACTACATATACAACACTACTTTGTAATGGGGGTATGTGGTGAATGGCGATGCACCCCTCGACGACGTTCTACAATAACTCCTCCTTCAATCCCTCTCCTCTATGCTACACTTTGCAAAGGCAATTCGATCACCGTAATGCATTCACGAAAGCCAGTAATGAGTCTACATCCCTCTTCTCGGATGGATACTTGATAGCCCGCGATGAATGTTTGGGGAAGAAAAGGATTGTGGGGAAGCTGCCTAGCTGCAATTCTTGCTTTGCAAATTCTTTCTGGTCCCCGTCTGCCCTGAACTTTCCAACCTTCACGCCTGAACCAGCCAAATTCTCTGCCAGTTGAACGTATGATTCTTCCATGCCCTGCAAAAGGTTATATATGATTATTAGTTCGGTGTTTGATGGAAATGAAGTATGGTTGGTTAATGGTGGAGCAACTACCTGGCAGAACTGGCACCAGGGGGCGTAAAGAACCACGAGCCAAGGCTCCTTCCTGTCTTCGGTTTTCAACATGTTCTCGATTCCAGGCCTGTTTAAGGTCACGATGTTTTGGGTCTCGAAAATGTCTGCTTCAACGGCAGCAGCACCGTTTGTGTGGACACCGCCATTCCCATTGCCATTCGAGCTTTCGTCCTTGAGGTTGCCTTTGTGCAGACCACATTCTTTGGCCTTTGCGTCTTCCCACCACCACCTTCCTTCTCTCTCGTGTTGGCCAGGTAAGACGGCCCTCGTGCAGGGCTCACACCCGATCGAGATGTAACCTTGAGAGTGCAACGAATTCACGGGCACATTCATGGCTCTAAGGAAGCTCCAAATGTCCGTGCCATTTACATTAGCCACCGGGTTCCACTTCACCAAGCTGCCAGCCCCGCCATCCAGCCCCTCAAACGCTGGGTCGACTTGCACAACCGGGATTTCAGATCGAGTCCCGGGGGATTGATCTTTGCGTTGCCCAGTGATCCAGGCACGTAACCCCTTTAGCGCCCTCCTCAACGGCCTCACCTTCCTCACACGGCAGCACTCCTGGTGACCATCCTCGTAAAACGAGAAAAGCCCCTTGCTCCTAACTAAACCCTGAACCTCAACAGCATCAGGAAACATGTACTCGATGCGAATGTCATAATGTTTCTCAACTGCATCAAAGAACTGATACGTCTCCGGATTCAACCTTCCGGTATCAAGACTGAACACCCTAAATGGTCTACCAGTTAGGCGTGCATACTCAATCAAAGCAACATCTTCTGCACCACTGTAAAAAGCAAATATTCTCAGAACCCATCCTCATTTAAGCAAAAAAGAAAAGAGCTTTAAAAATTCTTCACCAATCAGTATAGAACCCTAAAACTCTCAGACAACCCTTGAATCAAAAGATAGACATATGCACATAGAAATCACCAAATGCATCTGTAAACTCAACTGATTATCTTAAATTTAAGGTATAATTACACAGTTTCCATAAATGATTAAAGTCCATAACAAATCATTGGTTATCCCTTCAAATAACCATACGATGGTTGGTGAGATAAGCAATTAAGCACTTAAAACAATCAATTCCAGAAAGAGCTTACATAACATCATCACATCAACAATTGGTACCATAAAAACAGACATGACAGGAAAAAAAACACATCTAAAATGATCCTTACTACTTTGTACTGTAATTACCTGAAAGCAATAGCAATATCATCCCCAAATTTCTCGAGGGCCTTATCTATAATCTCAAGTGGGGAAGCATTTTCAAGCTGCTTAGCCAATTTCTCATAATCCTCTGCCTCTACTTTCTCAGCAGTCTCTGCAATTTCACCGCATACCAAAGGGTAAATCAGTCATTTCTAATCTCCCAGGCTCGCAAATACAGAGTATATAGACCATTCAAAACGAAACTAAACGTACCAGGTGCAGCAACGGTTGCTGCGGCGGCGACAACCGCCTCGTTGCGCCGTGGCTCAGCATTCAACGGCTTCACATCGGAATGCCTACGAGAAAAGCCCACCGCCGTCGGCTGATGATACGCCCGATCCAACGGCTGAAAATATCCCATTTGCGGGACTGCAAAATACACAACCAAATTAGCAAAATTTGAATCAAGAAAACCTAGACCCGGTTTTCAAATCACCCAAAAATCCAACCTTGATTCAAATATAGAAAGCGGGTACCTTTGTTCTGTTCAGAAATCGAACCGCGAATTGTGGCCGAGGAACTGAAAGCCAACGCCATTTCCGAAGCTCAGCAAAAATTTCACAGAAAGAACAAAAGAATTCCCCTAATTCTCCTTCTAAGTTATACGAATTCTGAAACTATGTGTGTCTCTGCAGAGTGTTCCGCTAAGGAGAGATATAAAGAGAGGAAGAAATCCCTGAAGAGAAGGCGGCCTTTTAGGTTCATTGAACCTGGACGTGATTTCGGATTTGAGGGTAGCGTGACGTGGCGCGAGATGATTGGATAGATGTCAGCGCTTACGGTCGTGTGGCGGGCAGGAGAGATTCCGAGAAAGAGAGACGAAATATAAGGCTGGAAGCCCTCACTTATTTCAAACCAGTCAAAGGTTTAGGATGTTCCTATGTACGGCTTTTATTTATTTCCCATAATAATTACATTTATAGCAAGTTTTAATCACATAATTCAATATTAAATTATTTAAAAAATAATTTTATTGTATTTCACTATACTGTAAAAATTTATGCTTTTTTCTGAGGGTTAATATATCAGATCAGGAATTGTGTTTATCTTTAGCCGTTTCTTGAACAGAAATAGTTGTTGAATATTCAATGGTTAATTAAAACGTAAGAAAATTGTATTGTAAAATGTGTTAGGAATTAGGATATAATGAAAGGGGAAATATTATATTGAGGTTGGAAAGCAAAGAGATATTTGTGTGGCGCAGGTGGAAATTTACGTAATTGTCATGGCTTTCCCTATCATCTACAGCCGCCACGAATTTATGCTTAGCTATGCAATGACATTTATCAATAATTGTTGGGAGAGGGTCTTTCAAAACAAATAAAAAGTTAGTCCTTATTAATCTATTAATAATCTAAGCTTATTTATCTTTTTGTGATTTTTTTGTTAGCTAAGATCATAATTCAAACTTCACTCATAAAGCATATTTGGGTAATAATTGTAGGTTTTCTTGTAAATCATGCAAAAAGAAGTGAACATTGTTTTGTATATGAGAATCAAAAGTTTGATTATTGCTAACACTCTCTCGGTCAAGTTTGTCGCATAAGATATGATCTTCTTAATGTAATTTATCTCTCATTGTTATATGCATGTGGACTATTACATAGGAGGAGACAATTTTATTATTACCCCATTCGCATTCTCAAACAATGATTGCAAGTTTTTCTCATTACCCAAAAAAAAAATATATATATATTACAACCTAAACGAGATTATCTATTTGTGATTATTTACGGCTAGAGCCACAAGTTGAGTTTCACCTAGAGTTCACATTTTTATAAACTTTTCTGTAAATCAAAGAGGGGTGGACTTTATACTAAACTTAATGCACATCCTTCTTGGCTTACCTCAAGGGACCAAGAATCTTTTGATTCTTCCATTACTGTCATTTTACACTTTCTAATTATATTTTTGTATTTACCAACAAAAATACTAATTCACTATAAAATGTCACTTCAAGCATAATTTGTCACAAAAAAAAACTATGATTTTTCGTTAATATAATGCCGTTCACGATAAATGAATCAACCAAAAGTTAATTAATTAATTAAATTATTAAAAAAAAAAAGAAGGTGTCTTCTGATGTGTTGAAGAGACAAAGGGCGGTTTGAATTTGCAGGCGTCCGCGTTATTGGCAGTCTTGATCGGAATCTGTGTTCCATAATGCAAATTGCAAAAGTATGGTTCTTAATGGGATCTGTCGCCATAATGCATCAGATTCAGTCTTCTTTGGTAGGATTATTTATAACATTTTTGACCCACAATACAGGATTATTTATAACATTTATAACATTATTGCACTAATTTCGTTCACATTTCTGCACTGGTCCAGTGAAAATCTGCTCACAGGATCGCATGTATATGCAACTTGGTGTCATCTTGCAAGATATGTAACCAACGATAAGCTCATACCGTTGGATTTATGCGTTTTCAATGAACACTATCCACGAACACGAATAAATCTTGAACTTACTTTTACGACGACTGTCATCCCTCTATGGTAAGCCACAGCGTCACGTCTAGAATCGAGCAGGGCTGAACTCCCAACACAGGCTATGGAGAAGAAGCAAATCATAGTTACGATGGATGCTACCGCCTACAGAGTTCTCAATGGGAAGCACTGCTTTGTCCACTAACCATAGTTAAACTGCCTAAACGAGGAAAGCAATGCAATATGGAACTATCACATTCCTCAAAACTCATTGAAAAACAGACATTAATTTAAACACAACAAACCTTAAATGCAGCCTCAAACTGGTCACATGGGACAGTCGTCTCACACTTTGGGTATGCTTTAAGTGCAGCAGCCTCACTATGCGCACCAGGAATCCCTTATCATTGCCACAGAAAAAAACATGTACGTCTGGATAACATTTTCAAGACAACCATGAATTGCATGCATGCAGAAATTATAAGAACACGGGTTGCCAGTGAGCATATAGGTGGATATGTATATAGTATATAGCTGATAAGCAACCTTGACTTTTGAACCATCATTAGGATTTAGGAGTGGATGAAAAATCAGTTGCTGTCAAGGGTTCTGCAACCGACAATTCCCCGCATGATACCACAGATAAACAAAATCATTACAAATTAAATTATGATATGCTGGAGTTTAATGCAACTTTATTATGTGCCATACTATCTCAAAATATTTCTAGTCCCCAAATACCATAGAATTGGGACGACGGCTAAGTTGTTTAGACTATCGATTAAGTAACCAGAAGGTTAATTACAAGTTCAACTCTCAACGGAGCTGTCTATTGGTTTTCTTGATTATAACCTAGGTTGATTTAACTACTTGTGATTCTTTACGACTAGGGTTACAAAATATAATTTAACAATATAGTGCACGCCGTAGAGTAGTAGCTATGGATTTATCTGGTAACTAAAAAAAAAACCTCAACACGGCTATCGCTTCCGCTCATACGAGGTCAGATCTCTCGTATACTAATATTCAGTATAATTAGACTATTTAGATCTAACATTTCATTCATGCTTTCCTATTTATAGGTGCAATCCGATGATCCCCGGCCAGATGAATCTGCGACCAGGAGGCCGGGTATATTATATTGGGCAAATTATACTGTGGACCGCGATCCACAATGCATTGTGGTCCATGCATCAAATATGCACTGCAGTTTCATTTCAACACAACTACAGTATCATTTTGATATAACTATACTACCGTTTCACTGAACAATATGCACTTAAATATGTGAAATTGTTATTCAATTTCATTTTGTATATACTGCAGTTTCATTTCAATTCAATTGCAGTTTCATTTGATAATATAATAAAAATAATACAATTTAGATACACGATAGTGTCTATTGTTTTGGACCATGGTCTCCACAGTATAATTGCTGATATAATTTGTTATTCTTAAATCTCCAGGTAACTGTTTTCTCCAAAAAATAATTCCTTTTAACTTGCAGTTAAGGTTGATTAGTAAATGAGCTGATTGTGCGGATGGGTTTACATCAACATCATATTTTTATCAATAAAAATCACGTCAAATATGGTGAGCCAAAGGTGATCGGGTTGAAAATTCTACGAGATTAGTAAATTGATATATTTTTTTTTGAATGCTACTAGTGGTCTAATGGCTATTAAGGTAATTAGACCACTGTGTACGTTCTGGCCTGCTGTCGAAAATTATTACACTTGTAGTAGTTATAAGAGTACGTGATGAAGTAAATGCAAAAAGAGTAAAATTTTTTTTCTTATTACGGATGATTATATAGATAATATCGTGTTGGGTATGACACTCTTGGGATTGAGGATTCAACTTTTTTGGAAGAAGAAAATGTTATAAATGACCAAATTAAATTTGCATATTGGTCTAATTACCTTAATAGCCAAACCATTACCTTAAGGGGACGTTTGGTACTTTCTGAGAAAAAAATATTTGTTACGAGAAAATGTAATACTTTTATATTTTGATGTAAAGTATTACATTAATTTTTCTATTTAAGTAATAAGCATTCTAGTTTTCATTTAGTATTACATTTAATTTGCTAGTATAATTATTACTTTTCATCTTGATTCGACTTTTCCACATAAGTTTTTGCCCATGAAATTAAATTCACATTGACTTAAATTGTCCTAAGTCAAAGATTGAACCAAACGTGAGAATAATTTTTCACTTCTTAAATTGCTAAGAAAGTTTGAACTTTCCTCCCTACCTAACGCCCTCAGCAAATATTTGGTTTAAGTCATCTAATATTATTTAGGTAATGTATGATAATGTTATATCATTAGGGATGAATATAGGCCAGGCCTTTCACAGTGGCCTATGGACTGGGCCTCTATAAATATATATATATATATATATATATATATATATGCAATCATGTGTATATTCTTATTTATTCATTTACTTATTTGTTTAATATATTTATTTGTTTCACGAACCAAACGCGAAATGATCTACCTGCCCAACATCATAATCGTGTAAATTCTCATATTCGCTTTAATTTCAAGAAGTAATAGCCAAATATGGCCAATTATGCTCTGAATCCGTGTTTATCATGTGTATGGTAGACACGATGTACATTCATAATGTCTATAGTGTAGATTCATACTACCAACATACATTAACTATTAAGACCTCAACAAAAGCAACATAATAGAACATCAACATACACAAGCTCTGTTGATAGGAGAAGCCTTACCCAAAGGTTCCAAGCCATGCCGTCACTCCCAAGCATCCACTGCCGGAACAAGGAGGGGAGAGAACTGCTGCCGGAGTTGCCGTCTCGCCGGAGAGTTGATGCGTTTGTCGTCGCCGTCCGCCAAATGGAGGAGCTCCACCTTCTGCCCAGATCGCCGGAACAGATGAGGGGAAAGAGGGAGTTCACGGGAGGTTCACCACCTGTCCAAGCACCCGTTGCTTCCAAAAAAGCTCCGCCGTCGCCGCAAGAAGATGAAGGTTGGAGGGGAACGCCGGACTGTTACTGCTGGGAACGGAGGGGGTAAGGTCGCCGAAAATTGGGGAAAACTATTGCTTGTTGTTGCCGTCCATTATGAATGTACAACGTGTCCATTATGAATGTACCGCATGGTGGACACGGGAGCATAACGATTGGCCAAATTACAGTATAGTTAGGTAATTAATTAGTTACCGAATCAGAGAATCTAATCATTTATAATAATATGATTAGATATATTTAAATGTACATGATAGAGCTTGTTATAGATAATTTTTATTCGGCCTTCATATAAATCTTATGCATAGGTCTTTAGTGTAAGAGTCACTACTAGATCGAAAAAAAAAAAAATCACAATTTGTAATGAAACATTACAATGGAAATTTTTCGTTGTGATGTGTATACGTGTTGACAAAATAGGATCGGGATTTGATTGTAATCAAATTGTAGTGACCCAAAAGGAATCAAGTTTTGGCAACTAAAATAATGCACACACCCTTTTTATAGTAGAAATTTATTATATAAATTAAATTAATATTTAATACACGAATAGTTTGGAATGAAAAAATATATTTTGAAGTCCAAGTCTCTAACTTCAGTAGCCTTTTGCAACCGAGACAAAGCTAAGCTAATCTAGCCAGGCAGCAGTGAAAAGGCTAATGGAATTGAGAAGCTTCATCAAGATTTGCATGGCCAAAATTAAAGACTCATAACATTGATAATCGAGACCCAATTGGGAAGTACGTCATGGGAATTGGGGCACCTTTGGCCTTCTTCTTCTCACCCTTTTCCATTTTCTCTTCTTTTCCTTCCATCACTACTGCTTCAGTACTGTGCTGCTTCCTCACTTCATCTCCTTCACAGGAAATTCTTTTGGAATTCGAAAAACAAGCAAACAAGGACGAGAAGAAAGCCATGAATATTGCTTTTGCTTAGCTTGAATATAATCTTGCTTTCATATATGCTTTCCTATTTATAGGTGCAATAATCCCAGATGAATCTGCGACCAGAAGGGTATAGTATTATATTTTATGTTTCTTGGAAGCTAAGTATACTTGGAGAGTAAGACAATGGATGATTAGTCAAGTTGAAACTTCCTCGAACATCCTAATTAATTAAAACTACATGTGCATGAACCAGCAGGTATAGTATATTTTGACTGCGGCGGGCTACACAACATAAGAATGGTCGTCAAAGGAATCTTCCTGGCAATTAAGGTTGATTGGTTAATGAGAGTGCGGATAGGTTTGCGTCAACATCACATTTTTATCAAATAAAAATCATGTCAAATTAATATGATAGAGTCAAAGGTGCTCATCAACGCATTAAAAAATCTACGAGACTAATAAATGAATATCAGTACACGTACTAAAACCTTGTCCAAAAACTATTACACTTGTAGTAATTATTATCCCGCCTTTTATGTGTTTCTAGTATGAACCTTTAAAATTGTATTTGAAGAGAGTGATTAAAATAATTATACTTAAGAATTAATTCCACCAGAGGTCACTTATCTTAATTTGATGGTAATTTTAGATTTAGTCTCAAACTATCGTTTTTGCCATTTAACATTCTAGACTATTATTTTTTGGACACTTTTAGTCCTTCTAATGACTTTTTCTATATTTAGTAAGGGCATTTCTGTCTTTTCATATTTTTCTTTTGTTATTTTTACGGTTGAATTGGTTTAGGACTTTAGGTAACCTCTGATTTTTAGTAATCATATTTTTGAACCGGTTTTTAGTAAAGTCCTAAACCAATTATACCGGTTGAAATAAGAAAAATAACAAAAAAAAAATATATATGAAGGAACAAAAATACCCTTACTAAAAATAGGGAAAGTCATGAGAATGACTAAAGTGTCTAAAAAACAATAATATGGGATGTTAAAGGGCAAAAACGATAGTCTATGACTAAATTTGAAATTGTCACCAAATACAAAGGACCTCTAGTGGAATTAACTCTATACTTAATTGGAATACTCATTTATCGAGTTATACATATTAGGAATTATTGAATTTCATTCATTCTTTTCAAGGGGAATTGAGTTTCATTTTTCCTAAATTTCACCTCTAGGGAAATTGAATTTCATGGTTGCATAAGTGAAGTGAAGGAATCAAAGTATTGCAAATAGAGTCCAAGATGCTGGATAAAGAGGGATATAGAAAATCTAGGCAGTGGTCTAACGAAAGAAGAGAAAGATCGACGCACTCAAATCCAAGAAAACACACAAACGCGACTGCTTTAACGCGAATCCCACCGCCCCAAGAATTTGACGTTACCGCACACCGCAACAGCCTTATCTTGTGATTTGGAAAAAAAAAAAAAAATTACTTTCATTAATACAAAGTGATTTAGGGAGGAGAAGATAATTTAGGGGGTAGGAGGACTAGGAGCTAATTTTAGGTTAACCTTGATTATCCTTCTATAATTGAGGCAGTTGTCTTATAATTATTTTAAAGCTAATTTCATTTTTGGCCTTAGATTTATAGGCGATAGTTCAGTTTTAGCCTTTTTTATTAAAACATCATCTTTTGGCCATAGTATTATTGTGACATGACCAATTTTGGTCCTTTATCAACAAAATTGTTGAAATTTCGTTAAATAGAAATGCATTTTGATCTTTTTAATACAAAGTGCATTGATTTGTTATATTTTTTTATGTTTTTTTTTTTGAAAAATTCATAATTAAAGATCGAAATTTCATTATATTTAACAAAATTTCAACGATTTTTTTGATAGAGGATCAAAATTGATCATGTCATAATAATACTAGGACCAAAAGAGAATGTTCTGATAAAAATGAACTAAAAGTGGACTGTCACCTATAAATTCAGAACAAAAAATAGAATTAACTCATTATTTTTTTTACCGCCGAATTTGACTGGTCGAGTTCCGAATCTGAGTGTTGGTCCGACGACCATCTAACACCAGACTAACTGCTTAATTGATTACCCGTAGTCCATGTTCAATCAAAACTAAAATCAAAGCACCTGATATAAAGAGTTTTAGGTCTAACATTTCTTAAATTAAAATAGAAAATTATTGAGAGATTTGAAGTAAATGAAGTGTAAGGGTAGAGTTTTACTATATGTACTTTTAAATTTTAATCCCTCACTTGTATTTTATAACATGAGAAATAAAGATTGATTATTTTATCATGTGGATCTCAGAGAATATGTCTATATTAAGAATTTGTGAAAAAGAGTAAAACTCAAGAGTAAGAAATATTTTTCGTAAGGGTATGGTTAGTGACCCAAAACACAAACCTTATTCAGACCATGCCGCGCTGTCTTGGTGTAGTCTCGGTCTCCCTGTACACACACAACAGACACAAGCTGGCCCACATGTCCCACCCTTCACTTTCTCTTTATGCATTTTTTGCTTTCTAAAACGCAACCCTTCGTCTCTTTACAACTCGACGCTTCAATGAATCATCACATCTTAAGCACTCGTTGCGAATCAAACTTGGGTTGACCGCTTCCATTTCAATTTCTAAACTTATTAATAATAAGCTACCCATTGTACTACTATATAATATAATTGTACTTAGCTACTTGCGAATATTAAGATATTAAATTTATCGTTTTGTGAGGATGCAAGACTTATACAACAAGTAGAATTTTCATAATCAAACTTATGACATTTAGGTATGAGAACCATACCTCATCAGTTCCGTCACTTATTTTAGGAACATTTATATTTTTCTTAATTTTAAAATTGACATTAAAAACATACATTTAACTTTTGATAACTCGTTTTAAAAACGTTATAATTCATAATCAAACTTATGACATTTAGGTATGAGAACGTAACCATACCCCATCAGTTCCGTCACTCATTTTATGAAACTTTATATTTTTCTTAATTTAAAAATTGACATTAAAAACATACATTTAACTTTTGATAACTTATTTTAAAAACGTTATAATTCATAATCAAATTTGAAGAAGGTAATAATTTTTGGTCATTCAAGGTAACTAAAGAGTTCTATTATCTCTGTGTTGGTTGAATTTAGAGCAAGTATTTTATGTGCGTAGTTGGTTCGCTTCCTGACTTAAAGGTCATGATAGGAGGCAGCAGTGTGGTGTCGGATGCTGGAAGGTCTAAATTGGATCATTTGTATGCATATGAAGACTAGGATCTTATTAGTGGGTTAATTGTGCAATTCACAATTTAACTCCGGCGAAGCTCTGATCATCTAAGTTTTATTTAAAAAAAAAATCCAATAGTTATCCTCTTTTTTTTTTTTTTGAAAGGAATAGTTATCCTCCTTTACTATCACTATGCACATATTATTTGCAAATAAAGGTTAATAGTTTTGGAGCTTAAACCAAGGAAAACATATTTAAAAAAAAAAAAAAAGGATTGAGCATTGTGAGAACGGCCTAAATTGCCTTCTAGTTGACTAAAAGATGGATTTAAATATTAACATTGATTGAATAGGCCAAATCTAAATAATATAATATACTTGCATTCGAGCTTATTGGTTCAAACTAAAAAAGATATAGACAATAGCGAGCCTTATCATTTTGTAAAAAAAATAACAAATTTTGTCTTATTGAAGGTGAGAACATAGGGTATTTTGATTTTTTTTTTTCAAAGTCGAATAATTTTTTAAATTTAGAAAAGAAAAAAAAAACTCAAACTATCAAAATAACTATGGAATTAAAAGTAAAATAAATACTATTATTTTTAGGTGACGAGAAAAACTCTAACCACTATCTATGAGTGCAAGTACACTGAGTTGACATAAAGGATGTTGGCTGGCAAGAATTAAAGACGTGACATTTATGTACAAAAATCATATTTTTGTCTATTTACCCACTCCCCTTCCCGGTCAAATAAACACTATTCTCTCATGTTGCAACTTAAGTATAACAATTTTTATTTTTTATTTTTTAAATCATGAAATAAAGAAATCCATACCGCAACAGTATAATAATCGAAATTTAACCAAAATAAATAAACAAAAAATGGGAAATAGTACTGTAAAAGTAGAAAATGAAAAATGACAAAACAGTAGGGGATGCAGAAAAAGAACTGTAACGGGGAACAAAAAATCCATAAAGATAAAATAAAAAGCAACCTGTCCGGCGGTCCAAAAAGTCGCGCCGATTGACCAGTAGCAGTTCCGCCGGCAGCGGTCGCCGGAAATTCAGTGGGAATACCCAATAAGGAATAAAAGTGATATAATACTTGTTAATTTTACGGAGAGTTTAACTAGTCACTGAATAGTCAACATAACCGTTAAAATAAAACGAAATTATGTAGAATGAATAACAAGAACGCCCGAAAACTTAATGTAATAATGTCATCACAAAATCGCCTTAAGCTCATAAAAATTTTTGAATCCTTGACATCATCAGAGGAGTTATTTATACGTGAGTATTTGGCCTAAAATAATAAAAGAAATCCCTTACAAATTAGACTCAATTCCACATTCTAAATCACAGAGTTGTGTTCCTAAAATACAATAGACTGTAAACCAGTGGATGAGAGTCATCTTTTAATCTTCTTTTATTTGATGCCGTTGTAATAAGAGAAAATATAATAATTTTACATTAAAATGTAAAAATATTACATTTGTCATTAAAACTCAAAAATATTAAGTTTTTCATTATAAGTAATAAATGCTTTATTCATAATTAGTACGGAGTATTTTTTATTTGCTAATATAAATGTTACATTTGTATATCAACACACCCCGCATCACGCACGGATGAAGATTTGTGAGACAGTTTCACAAAAATGTGATCCTATTTCATTATATTAAAAAACTTTGAATAAAAAAATAATATATTATTATATTCACAAAAGTTGTTCAGTTTCTATTTTGTACAGGGGTGAACTTCTTAATATACAGTGGAATCTGCATGGTCCTTTAATCATTGAGATGTGTTCTCTACCATTCACGAGCATCATATCATTTCACGTGATGTATTAGTTACACATCTAATGTAGTTGTTATAAAGTGTTCACCTAATTTTATCGGAAATATAACAACGCTTAATATCTTATATTATTGTTACAAGTCGCAAATACAATCATTTACCGAAAATTATACGGTTGAAGCCTCAAGGTAACATTTTGTTCATGAAATAATGTAACTAAAATGGAAACATTATTAAGTTGACAGTAATTATGGAGAGATGATTGTGTATTATCATTAATTATAATGCTAATAAGGATATGATCACCAATAGTAATGGCCCATCCCCCTTTGCCAGCTAGATATTTTCTATTTATAAGGCTAAAATTATCCTAGTCAATGGGTATATTTGCAAGATGATGTAACATTAGCAACATCATTTTTATTTTATTTTATTGATGAACTTAGTGCAAATTTGTAAATCTTGACAAAAATTGCCGCAACTTTTGTATTATTATTATTTTATTTCTTTTATTTGTTAATATTTTAATATAATTAATAATGTTATTTTAATATATTTGACCTACTTTTAAAAATTTATTAAATTTGTAGGGATATAGTGTGAATAGTAAATGATTTACAAATGGGATGATGTGAAAATTGAACCAATTTTTGAAAGTGGATAAAATTTACGGGGGTAATGTTAACCTAACTCCGCAATATACAACCATCCATTTCCTCATTACCCTTACATACTAATATAATTATTCCGTTGCATTTGATATGTATGGTTCAATTATCAATATTTGATTAAAATTATTTACAATTTAATTTGTTATAATGTTAAGTTTAACTTTATTATTGTATATATATATATATATATATATATATATATATATATATATATATATATATATAGAAAGAGAGAGAGAGAGAGATAGAGATAGATAGTGAGAAATACATTACAAATATTATTAAACACAAAAAACTAAATTTCAAAGATACTAAAAAATAAATTAATTAAAAATCTCATTTTATATATCTTATTTATAATTTATTGATCAATCCAACTATTTTTTTTAATTTATTTTTTTAGTATTTTTATTTTTACTTATTTTTAAATTTATTATCTTTTTGTATTTAATTATAATGTCTAAATATATAAATTTTTTATATTAATATTAAACATAATATTATAAAAAAATTAAATTAAAAATAACTTTATTAAATATTGTTAACTGAATTAGACACATTAAATGAGATAGAAATTAGGAAGTACTGTACTTATTGGTAAGTTTTATTTAGTAAGTTTAAAAAAAGTTGAAAATATAAAATAAATTACAGCTTTTAATAAATACATTGGACGGAAGAAAAGCAGTGGAAAGTGAGGGAACGGGGAATTGGAGAAACGCTCTTCGAAATTCGAAACCCTTCCTTTCTCTTTCTTCAATTAAACATTACATTTCACAACAGCTTTGCATTCCATTCTCTCATCTAACCCACGCCACATCCAGAAGATCATTAGAGAGAGAGAGAGAGAGTTGATGTACAATGTCAAAACCGCCGACGGCCCCGACGACGTCGCGTGCAACGCCGACGACGATAAAGCCTGAAGAGTACGGCCATAGTCCCGTGCACTACGCCGTGGCAGTTGGGGATCATAATACCCTGACCCGACTAGTTGCTTCTGTGGAACGGCTCAGTGACCCGACTCGAATTCACACCGAGTCTGACTCGATCGCTCAGGAGCGACGCGCGGACAAAATCGCCGCCGTCCTAGACCGACGGGACAATCCCAACCGCGAGACGCCTCTGCATTTGGCTGTCCGCCTCAACGATGCTTTCGCTGTCCGAACACTTGCGAATGCCGGGGCGGACATTTCTCTCCAGAACGCTGCTGGTTGGAACCCTCTCCAGGAGGCCATTGTGCGGAGGTGCTCGGACATTGTTGCGACGCTCGTGCAGCACCACCACCTCGCCGCCTGGTTCAAGTGGCGCCGCCGTCTCCCCCGCCTGGTTTCCGCTCTCCAGAGAATGCGCGACTTCTATATGGAGATTTCCTTTCATTTCGAGAGCTCCATTGTTCCATTCGTTGGCAAAATCGCCCCTTCGGATACGTACAAGATCTGGAAACGCGACGCCAATCTCAGAGCGGACACATCCTTAGCGGGATATGACGGTTTGAAAATTCAGCGTGCTAATCAGAGCTTCCTCTTTTTCGGCGAGGGCGACAGCAATTTTGACATCCCTGCCGGTTCACTTCTAGTTCTCAACCACGATGACCGGAAAATTTTCGATGCATTTGAAAATGCTGGAAGTCCTTTAACCGACAGCGATGTTGCAAATTTTTGTAGCCAAACGAGCGTATATCGTCCAGGAATGGACGTGACGAAAGCAACACTCGTCGGCCGTACGAATTGGAGAGGTCAAGAGAAGACGGAGAGCGTTGGAGAGTGGAAATCTAGAGTTTACGAGGTGCACAACGTGATTTTCAGCTTTCGATCACGGAAAGCCGCCAGCGGAGAAGCCGGGAGTGAGCAAATATTACCATTAGACTTGGAGATTGAGGAAGATGCCGACGAAGGATTTCTAGTAGCCGAGAATCCGCGATTCAGCGTCTCCGTTGACTCAGGCAACCGACAGAGACGGCACAGTAGCTTTGTTCGGGAGGACAGAGAGTTCGTTAGTGTCTCACGAAAAAGTGTGGACATAATTCCAGAACCGCGGCGAAGATCGACGGCGATGCCGGTTGCGCCGCCTCCGCAGACGAAGGAGAAGGAGTTTGTGAAAAACCTAAAACCGTCAATTTGGTTGACTGAGCATTTTCCGTTAAAGACTGAGGAGTTGCTGCCGTTACTGGACATTTTAGCCAACAAAGTGAAGGCCGTTAGGCGGATGAGAGAGCTGTTGACGACAAAGTTCCCTCCGGGGACATTTCCGGTGAAGGTATGGTCAAATCTGATAGTTATTTGGAGTAAAAATTATTAATTAGGCCCCACATTATTTCCTCACTCTGAATCTTTGGATTTGCCATTTTGTTTGCTTTTGATTCCTTCTTTTGATGCGCAAGCTCTGACTCGCTTTGGCTTCACGCTTGACTCTCTACCCTCAGCATCCCCTTTCTGTTGAAGCACAGAACCTCTGGGACCCATGTCTATGACATGGAAGCACCTCATTGGGTAACATTTTGGTCCACGTGCAACCCTGCCTTTAACCTCTCGACACCAAACATTCCATGTGGGGCCTAGTTTAAGTAATTGTGGAGCCCACCGTAACAGAATAGTGGGGGTTAGGATTTGATTTATCTTGTCTTGATTAATTTAATGGCTGTGATTTGTTTTTGGTGGGGCTTTCAGGTGGCAATACCGGTGGTCCCCACGGTGAGGGTGGTTATAACCTTCACCAAATTTGTTGAGCTGCAGCCAGTTGAACAGTTCTTCACGCCATTTTCAAGCCCGAGGCATCTTTCCCAGTCCGGCAACGAGGACGACGGCGATATCTCCTCGTTTTCTTCAAAGTCGTGGCTGCCAAGGGGCGGCAACCGGTGGTGCTCGACAAGCCAGCAAGCGAGCTGTAATGGACAGCAGCAAGGGGATCCCTTTGCAATCCCCGGTAACTATAGCTGGAGCAGCTTTGATGAGAAGAACAGCGCTAGCAGGAAGATGAAGAAGTGCAGGTCTACAAGGAGAAGCAAGTGAGAAAAGTCAGGCATGTAATTCTTTTTGCTGCTTCAATTCAATTCAAATTCTATACAGTAATGAGTCTTCATTGTTGTTCTGATTTTTGGTATGATATATGGACGACGTAGAGAGTGTAGATAGGAAGAAAACAAAGTCTTAGTATTCGGCTAACTGCAATCTCCATGCGTTAAGCAGTAAAAGGATTCGATCTTCGAGTTACTTGAATTATATTTTCTCCACAGTTTAGTATAATGGTTATCTTCAATTCCTAAGCACTCAGTTGCACAGAGCTAATAATTATTGTTTGTTTGAGCAAAGCATGCGGTAGGTAAACAACTTGTTTGTCTGGATCTCATCTGTAAGTTATAGAGTAGAAATTGAAAGGACAGAAGTTGTTATGAAAACCTTTTTCTTTAATTTGTCATGGCAAGAACATAATTACCTGGGGGGATTCACCATACCAACTGATGCCAAGCATTGCCATTTGCCAACTGCTAATTACCAAACGTGTATGTATTACTCATGAAAGGGTTGAATTATTGGATGCAAGGGCGTATATGGAAATTCAGTATGAATTTGTGGATAGAGAATGGCTGATTTTATTACGTAGTCGGACAACGAAAGGATCCCCTAACACCAGCAAAAAAAATGCATGCATGGGTATAGCATATAGAAAGGTGACATAGATGAATGGCAAATGGTCTCGTTGACTAAAGGTTTGTCGTATATTGTTGACTTTGTCAACCATATTTGCAATAGATACACAATTAAGACATGTTATGTAATTCTAACCTTATTCTTAATTCAAAACATGAGAAAGGTTCCTAAATGAGTGTTATTGACTTAAGATATTGATATTTATTTTATAAACATGTAGTTAATGGATTATGTATTTGTAGTATTAACATTGGTTCCAATTACGCCAAAAAAAATGCTATTAAAGACACCATTAATATAAGTTATAAAACTTTATTGTACCTTACATGGTGCACATTGGTCCATGGTATAACAAATTAATGATCCCAATTCCATTGATGATACAGATAGGTAAACGAAGACAAACAGGCAAATTATGTTATGGACCCAGGTTCAAAACGCACGTCTTGAGTTAATGATATTTTTTTGTGAATATAGATTCAAAAATTGTGTTATACTGTTGAATATAGAATTCTGTAATTATGAATATAGAGTTCAAAAATTGTGAATAAAGAATTCATAAATTATGAATATAAAGGAACAAATTTTGAAGACAAACAACAAGAAAATAAGCAATTATTTATTTATTTATTTTTTAATTCAGATGGCATCGTTTTGAAGTAAAAGGACGCCGTTTTGGACCCGGGTCCATGACATAACAATTTTGTCAAACAACAGTGTAGGCCCAAAAGCTTATGGCCCAATAGGCTTTCAGAATAATGGAATATTTTTCCCGCAACCAGCTGCAGTTCTCACAATTTTCCAAACCCGATATTGTAGATTTGCACTCACTCTTTTTTGATTCATGTGTATGTATTTTATGTTATAATTTTTTTTTTTTATATTTTGCGTTATGAAATTCTGTATTTTAAAAGTGAATTATGTACTTGGAACAAATTAGTAATTGTGTTTTATGTTATATATATTTTTTTTTGTTATGAAATATTGTGCATATGAACACAAATTATGTATCTAAATCTGATTTGAAAAATAAGTAATTAAATATATAACATGTGTATGTGTTTTGTGTTATGATTTTGTCTTATTTTATGAAATTATGTACCTTACAAATATGAATTCTATATCTCGTTGTTTAATTTAGGGTCCACAATGCTGTGTTTTGTGTTGTGATTTTTTGTGTTTTGTGTTATGAAATTCTGTACATTACAAACATGAATTCTGTACCTAGTTGTTTCAATCCAAGACCCGTAATGCTATGTGGATCCTAATCTATGATTTAAATTGCCCTTTCTAGAATTGTTTCGGTATATCTATCTCGTCTAGGGTTCTACCCCACAATTCCCCCCCCCCCCCCCCCCCCCCAACTCACCCGCAAAAAGCATATTTTAATTTTCCTTCCATTTACTACACATGAAACGTACAAAATTTTGAAAAAAAATGAAGCCATCCATCTGGTCTGCTCACAGATATCAAAATCTTTTAAGGTTTTCATAGACTGTAATTGAATGGTTGATTAGACGAATTAAGGCTTTGTATGTTTAGAATAGAAGATGCAATGAATATTAGATGGCAATTGTCATTAACATAAACTGCATGCAGCATGATGCCAACCAAATTTGTGAGAATTATTATTGAGTATTGAACTATGAGTGAAACAATATATATTTTCTAATAATCAACCAATGACACTCCCCATGCACAACTTATTTGCCACCTCTTTCTTATGTCTCAAGACTTTACCCTCCTTCAGTTCTTCAAAAGTGGCTCTTTCGTGCTTTCCCACTTGTCCAACCGTGCCCTACTCTTCTCCACCTGAAATATATATATTTTTACACGTAACTCGAACTCAACCAATCTGATTAACAACTTATGTTCAATTTGATCAGAATATATTACTACTCGACTAGATCGAGCTTCAAGTCTAAACATTTTTATATATAAACTAAGATGATGAATTAATATCATTGAGTTTTTTACAGTTTAATTTGTTACCTCTTTATTCCAGTCGGTCCGAAATGTAACCCACAATAGAATGAAGGTCTGCATTGCTGTGCCTCCTATCATACCAGACCAAATTCCCTGCCACCCCAAAATATTACTCATATATATATAACACAATTTTGTTTGACCACCAAACTTATATAATCTAATCAAGATTAATTATATTATAAACAAAATAAAACCTTGGCACCAAGGTCGAACTTGAATCCAAGAAGACACCCTAATGGAATCCCTACGATGTAGTAACACCCAACATTAACATACGCAACAAACGATTGCCATCCACACCCAACAGCAACACCTGCAGATTCCCCAAAACACATGTAACTTATCATCACTTTAGTAAAGTAACAAACCATAACAACATGTTTGTTAATGGAATAAGTTGTGAATAGAATTCCATTCTCGAGAATATACATATTCTATTGTTTGTTTTGACCATTTATTCCTGGGACTGAGCTATTCCCTTTGTAGGGAAATAGTCATTCCTTGGAGGCCCATTTGAATGATATTTATTATGTTTTTAATCGATAAACTAATCAAACACTATAATAAATTCATAAAGTCTATTCTTTCAGTGAACTAAACATTGAAATAGAATTTGTATTCTATTCCATTCCGTATAGAATATCATTCATATTCCTTCAGAATTTATGTGAACCAAACATGCCATAAAAGTTTTTTTTTTTTTTTTTTAAACAGAGAAAGCAACTCCAAAATACTATATTTAAATTATATGCTAGAAGTTAATATGCATGTCTTATGCTGATGACGTATGTGGATTAGGTGATAAAACATAAGAGCCAAAATGAGTAGGTTAGCTTTTATTATTATTTTTATTTATGTGGACATTTGATTGGTTGGAAGGTGGGGTGACCACTGACCTGATAGGACTGGTTGGATGCCATTAAGGATGAGCGTGACGGCGAGATATGGACAGAGGTCCGACACAGCTTCAGCCACGACGTCGCCGGTGGTGAATGCGTAGCTGATGACGTGTCGCAGACACAGCACTACGACGGCTTCCACCACCGCAACCGCGAAGGAGACAACGGTGACCATCAACACTGAAAACGCAGCTGACTTGGGATTCCCAGCTCCCAACTCATTCCCCACCCTCACACTGCACATAAATTAATAAGCAATTCAGCCCAGATTTCCAATCATATTGTCGGGATAATTGGCCCTGTTTGGTTAATGGCGGTTAGCTGATAGCTGTTAGCAGTTAGTCAATTGTGTTAATTAGAAGGTATAACTAGTTGATAATATTAGCTGTTGTAAAAAAGTGTTTGGTAAATCAGTTGTTAGTTGATAAGTGTTTGATATAATTTCTTTTTTAAAAAAATTAATTGAAAAAGTTGCTTGGAGTAGCTTTTTAAAAGCAATTTGAAGTTGCAAAAAGTTAATTAACCAAACACTTATATTGATATTTTAGTCCATATAGAAATATACTCACCTAGCAGCAGCATTGAATCCGATTGAAACCATGAATACCAGTCCATTTACTGACATGCTGCCATAAACAAGAAGTATATACAATTTTGTAAGTTTAGTCACCAAAATTCGTAAATCAGTCTAATTTGTTTATAGTTGAACAGTTCTGAACGGTTCAAATTAAAAAACCAAGCTGATCAACTTAGCTAGAGACTTGTTATTCTCACCATACAGAGAGCGAATCCAACGTGAGCTCAGGGTTCTTGAGCAACCCGGCGACGAGAATAAGAACCTGGAAATACCATGTCTCCAGGCAAAGCATGACGGCGGAGGCCGCCGACAGTTTCACGAACTCCCACAGTCCGGCGAAGGCCTCCGGCCGGAATCCGGTCCACGTGGCCTTACACTTATCACTCTTCACAATATACACAAACTGACCTCCCACAATGACCCACCAAGAAAAGCTGAGCACCAGTGCCGCACCTATCAACCCCAACCCAATCTCGTACACGAAAACCCAACTCAGTAACAAGTGCAAGAACAGCGTTCCTAAAGAGATGAGCGCGCTGGGAGCTACTATGCTCTGAGCCTGCAAGAATTTCTGTATGGGGAAGTTGACGGCGTAGGCGAATATCTGAGGGATTAGGCCGTAGACGAACCGGGCGGCGTAATAGGCCACCGTTTTGGGCTCCCCCAGTGCCAGTAAGAGCTGCCTGGAGAAGAAGTAGACCACCATTAATGGAATCCCAGTTATGGTGAGCACCACGGTGGCTCTCTGTAAGTACACCCCCAGCATATCGTATCTCTGTGCTCCAAACGCTTGCCCGCACAGAGTCTCCACCGCGCTTCCCATTCCCAACTGCAAATTAAATTAAATTTTCAAACCACCACAAAATTAAAAATAAGCTCGTGTATAGTATATATATATATATATATGTTATGTTACCAAGAGGCCATAAGCGAATAACTGGATGCCCTGGTTGCCGAGAGAGGCGGCGGCGAGCTGGAGATTTCCAAGCTGGCCGGAGAAAATGCGAGTGGACAAGGACATGGAGTTGTTGATCAAGTAAACCATGACGGCAGGACCGGCTAGGCGGAACAGGAGGCGGAGTTCGATCCACGAAGCCGATTTGAGGCGCTTCAAGTACGGCAACTGCGTGTCTGACAGCACCTTCTCCAGCTCTGAGCTACCTCCATGGCCGGCCATGAAAGACGGCGTGGCTTGCATGGACTCTAAAGTTGGATGATCGGCTTGATGAGGAGGATTGGGAGTATCATCAGCTTGTGAACCCATGTCTGATCTTTTGCTTAGCTATATGTTATTATGTTGTGTCCAAAGTCTGTTATGGATTATAATCCTTCCAAAAAGAGTAAGTCCTTCCGTGTAAGAGAGCATTTATGTTATATAATTTGAAGTAATGCATTCGAATTCACTTTAATCCTACTTAATATATCAACGCGGTAAGTTAAGCACGCTCAACTATAAAGTTCTTTGACTATCTCATTATCATATTTTACTTAAAATCAATTGGTGATTAAGTGAACATTAACCATTTAACAACATTCTTCCCTAAGGCACAATGCCACGTCTCAAATCGAGCAGGGCTCAACCCCACCGACACCCAACATTCATTACCTCAGGGTCTCCCAATAATTCTCTAAGTTTCTAGTGAGATTCAAATTCCACACTACCAGTAAAGGAAGACTTTAGAGCAATCGAACCAACCAATATATTTTTAATTTTGCTAATACATTATTATAGAATAAATAAGTAGTTACATAAATATATTTTGAATCAAATTCTTTTTTACAATAAAATAAAGATTATTATTGGTACTAAAGATCATTACAATTTCTAAATATGTGATACTAATTTTGATTATAAAATTGAACCAAAAGGTTATTAGTTGTTGTCTTCGGGTAACACATCACTGATGATTTATATAATAAAGTTAAAATTTGTTAATAACAACAACAACAATAATAATAAATAAATAAATAAAGTGAGCCATTGAATTAGTTAGAAAGGATGGAAATTATGTGGAATTGGGTAAAGATCGAAATGAGTGGGATATGTTGTGAAAAGAGAAAAATTCATATTTGTTTTTTTGTTTTTTTTTTTGTTTTTTTTTTTTTTTTTTTGTAGGGTTCTTATTTAATAATAATAATGTTACGCAATTGAATCTTTAATTTCGTGTATTCAAGTTTCTGATTCGTCGCAATGCATTTCAAAACGTTTGTCCAAATATGTCCATCATCATATCCGGCCTACTACTATACACCATACCATATATGTTTCACTCATTTGTGATTTTATCATTAAACTCATCTTTTATTGTAAGTTTTTCGCCTCGAGATTTGAAGAAATAATCTTTAAGCATGTTCTTAGGAAAGATAACAGATGTGTTGATTTCCTTGCTAACCTTGATCAGACTAAGGACGGTGGCACGCACTACAGTTTTAAAAGACCCCCGAATAAGTTGTTGGAGTTTCTCTCAACGGATGCTGGAGGAGCTAGGTTCAAAAGAGTTAGATAGTACCCGTTTTGAGCGGGCCCGATGCACAAAAAAAAACAATTAATTCCACTTTTAATCTCTTAATTATTATAACATTTTCATTTTTTATTTTAACTACTAGTATTTTTACCCGTGCGATGCACGGAATGAATTTACTATAATATTTTAAGAATATTTGGAACGATATATTGATGGATTATATGAACCCGGGGGTCCAGATTATACTACCCGAATATATGATCGAATTATGACAAGTATAAGATTATATATATAATTATATAAATTATAACATCAAATATTATATAGTGCAATTGAAAAGATGGTTTGGATTAATTATGTTATGTGATGTTATCATTGCTTGAGTTCAACCAAATAATTGTTGAATTAATAGTTAATGTGTAGATGTACACTGCGGTGCTGTAACTTTAGAGATTTTATATATCATTGTTTATGATTTTTATAAATTGGGCAAATGTGCTCGTTCTCTAGCAACTTAGTTATAATAATAAATTGCTATCCTAATTCATTTGTATAGAGGATTTTTTTTTCTAGATATATAGCAATTTTGTCATTTTGAAAAAAAAAAAACATAATATCATCGATTGTATTTATACATTATTGAAAACTTCTTTATAGATGACATTGGTAGTCGCAACACAATATTGTTCATCCTCGTCTAGAGCTAACACCTTCAGGCCATCATGATAGGTGACTCGGTAAAAAGCCATGTACAATTGTCATTGATTAAAGACCAGTTTTTTTAGCAATAACCCAACGTGAGTTAGTGTTTGGCCTTGACTTTTGTTTGGAAATTGTTTACGCTGGAACTTGAAGGACAATCTCGTATCAGAAGGAGTGAGAGACATTCGGGGGATAAGAACTTTGGTTCCTTCATGTGTCCCATTAACTATTATTGCTTCGACAATGTGATCTACCAATGTTGTGATGATGAGCCGCGTCCCGTTACAAAGGCCAAGAGAGTAGTGACATAATAATATTGTTGAATAGGAATAGGAATTTTAATATTGGTGTATTGTATTACGAATAAGAATTTTAATGTAGAATTGTAGTACTAATATGAAAGTAGGAAATTAAACAATATATTGTATTAGGAATTATATTACACTATTTTACAATATTACGCAAACCTAAGTATTATTGTTTATAACTAATATTTTCACCCGTGCGATGCACAGAATGGAATTGTTGTAATATATTAAGAATATTTAAATTGATATATAATTATTTAAAAGTTTATATCACCAGAGGTCGCTTATCTTTCACGACAATTTCAAATTTAATCCTAGACAATAGTTATTAATTATTACGATTTATTCTATGTTATAATTCTTACATTAACATTCTTATTGTACGAATGAGAAAGTAGAAATAAATATATTTTATTGGGAAGAGAGATTTTTTAGGAATTGGACGAAAAGTTAAAAGTTTAGGATTTTGTTTTTAAATATAGTATATATTACAATAGGAATTGTATTACACTATTTTATAATTTTAGAATAGAATTTTAACCCAGAATTATTGTACGAATGGAAAAGTAGAAATCAATATATTTTATTGGGAAGAGAGATTTTTTTTGGAATTGGGCGGAATTTAAAAGTTCAGGATTTTGTTTTTATATATAGTATAGGTTACAATAGGAATTGTATTACACTATTTTATAATATTAGAATAGAATTTTAACCCATAATTAATGGGAAAGTCGAAATCAATATATTTTATTAGAAGAGAGATTTTTTAGAAATTGGGCGGGAAGTTAAAAGTTCAGGATTTCGTTTTTATATATAGTATAGATTATTAACAATTAATTACTTTTAGATATTATTTTTAACACTTATATTATTATTATTATATTATGATTATTAGTTTCTTTTCAAGTTTTGTTAGTATATAATGGTCGTGAGTGTGAGAATATAGCCATTACTGTGCAATCCAACTATCAGCTTAAGCTTTTAGTTGAAATGGAGCACATTCTTCAATTTGGTATCAGAGCCAGATCAAAGGTCATGGGTTCGAATCCCAGCGCCACTCATAAGCGACTGGAACGTGAGGGGGCGTGTGGAGCACATGTTTCAACGTATTTATTAGAATTAAATAATTTGACCAATTATAAAGAGATTATTAAATAAAGCACGGGACAATTTTTTAATTACAAAATTTAAAAATTCATTAATAAACATAAGGTTCTCATAGTTTTTTCTTAGAAACTATTTAATAAAGCATTTTTTTTAGAAATCAATATATTTTATTGGGAAGAGAGATTTTGTAGGAATTGGGCGGGAAGTTAAAATTTCAAATTTTTTTTATATATATAGTATAGATTAGATGTGTAGAGTAAATTGTATTACACTATTTTATAATTTTAGAATAGAATTTTTACCCAGAATTATTGTACGATATATTTTATTGGAAAGGGAGATTTTGTAGGAATTGGACGGGAAGTTAAAATTTCAGAATTTTGTTTTTATATATATAGTATAGATTAATGTAACCCTTTTTTATATTTTGATTTTTACAAATCCACCAAATTCAGTGTAAACCATGCAAAATGCCCTCATAGTAAGAAGGGAGGAATTTTTGTGAAATTGAGGGTATTTAATTTTTTATATATATAAAAAAAAGAGAGAAATCTTACAACAATTAAAAGATAAAAAGTGATATTAATTTAATATCAAATTGTCAATATATGAAACAAATCAATAACTTATGTTCGTGGTAAGCGGACCACAAATCCTAATCCAATATAGAAATCCGGTCAGACTACCGAGCAACAAATCAAGACCGTGATCAACTGGTCAATTTTTTCGACTCCCTAAACTAAATTACCCAACACCCTTCCATAACCCTAAATAAATACCCCTTTATTACCTTATTAACTACCCATAAAAACCCATTAATCCCTTTACCACCCATTACAACCTACTAATTTAACCTCCTATTTACTACCTCATAATACCCATTAAAACCTAATAAAACACCCTATTTACTACCCTTGAACACCCCTTACCCACTATCTAGCTAGTATTTTGTAGCTATAAAAAGAGAGGAAGTACGAGAGGGAGGGGGGCTACATCTTTTGAGGAGAAAAACAACATACAGACAAAATGTACATGTACAAATCACCTACAAAAATAGTGAATTCTTGATTTGACATTGTCCTAAAAGGCTCGTAATTTTTACTTGTAGATTTCCACATTAAAATTCTGGTCTTGTTTATTTATTTCACGTATCTTGTTCTCATTCGACCGGTTGTGTTGGATCCTCGATAGACTGTTCGAGAGTCTAAAAACCAACAAATCCAATTATAATATTCTTGTAAAAAAGTGCATTATGTCATGTTAAATCGTTTTGAGTAGAGTTTTGGATAAAGATTTATTCAAGTATACTTAATTCAAATTCGAATTAATCTGATCTAGTCTTTTCATAAGACGTGTACCCGAAATATATAAGTAAGCATAACCAAACTCTCATCCAAATAAAGGTGTTTGCATAAAGTGTAAGCAAAGAAAGTTGCAAATAAAGGTAAAAAGACTGAGGGAAGTCCAGTAAGGATATTGTATTATCCCATCTTTGAGTAAAATCAAGGAATTGAATGGCCAAAGTAAGTTTAACTTTGAATTCGATTCTCGACAACTTAGCCAGGCCAATAGGTATATATACTGTTTGACGCCTCCTTGCCATCATCGAACCTTTTTTTTT
Source organism: Ipomoea nil (assembly GCF_001879475.1). Classification (NCBI taxonomy): domain Eukaryota; kingdom Viridiplantae; phylum Streptophyta; class Magnoliopsida; order Solanales; family Convolvulaceae; genus Ipomoea; species Ipomoea nil. The sequence goes on from NW_017619575.1 coordinate 1,221,959, forward strand.
TTTTTTTTTTTATCGAACCTATTACACAAAATATTTCTAATATGATTTATCTTTTCTATGTAGTTTGTGAACTATTACATAAAAACAAAATTTTTCAGTGTATTCTCTCGAATAGTGCATGGCTACGTGTGTGTATACATTTTAACCAAAAAAAACATTAAGGGTGTGTTTGGTTCACACATGAGAACCGGAATCGAAATCGGTATTAAATACTTGGTAATGGTGTAATGGGTTTTGGTAAAAGTATTTAATATGTTTGGTAGTAGGGTGGAATGAAAATAGTTACTAATAGTAGTGCTTGAGAATGAATAAGGGAATGAAACCCATATTTTATTTGGGTATGTATTTTTCAATTCATGGGATATTCGAAACTCATAGTAATGTTCTAAAAACTTATCAACCAAATAATAACAATCACTTTCATACTCATTCTTATGGGCAAAACCCATCAACCAAACACACCCTAAATACTTTAATTTCTAAGGAGATTTTTTATTATAAAAATCATCATAAAAGTTTTTTTTTTTTTTGGAGAACGTAGAAAGTTATTATTATTATTATTATTATTATTATTATTATTATTATTATTATGAACTTCTTTAAAATAATTTTTGATGTCGATTTTCTTAAAAAATCATCATCTAAATTTATTATTTAATTTAAACTTTAAAGGACGTACAATTTTTCTAGTTTTCTACACAACCACGGTCGTCTAAAATCATTTGTCAAAATACATTTTAGATGATAATTTTTAGAAAAATCGCCGTCTATTCTCTTTTTTTTTTTTAATATTAAAATAAAATATTTAATTATTAAATTTCTGCTTACAAAGGATGCAACCATACCAGTACTAATGCATCGGATTCCATCAAAATTTCAAAATTAAACGTGCTTGGGCGATACTAGTTCGATCCGCGTGTTGCATCTCCAACCCTCTTTAGACGATGATCTAATAGGAATCCCAATTCCCAATGTGGCGCCAAATGACAAGTTTGACTTAAGCATCCTTGAGAGTCCCCCTTCCTGTAAATCCAAAAAAATTCTGCTTACAAAATTAGTGTAAATTAAATACACCTCATAATTCATAAGTCATAACATATATACATTAATTATATGATTCTTTCTGTACTAGTTAGCATTGTATGACTACTTAGTATTTGCCCATCTTCCAACCTAAATTTGTAGCATCGTACATATCATTTACCATTTTTCATTAATGCAGTTCCCAAACGTAACGCACAAACACCCTGCTGGCAATTATCAATCATTCTGATATGCATCATTTTCTCATAAATATAATGCCAATTGTGGATGGATTTGATATCACGTTTATCACGTTGCAATAACAATCGTCAAAATATCAAAAACTTTGGTATTATATGGATTATATTGCTTTCAAAAAAAAAATATGGATTATATTGTGTCTTTTGTTAATTAACAACTTATTTTATTTTTTAAAAAAACAACTAATATTATAAAAGTGTGATCACGATTTATATAATTATTTAATTCTTTTTTTCCTTTCCTGTTGTATTATTGGTGTGGTTAAGGAACACCAGCTGCACTTTTTTTTTTTTTAAAAAATAAAAATAAAAATTAAGGAGGGCTTACATTTGGAGACAAAAACTCACTCTTCCTGCAAGAACCTTGAATTTCTTTCTCCAATACTCTCTCTTCTACATAAGATAAAATATCCTCAAAAATCACCACAATATCTATAAGAGCATCATCAATAGCCAAAATTCTGCACAAATTTTAAGATGCGATTTAGGAGAAAAGAGGGGAGGAGAAAACCAGAAAAATGAATTTTCAGGAAAAAAAAAAAGAGTAAAGAAAAAAAGGGAGGCGTTGTTGACTCTTTATGCTTCAATAGGTTGAGAAAGTATGTTTGAACAGATACTACAATTTATTAGAGTCAGTAGCATTAAAAAAAACACTACATTTATATTGCATAATTTTTTGTTCAAAATTTTAAAATATAACAACAAAATTAAACAAGAAAAACCTAAATAAATAAATAAAAAGAAGTTGACCGTTGTAACATCCAACTTATAAAAAAAAATTAAAAAAATTACAAGCTTCATTTCAGAGTGCCGACAGCCACTCTGAAGTGCCCCAACGTGCGCGAGTGACACACCCGCCTATTGGGGGTGAGTGGGTGACCGTGCTCTAAAGCACGTTTTTGTCCTTCAATTTTCAAAACGTGATATATATTGTCCCTTCTCTAATAGGAAGAAGGAGAAAAATTATTGTCGATGAAAGGAGAACAAAAGAAGAATAAAAAAATTGAGGGAAAAAAATGTAATCTTCGAAGAAGGAAAACGACGGGTAACCACATTTACATCACTAATAATTTAAGAGAAAAACAATATATGTCACGTTTTGAAATTTAAGGAACAACATTTATGCCACTAATAATTCAAAGATTACATTAATAATTAACATATATATATTTGTGAGGTACATAAATTACAATTTTTTCATTAAACAATGATCACTATTATCAATGGCGAAACCACATAGTGCACTATCATTTCGTATATTTTAAAATTTTTCATTCGTTTTTATACTTAATTTTTGTTGTTAAATTAATTGCTCAATTTACTCAAAAAAAAAAATTGCTCAATAATGATAAAATGTTAAATATATTTTGTAATTCAAATATTAAAAAGAAAAACAAATATCCGGACAAGGAGTCAAGGACGTCATGTAATAACAATAATATTGTGCCACGACAATATATACAAGCCAATCATAAATCATTGTCAAGCTCAAGACTATAGGTATCTATTTTAAATGCTAATCAAATATTCAATCATTAATTATGATTTTAACTCCACTCATTTTTTTTTCAGCCGCACTGGTGGGACTTTGTAAACCCTTCCATTATCACAAGTGTTACAAAAATCCATCCTAGACACTGATCGGCCCCTAGTGCTAATCGCTTCGGCCTCCTAGATGTTGATTAGACCGATTAGGCAGCGACTAGGCCGTATGGCATTGACCAGGTCGTCTAGTCATTAGCTGTTGTTCCCTTCTTTTTTAAATATGTTATTTCACTGAAAACGTATCGTTTTGAGCAAAATAATCTTAAATTGTTTAAACTCTAGATATTTTTAGGTTAATATTTAATATATTAATATTAACTATTAAAGTATTAAATAGTTTATAATTATCAAGTCTTAAAAATTTTAAAAAAAAAATTTTAAAATTAAAAATACACGGGCGCTTAGGCGTCGATTAATCGCCGCCTAGGTGCTAGGCGCCCCCCCGAGCGTCCGAGGAGTACCTAATGATTTTTTCAACCATGATTACCACCACTGATTTCTTTTTAGATGACGAGGGAAACTCCACAACCCTTTTGGGTGTAGGTAAATCCCGCCTTGTGACCCTAGTCGATAAAGGATCACAAGGAAGTAAATTAGTTATGAGAGTCTATCTAGGTTACCCATAGATGACATGCTCAAACCAATGGAACAAAAATTTAAACTCATGACTTTGTGGTTACAAGTGTAGATGTCTTGCCATCTTGACAATGATTTTATAATTAGAAGCTAGGCTCTTAGACATTGAGGAGGGGAGGAAAAGAACAATTTTTCAATGCAATAATAATAATAATAACAACAACAATAACAGAAACAACAACAACAACAATAGTTATCGCCGTTGTCTTCGTCATCATCTTAAATCCAATTAAAATGCTCTTGTAGAATTTTCAAATTTACAATCATATAAACAGCAAGCTAGAAAACTATCCAATTTAATATCACAATGCAATATTTACAAGACTTTAAATCTACATGACCGATTGATTAAAACATTAACTTAGTAATTATAAGAGTATAAGTTCGACTCTCAATTATGAGAATGTTTATATCTTATACATGAACTAACAAAAGGCTAATCCATGCATGCACAGTATTTTTAAGAAATTGATGAACTATCTGTTTTCATCCTATTTAATCTTTGTTCATATATCACGTACCATAACAAAATATTCAACATATTTTATTTATTCAGAAAAATGCAGATGCGAGTATGCGACTCGAGAGAATTAGCTATAGAAAATTAAAATAAAGTTGCATAATAAGGTATGGAATTTGCCCAAAAAAAAAAAAGAAGCTATGGAATTAGTTGCTAATTTCTACCACAACATCCCATAGTTGGCTGGTGAAGGTGTTACACAAGACTTTACCCCCTTCAATTCTTCAAAAGTGGCTCTTCCGTGCTTTCCCACTTGTCCAACCTTGCTCTAGCCTTCTCCACCTGAAAAAAAAAAATATAAATTTACATATATGATACATTGGTCATGTTTGGTAAGATAGTTAACTTATTAATCAATTTTGACTTATATAATCATTATTAACTGTTTGACTTAGTTAAACAACCACTATGATTGTTTGATTAATTAGCTTTTTGTAACAGCTTATTGCTTTAAAACACTAAAATTTATTTGATTAATTAGCTTTTTGTAACAGTTTATTGCTCTAAAACACTAAAATTTTAAAAGAGACTCAAAAAGCAGTTTTTTCGATCAGCTTTCTTAAGAAAGTTATTTTGCATGTAATCAACTATCAGTTAATTTACCAAACATATTTCTACAATTAGCTAATGCTATCAAACTAGTTAAACTTACTAACACAACCAGCTAATAACTATTTAGTATTTACCAAACACTCCATTGTATTAATTAGTTAGTATTTTGAACCAAACTCAATGGAACTCAAGCAACTTGATTAACAATAATTCAAGTTATGTTAATTTTGAATATACTAATACTCGACTAGGCACTAGCTAGAGTGTCCAAGTCTAATCGAGTACAATTTTTCTATTTTTTCATATATGTCAACTAAAGTCAATCGATCATGGAATTTTTCTCAATTTATTAATGTGTTACCTCTTTATTCCAATCCGTCCGAAATGTAACCCAGAGTAAGATGAAGGTCTGCATTGCTGTGCCTCCTATCATACCAGACCAAATTCCCTGCCACCCAAAATATTACTCATCATAACACAATTTTGTTTGACCACCAAACTTATATAATCTAATCAAGATTAATTATATTATAAACAAAATAAAACCTTGGCACCAAGGTCGAACTTGAATCCAAGAAGACACCCTAATGGAATCCCTACGATGTAGTAACACCCAACATTAACATACGCAACAAACGATTGCCATCCACACCCAACAGCAACACCTGCAAATTCCCCAAAAAAAAAAACATTATTATGTTTTCATCAGTTTAGTAAACTCGATCGAAACCATAAAAGTAAGTTGGGACCACTCTCACATTCCGCATTGCTTATATGAAACCATTTAACTTTCTGCCATAGCTCAACCACTCCACTACATACACGCTTCAGATTTACTTTTTTGTCGATATTTTGTTGGTGTAATGTGACCAAAAAGTGTATAATTAGAAATTAAAAAAAAAAAAAAAAAAAAAAAGTAGGGGTGACCTGACAAGACCGGTTGGATGCCGTTTAGGATGATTGTGACAGCGAGATATGGACAGAGGTCCGACACAGCTTCTGCCACGGCGTCGCCGGTGGTGAACGCGTAGCTGATGACGTGTCGCAGAGATAGCACTATGACGGCTTCCACCACCGCAATGGCGGAGGAGATGACGGTTACCACCAACACTGAAAATGCAGCTGATTTCGGATTCCCGGCTCCCACCTCATTCCCCACTCTCACACTGATGAAAAATTCTTCATTTTTAATTTTTAAAGAAAAGAAATGAAAACAAAATATGCATGTTTACGAAAGAGGAGGTACTGGTTTGTATTTAATTAATTGTTCTAAATAGATTCCTATAGACTAGTCAGTAGTTGAACTTCCCTTTAACTGTATTTAAACTTTGCTTATTCTTGTTAATGAATTACAGTTTCTTTCACAACCTTACACTCACCTAGCAGCAGCATTGAATCCGATTGAAACCATGAATAGCAGTGCATTTATTGCCATGCTGCCAAAAAGAGAAACATTTTTATTGCATCAATTCAACATGCATCAACAACAAATAATTATTGCATGCACTATATATTCGTTTGATGAGTACTTTTTCTCCTTGATATGACAGGTCAAGATCATAAAAATTTGTCCCTAGCGTTGTTGTCCACCTCTTGATTTTAGATTGTTGGACGAATTGAAGGTATTAAAGGCCAATCAAGTTTAGTAATTAGTGACTACGAAATTACGAAATTATTGGTAAAAGGTCATTGAAGAGTCAATTTTAGGGCACCTTACATCTCAGTTTAAAACTGTGATGACAGTATATAAAAAAATAAAATTATATTTTTACTGAGTTTCTTTTTACTGAGTTATAAATTTTGACATTGTGATATATCTTACTTGATACATAATGATTTACCAGTACTGTGGGTGCATTTTTCTTTCAAAAAAATTTTAAAAAAATGGAGAAAGAAGAAGATGTGGATTTGTTATTCTTACCACACAGAGATCGAATCCAATGCAAGCTCAGGGTTCTCCAGTAACCCAGCGAGTAGAACAAGAATCTGGAAATACCATGTCTCCAGGCAAAGCATGACGGCGGAGGCCGCCGACAGTTTCACAAACTCCCACAGTCCGGCGAACGCCTCCCGCCGGAAGCCGTTCCAGGTGGCCTTACACTTATCACTCTTCACAATATACACAAACTGACCTCCCACAATGACCCACCAAGAAAAGCTGAGCACCAGTGACGCACCTATCAACCCCAACCCAACCTCGTACACAAAAACCCAACTCAGTAACAAATGCAAGAACAAGGTCCCTAAAGAGATAAGCGCGCTGGGAGCGACTATACTCTGAGCCTGCAAGAATTTCTGTATGGGGAAGTTGACGGCGTAGGCGAATATCTGAGGGATTAGGCCGTAGACGAAGAGGGCGGCGTAATAGGCCACCGTTTTGGGCTCACCAAGTGCCAGTAAGAGTTGCCTGGAGAAGAAGTAGACCACCATTAATGGAATCCCAGTTATGGTGAGCACCACGGTGGCTCTCTGTAAGTACACCCCCAGCATATCGTATCTCTGTGCTCCGAAGGCTTGCCCGCATAGGGTCTCCACTGCACTCCCCATTCCTAACTGCAAATTAAATTTTCCAAATAATCACCATGCACAAACAAATAAACAAGATTATTGCATGCAGCTAATTAATTAAACAAATGTATATATATATATGTTACCATGAGGCCATAAGCGAATAACTGGATGCCCTGGTTGCCGAGAGAGGCGGCGGCGAGCTGAAGATTTCCTAGCTGGCCGGAGAAAATGCGAGTGGACATGGACATGGAGTTGTTGATCAAGTAAACCATGATGGCGGGAGCGGCTAGGCGGAACAAGAGGCGGAGTTCGATCCACGAAGCCGATTTGAGGCGCTTCAAGTAGGGCAACTGAGTGTCTGAGAGCACCTTCTCCAGCTCTGAGCTACCTCCGTGACCAGCTGCCATGAAAGACGGTACGGTGAGGCTTGCAGGGACTCTCTTTGATGAGGAGGATGGGGAATATCAGCTTGAGAACGTATGCGGCGTAGCTCAAGCTGTATGTTGTTTAAAAAGGCTAGCTTCTCCATTTTTTACTTAGCCAATTTTATTTTGAGTAATACGTGTACTCCACTTTTTATTCCATTTCTTTCTTCATATGTTCTTAGGTGTTATTCTTTAATTGATTTAAATAATAAAGTATTGTGACCACGTGAACTGTACTATTAGAATATTTTAAAATTAGGGTTAGGGATTCAGCTTTAATTTTTGGGGTAAGAATATTTTAGATTTCTACTGGAGTTAGGGATTCAACTTTTTGAGAAGAATATTTTAAAATTAGTTATATTAATTAATTAGAATGGTTATTATCTTAAAATTATTTTAAATTTAATTTTTTTTTAGAATTATATTATTATTCAAGTTTATCTTTAGTTTGTTGGTTGGATTGATTTATTATATTTTTAATAATTATCCCATTTATGTGGTTGTAATATATATGTTTGTTAATGACTATTTAAGGTCATGTCAAATAAAATATATAGTTGAGAATTTTTTAGATAGGAAATTGAGTGTTTTCTAGAACTCGGGAGAGTTCGACCATGATCAAAGTCATGGTGATCTTGACTTATCAAGTGTGAAACCTCACTTGTGGCGTCGTCCCAAATCTCCTACGTATCACCACATAGCCTAGTGTGACCGAGGACTTATCAAAAACCAAAAAACAAACCCTTACCCTCGAGCCTAGCCTGATTTCACCTAGCCTAATAAATTGTTCTAAAATACTCGATATTATTTTAATTAGAGTGTGAAAATAAGATCGGGCCAAGCAGATTCACATCTTAAAGTGAGCTATTGTTTTTATACATTCACTTTAATTTACCCAATAAAATTTATATAGGTGGCGGGAGTTATTCTCTATGGGAGTATGAGTATCTATATCATTTTCCTTTTATTGTTGGGTTAGAACTTAGAAGGGAACTCATAGCCACCTTTCAGGACTAATTCAGTCAATTGCTTTTGGGTGACCAGTGAAACCTATTGTACTGGTAAATGTTAATTTTGTGTAATAGTATCTAAATCATCACATAAAAGAGATAAATTGTACTGCAACTCTTTGTATTAAGAAAATCCATGTAAAGTAGGGATAAAGAGGATGCAACTCAATCAATTTTATTTTTAAAGTTTATTATTAAAAATTATTAAAAATGACAACTCACCATCCACACAACTTGATGAAATGAATGATAACCTGCTATCAGATGAAATTGCATACATTTAGAGCGTTTAGTGGCCTAATTGCAATTTTTTTATTTTTTTTCATTCAGTAGCCTAATTGCATTTTTAGGTTATGTCACTAATTTGGACCTTATTGCATTTTTAGGTTATGTCACCAATTTGGACCTTATTCCTTAAATATAAGCATGACCATAATGGCATTAACTATGAATAATGAGGGAATTCAGTGTGACAGACAGTATATCCATGGCCTTAAAAACAGCTATATCATGGGAAGACTAGGTTCTTATGTATTGAGGAGAGGAGGAAAAGAGCAAATTTTCAATGCAATAATAATATTCTTTTAAGTCCTGAGAGAACATTCAAATTTACAACCATATAAGCAGCCAGCTAGAAACCTATCTAATCTAATACAACACTGCAATGTTCTCACGACTTGAAATCTACATGGCCGGTTAGTTAAGATGTTTGATATATAATTACATGGAATTCCATCTCCAGCAATGTCTCTCTCCAAAAAACTTGTTTTATTACAACTTACAGGAATCAATGCTATGCTGATTCAAAGCTTGAGAAAACTAAATGTTATATCACTCCCTTGTATCATCATTCTCTGCCTCAGCTCCACAAATTTTTCTTGTGTTGCTGCAGATTGATCTCATACAGAAGTTGCGCTATGGCTTCAATGGCTTCCTTACTTTCAAGGACTGATAAGGCCATCTTTAACATTTTCCATACAACTTAAGGAGAAAGGTGGCGACTCGCGAATAACTTTACAGAAGCACAACCACTGCTGAGACTACTAGGATCAGAAGCGACCTTTTGTCTACAGCATAAAGACCTGACAAATGTACAAGAATTTCAGTCAAATAAAAGGATATGCAACTCGACTCGATAGATATAGCTATAGAAAAACAAAGTTGCATGCTTTGGTTCATTTTAGTAATTGTATGCTGGAAAATCTTAAGCCGGAACCTATTACTGTTCCTTTTAGGGGTATTTAAGGCATGGGATTAAGGATTTATGTTACCAACCAACATCGAGTGGAATCATGGGAAATCCTAATTGAAGAGAAGCATCTCAAACTAACAACAAAGTGTGGAGCTAATTTCTTACTTATAGCCTTAACTTTATTTCAGAGATTTCGGTTGTTTAGACAAATATGGGGGTTTGGATATCCAAATTTTTTAAAAAAGGTGAGAACTCAAATCTGTTCTTACACTTTTGCCCAGATGCTGCAGCAGGAAGTGCGGGAATTTTTACAGCTGCAAGAAGAGAGTTCAGACATATATTAGTTACTAACTGTTCATGTGGCAGTATGACCTTTCAAATTAAGGCATATTTTGGGTGGAAAAAAGAAATGAGAGATATTAGGTGCAGTAAATAGAAAGGGTAAATTTTGTATTTGGTCCATAGCTGTCAAATTTATTATCCTTATTATCCATTTGCCAATAAACTGGGAGAAAATGACATTGGGTATGGTTCTACTAATTGGAACTAATATCATAAGATCAGGATCAAATTTAAAATATTAAAACGTCTAGGATTTAAACTTTTGGGACCAAACTAAAATTTACTCATATAAAGAATTAGTGAACGTACTTTTATTGCATGATGAGGCTTGTAAATGTGATGCAGAAGGCCAAGGAGCTGGAATGTTATCGTTCAAATCACAGACAAAGCTGATCCCTGAGGTTTTGTCGAGTATCGCATCTGATGGCAAACTAGGCAAAAGGCACCCAGACACTACCCAAAAAAGAAATAAGAGTTAGGCTATGATATGATACCGAGTCACTAAACAAGGTTCAAAGCTGGAAATAAATAACAATGAAGGAAAATGCTCGAGTTAAACCCGAAAACCTATGCACTAAAGCTGAACAAACCAATATAAAGGTAACTGATGAGATGTAGATTAACAAGTATAATAGGAAAATTACCATCTGGTGCAACTGGAGAAGTTGTTCGGAGATATCCAGAATGAACCATGTAACATAATCACAAATTCCCACGTTAGCATTCGGTAAATAGCTTCACATCTTAAACGAGAGTGAAATTGGTATCCTGAACAATAACTGACCTTGGACAGAAAAATCCTTGAGACTGATCTGGCAGAGATTGTATACATTTTGGGTAACTTTAGCCTTCTGTAACTTCTGACCAAGTGAAGAAGCACAATCCAAAGCTTGCAAGTTAGTTATAAAGCTTTGCCTTTGTAAGTGAGACACGTAGCTCCCCATGGCACTACAACATGCTGTCTCGTTACTTATCCTGTCCTCACAAGCCTTTATGTGATGGCCCATGTTGGGGAAAACCAAAGGGCACACTGGAATGGGGAAAAAAAAGATGATTATGCTAGTTAAAAATAAAGCAGTCTAAAGAGAAAAGACCTCGATTATGCATTAGTCTTTTGGACAGTGACTAAGAAATCAATATGTTGAAGGCACATAATAGGAGAGAAATATGTTGAAGGCACATGCCAAGCACCTTGTGCTCAGATGGCATGTAGTGACCTCTCCTACGTGGGAGGTCATGAGATTGAGCCTCAGTAGAGGCGTTGTTGGCTCTGTGTGCTTCATTAGGTTGAGAAAGTATGTTTGAACAGATACTACAATGTAATAGAGTCAGCAGCATTCAAAAAAAATAATAGGAGAGAAATAGTTAAGCATTCCTCACCTCGATTATTTTTGCAGTTAGACAGCCCTCTAAGAACATCTTTTGCATCCGAAGGATCAAGTTTACTTGCCAACCAACGGAGCACGATACGTTTGCAATCATCAGTTTTGGCAGAGTGGTTAGGTAGAGCATGAGATCCATCTGTTTTTAAAAGATCATAAGCATTTGCAACGAGCTTTCCAGCTGCTTCGGTTATAGCATTTTGACAGATTTGCTCACAACACTCATTCACAAGATCAATCTTCCCACAGGCAGCAAGGAGGCTAGATGAATCCACCGTGGCCTCAAACTCACGCACATCACTGATTGGACAAGAACCTTCAGTGAGGTTTGACAGGTTAAGAGTGCATATATGTTGCAGAGTATCATTAGCACCCCTGCTCACAAGAATTTTCTGAAGATCCGATAGACAGTGCTCTGCTATTGTCCTATTTAACGCAAGCATATTTGTATCTTTACTAGATTGGCCAGCAAGAACTAATAGAGTGGTTTCTAGTTGGGGGCAGCACATTACATTAGCTAGATACTCTGCAAATGGAGCTGCGCAATCAATTGAAGTCACACTTATCATGTTCTCTACAGCAGCAAAGTTCAACGGGCAAACTCCTGCAATAGGGAATCAAAAGAGCTCAGCTTTTTGGGTGCGGAAGATGGTGGGGATGGGTTAAAAACTTAAAATATGTAATCTTGCAAAAAAAAATAAAAAAATCTTTTTGAGAATTTTGCATATTATGAAAGTTAAACAAACCAGATAATTTTGGGACACTGATATTAGTGAATGGTGCCAATGGAGAAGGTGCCAAAAGAGGAAGAAGGGGCTGCGCCTCAGGAGCTGCAGATGGGGAGGTCTGAGGCAAAAGACCATTATCCTTTTTGTCTGTAAATACAGAGCCCTTAAGATTGCTCAGTGGGTTACAACTGGAGCCATGAAAACCTGTGTGAATTCATCATAGTAAGCAATAGTTCTGATTCTTCATAGAAAGGAAAATACAAGGTAATGTGCTTGCATTCATCATGATATGTTAGGCAAATCTGCCAAGATTTCAATAAAGATAGTGCCCATGATGACAAAGTAATCATAATGTGATTTTAAAAATTCAACTAGAATGCTAAAGAACAGGAAATGCAATAAGTTTGCTTCAAACAAAAACAACAAAACCCTAAAACTGACAAAACAACATGGAAGGTCTGTCTCACTCAATAAGTCACAGACTTGAAAACAAGGTTAGCAAGAATTTTTCCAATAAACAATGACCCCTTGATGCAGAAATGATCCAGATAATGCTAAGACAGCAATCACGAGAGTTGGTGAAATTTCAACAAATATCATAAAAAATTTGTTAAACCCAATTTACAGAACATTCCAATTAACAAAAATTCTATTGCTTCTTACAGAAAATAACAACAATAATTAGCAAACAAAAAAATGTAGCATAAAATCAATCAAAAGACCCAGTTAGTTTCCTTGAAAGAAAATCATGCTTTCACGCCATAACAATAAACCAATGGATCCATGCAACAAACAAGTAAACCCAGCAAGAAATTAACAGATAAAGCTCAAAAAGACTCACAAAGAAGCAGCACTAGAAGAAGCACATTTTGATTATAAAGTTCCCAACTTTGAGCAGCCCCTTTTCTCATGCCTGCTCTGTTTGATCCAAAACGTACTCCCCTCTGCAAACTCACGCCCTGAGAGAGAAAAAATCAGTCAAAATCCCCCTCTAAAGGGGTCAACCAGTTTTCTAAGAAAGACAGTGACTTTTGGGTTCAGAAGTGAAAATGGAAACTGGGGATTTGAGAAAAGAAGATAAAGAAATGCAGAGCAAGAAAGATGTAGAAAAAGAGGGCTGGGGTTGGGGTTGGGGCAGAAGCCATGAATGAGGTGCTGCCTGCCTGCCTGCTTAGAGTGTGCGTGTGGGGACTGAAGCAGTAATCTACATAGCTGTACATATTAGTGTGTTTAGACCCCACTAAATTTCCAGTTCGAAGCCATGGGACCAACTTAATCCTTCAACCTAATCAATCTCAATCGTATAATACAAGTTTCTATCTTCTTAATATGATTAATTAATAACGCAGTATAATTTTTTTTTCCAATCCACTTTGTGATCTAGTAACATGGAGTGGTTGAGCCCCAATGAGGGCAGTATTTGAGTCAGTGGTACTAAAAGAAATAATAAATAAATCTTCATTCATAACAACAAACATCGAAGTCATAAATTTTTATTTTCTAAACAGTCAAATTTTTTTTTCAATAAACAAAAATAATAGACTGAAAATTATTATTCATATATGTTAGGTGCAGTTATAAAGACAATCCAATTATGATTCTGAAACGTATTTTTTCTGTCATATTCTTTATTTTCTAAAACAGTTATCAACATTTCTTGATATATAGTTTAAAATGTTGTCACATTTTAAAATTAAATATTAGTACTGTAATTATTTTATTTCATTTTTCTGAAAAAAAAAAAAAAAAAGGACAAACAACAAATTTAGTGTGAAAACTCAAAACAGAGGTAACGGTTGGAGGCTTGTCTTACGCTGATTATTTATTCATTTATTGGAAAAATATTGTATTAGCAACTGGGTGAGGACATCAAAGTCCATGATTTGCCTTGGTTTCACGCTTTGTCTATTGCATATTCATGTCACACGCATGGCACGTGAGTCCGGGATCCCGTCCAAGTTCCAGCTTCTTTTTCCTCCGTCTTTTGTGGTTCGTGTAGTGAACTTTAATTTTTTTTGCCCAAAAGCTTTAACATTTACATACTTTTGATTCAGTCCTCGAATATTCAATGCTACGTATTTACTGTAGTTGATAACAATTAATTTTATGTACCAACTACTTCTTATTCAGGGAAAGACTTTCGGATAGTGACTACGAACTTCTCCCCGTAAATCAAAGAAAATAAAATCAGTTCGGTCTTTATGAGCGAAGCAATAGACATTTGAAAAACTTCTGCTCAGCCTGTAGGTTCAGGGAGTGAATCTGGGCATTTCTTGAGCATGTGTGAAATATGATCAGGTATAATCTGTGGATCAGCTCCTGTAAAAGACCAAATGATACTAAATAAGTCCCCAAATTCTTGAAAAAGACATTTCCTTATACTGAGAGGTTAGATGAGGAAGTAAAGGTCAAGTATCCGTTTGCAATTTGGAACAACTAGTGAACAGATTACTAATATAATTGTAAGATCGGAGGGTTGACTTTTGTATATGTGCGTCATGTTAAAGAGTTTTGAGCAAAACATTTCCTCGAGTAAAAGTCAAATTCTACTAAGGTCGTATCTAAATTAGTCTCACAGTGGTAAGAATATTGCTGCTATATCACTGTTTTCAAAAAAAAAAAAAAAAAAAAACAACAATAAATTAATTAGCTCTACTTAAGAATTAAGATTGGACATAGGTAAGCAAACAGTATGGTATACCTACCAAGGCAACAATTCCAGGGGTGTTAATCCCAGTGCTGGAAAACCTCTCAAGAACAACACATGATTTCATTGTGGTCTGAGACGAAATGCTCAAGAATATCTACTCTGCTCTTCCGGCAATCCCTTCTTCCAATTTCGAGTTTGGGCCCTCTAAGCTAACAAGAAGACAAGAAGTATGCTATCAAAGAAACCCTTAATAAATAGAATAAAGAGAATAGTCTTTTCACATTTAGTTGAATATACAAAATTTGAGTCATATTAGCAGGGGATACTCAAGAGTGTGAAAGCTTGGTCAGCAGTGTTGAATTTCAAATAGCACACAATAACTATGGATTACGCCTAACAGTCCTACGGGTAAGAATTTATTAGCAGTCACAATGTCATTGAAAAAATCAAGAATGAAGCACAATGCTATTCTGGTGACCCACAAGCAATCTAGTCTATGCATTCACAAGAAACTGGAGTGGTTTAGTTTATCTTGGTTTTATTATATTGTCTAATTGTCTTAATAAAAGCTTTATGGGATCATGAGATCTAATTCTGAGCTTACACTTAATGCAGTCTATGGGATGTCCTACAGTCACATGGGCTGCTGCATCTCCAATAGTGCTAAACATTACTAAATACTAATAAAACTAAACACCACAGAATATTACTGTATTTAACCCCACATTGAGCTGAAAATATTGTAAGCTTTATGCTGAAGGACAACTTGACAAGTTAGTAGATTGGCAAAAAAAAAAAAAAAAAAGTAATATCTGCAGCAGCTGAAAAATATAATCTATATTTCAAGAAATCTGCTACTTCTTTGTTTTGAGGATGAAAAGAGCAGACAAGTTTAAAGTCCAAGTTAACATTTTCAACTCAAGAATTTAACAATTCAATACCAAGTAGAACCATAGCTCGTCATTATGTATCATGATCTGACAGCATTACCAAATTTGGAAATAAATGTGAAATTTATACAGGAAAAAATCATCGTAAAATGAAAGAAACCTGCAATCAAATTTCCAAATACCCATTCATCTGCTAAATCTGTTAGACTTCCTTTGTGGAAGCCCATGCAATTACTGTGCCCAATAACATGATCTTTAATATTACGCTGCACCACAACTCTGCTCTGGTTCCCACGAAATATAACAAAAGAAGTGCCAAAATCGAAATCCACAGAACAAGCCAGTGAAGTGGAAACTTCATCCTGTCAATAGTGATATGACACACTACATGTGACACACAAATTCTTCGTCCTTGTAAATATGGCCTATAAAGGCCAATAATTCCCTTTAGTACCTTCCAATAAAGGGAGTTACACAGCTGAAGAAGACCAACCCATTCATTTATGTGTGTGGTGAGGTAGTCTCCCTAGAAATACCGACTTGTTCAAGAGGATTTCATTTTCTTCATTAATTCTTCAATCCTCTTGGCAGCATCAAACATATTCTTCTGTTTGATTTCCTCCAAAAGAAGACTGTAGGTTTTATATCTAGGTATAATCTCTTTAGCTATCATCTCCTCACAAATTTTATAAGCCCATTCACATTTATTTGATCTGCATAATCCATGGATCAAAAGTGAGTATGTTGCTAGATCTAGACTTAAATGATGCTTATTAACCATACTATCCAATAACTTAGGCAATAAATTATCAGTCTTCCCATCTCTAAAGCACAACTTCAGCAGAGGACTGTATGACTGGACATCAGGTTTACAATATGGTGAATTTTCCATTTCTGACAGATATTCTAAAGCTGCTTGTTCTTGTCTGTGATGGCAAAACATTGCAATCATGGAATTGTAACTTGAAGTGTTTGGTTTGACGCCATTTATCTCCATTCCAACTTTGAATACATATTCAGCCTCTTTTAGTTGGTGAACCCTGCCTAATGTATGAATCAGGGCATTATAGAAAACTGTATCAGGTTTACAACCAACCAATTTCATCTTATCATAAATCTGCAGCGCTTCCTCAAACTTCTCAGACTTTGCCAATGAACACATAATAGTGGTGAAGGTTACAACATTTGGCTGGCACCCCTGAGCTTGCATTTCATCAAGAAGCTCATAAACTTTGTTGAAGTCAGATTGATTACAATGGGATTGGATGATAGTTGAGTAGCTGATAACACAAGGGCGAAATCCATGTCCTCTCATCTCCTGAATCGTCCAATGTGCTTCATCTACACTGTTAGCTTTGCACCAGCCATGAATGAAAATGTTAAATGTGTTTGCATTTGGAGGAATATGTGACTTAAGCTCCAAGAAGATTTCCCGTGCCTGTTGAACTCTATTTTCTTTGCAAAGAGTGTCAAGTAACAAATTCATGGATTCGGTGTTCTTTACAAAACCATAGTCTCCTAACTCATCAAATATTCTCACTGCTCCTTTCCAATCTCCTGCACCTGCAAACCTTCTCATAACTTTTCCTATAGTACTGAGAGTGATAATATGGTTTTCACGCATTTCCTCTACCAATGCACACATCTTATCCATCTTCTTCATTTTCCCTAGTATGTCCACCAATTTATCATAGAATTCAGGTAAAGGCTTATAGCCCGGGCGTGATTCTGCCCATCTAAAAGCACCCAGTGCCAACTTCCAATCATCTTTAAAACAATGAAGCAACCTGCCAACAAGGTTGTGATTAAGCTGCATAGAATCACAAGCTGGATCAGATAAAAGAGACTGGAAAACTTCATCCTCACTGCTCCCAGGAGAAATTCTAGCAAGTAAAATGGCAATATCAGAATTTGCTCTCAACCCAACATTTTCTTCCCCAAAGGAACCCCCAAACTGGGAAGAATCCAAGGAGGAAAGAGAAGACAAAGTAGAAAAACACTTAAAATAGTTTGCAACGGCAATCTGAGAAATAACACGACGCCCTGACGAGACAAGATAATACATGTTTCTTGTTGCGAGGATTTTGACATGGAATACGATGAAGATACTATACTCCTGCAATATAATAGAAGAAAATTCAGCTTTTTCGGGAATTCATTCTAGACTTTAGCAATATCTAACGAGAATTAAATGGTAATAAGGATAACAATACACAACAATAATAGCATCAAAATTACATCGGAAAACATAAATGATGAACTTCAACTTTCTCATTTACGAAGTTCCACTAGAGCATTTCGAGTTACGGTTTTCCAAGTTCTAAAAAGATTACCGCAATCAGTGGCGGACCCAGGATTTTTCTTCGGGGGGCAAAGAAGCACAGGGAAAATAAATTCAAAAATGTTCAAATACAGATAAGATAGTTGAAATACAAAATACATTATAATGTAGATATCTTCGTCGCACAATATCTCTATTATTGATATGATACTCATAAATACTTTTCCTTTTAACCGGATCAACTTCAAGTTCATCTATGTTAAATTCAATACGAGGCCTTGCACTTGACACTCGCGACTACCCTGACTAGATGAATTCTCAAAAAAGTTGATTTTCTTTTTAAAAAAAATTTCATAACTGAACCAAATTTCCAACAAACGAATTACATATTAACATATAATTCATTATTCATGACTATTTGACAACCAACATAATTTGCAGAATTAAGAAATCACAGAATAATACAATAGCAATATTCAGATTATGCCAATTATAATTGAGATATTCATATTATACAGTAGCAATATTCAGATTGCTTCCTCATTCCTCATTTGAACAAATTAGGATTTGAACAACAGATTATGCCAATTACTCATTTTCAGATTATGCCTCATTTGAACAAATTAGGATTTCAAATTAAAGCAAAATTTATTTAGCCCCAATTCCCCCAAAATTATTCAGATTATGCCAATTAGAAATTATCAAAAATTTCCTCATTCCTCACAGAATAATACAGACATACTGTTTACATATGACAAGAATCATCATCATGTATAATCAACCATTATATTCCCCTTCTGAAAACCAGGGAACATTTGTTGCTTCAGCAACTAAATGAATAACGAATCCTCCCTCTAAATCTCTAATTCATCTTCCATTATCAAAAATTTCCTCATTTGAGAATAGCTAAATCAAAAATTATCAGATTATGCCTAAATTCAATTTAGGGCAAACATAAATCAAATTAGGATTTATGGCAAACATAAATCAAATTAGGATTTAGGGCAAGAATTGAACATTTGAACATAAATTAAACCAGCAAATTAAAGCAAATTAAACAAACAAAGGGTGAGAACTGAGAAGGACGGAGAACGGAGACACGGAGTTGAACCTTACCTGGCGGCTGGCAGTTGCGACTTTGCGAGGCAACGGAGTGGTGGGCGGTGGCGCTGAAGAGGCTGAGGGCAGACGGCGACGGGAGGCAGAGAGCGACGAGAAGTCCGGCAGAGACGAAAGGTGAGAGGCTGAGAGAGACCGCAGACGGAAGAGAAGAGAAGAACGGTGGTGGACTGGTGGCGTCTCACGCAAGTCCACAGCAAGCAAATGAATTTAAAAATAAATATAAAAAAATTATATATATATATATATAACAACCCAAAACAACGTCGTTTTAGGCTGAATAATTTTGGGCAGTGGGAGCAGCTGCCAGGTAAGGTTCGCCTCCGACCGCAATATGAAATACCGATTTTAACCATGCCAGCTAGCTGCTAAAACCATACCATTCATATGAACACAAAAAAGTTACCTAAGGCGGTGTCGCCGACGAACATAGGGAGACGGAGAATCTGAAATAGTGAAACACCGGCTGGTCGGAAATATATTTCTGTAATTGACGACAACTCAGAGAAACCGCATGAAGCTATGGGTCACCCGATTTCACCTAATTTTTGGGCCTTAGCCCATTCGTCCCATCAAAAATTCACAATTATTTGGCAATTAATATAGGCAAATTATATCGTAGGGCGCACAATGACTTCCGACTCAAAATTACATCATTTTTTATAAGTTTGGGAAATTGGCGCGATGAATATCGTTCTATCCATCTAATCTCATTATAATTTTTTTTGTTTGTATATTATATTAAGAGTTCATGTGTATTATGTGTAAGATTCTATGTGTATTATGTTAAAAGTTTATGTTTATTATATATTATGTTAGGAGTTTATGTGTATTTTACTATACAATTTTATACATACGAAGAAACGAAAAAATTTTTAGAAGGCACAATGCATTGTGCCATGATGCATGATATAATGATTGTCAATATATTATGGATTCATTAAGATTAATGGTCTGCATTGTAATAAGGTGTATCACTGACATATATAATACATGTTTATTTTTAATACTAATTTTACACATGCATTACATGACTGAATTAATGTTCAATGTTTGTATTTACATGTGTTTTGTGCGGACTAATAACCAACCCCCAATGTGTAAACCTAGCTAAAGCAAATGAGTAAAGGAATTAATATTATTGTTAACTTGTTCAAACAAAAAAATATTATTCGTGCTTATTCTTATGTGTGGGGACTAGAAATCAATGAGTAAATTAAGAATAATAAATAATTAATTAAATGTTCCGTTACTAAAGTTTGCACGGACAGAATGTGGGGTTATTTAAGAAAAGTAAATGATATAATTGTTGAGCATACAGCCATTAATGTGCAATTCAACTATCAGCTTAGGCTTTTAGTTGAGATGGAGCACATGCTTCAATTTTGTATCAGAGCTAGACCAAATGTCAACTATCAGCAAAAAATACTAAAATTAAAATAATATGAACCATCCAATTAATAGATATTACTAAAATGACACTTTAGTATATAAAAATTAAACATTTATCACTTATCCATATTTCTACAATATGAATCATTGTACAAAGTATAATTCATCATTATTTGGTATGTGTTTGTATAGATTAATCTTGAAAACATTTTTGGAAATCTTTGTAATAACCTTAACCAACGTGGATTATACAAATCTATATATCTATATATATATATATATAAAAGTAAAATCCTCCTAGCAAATTTTCCCCCCAAAACTTTTGTAGTAAAACTTATTTGGTAAGTAAATGTCAAATGAAAATCTATCTATATATATATAAAAGTAAAATCCTCCTAGCAAATTCCCCCCCCCCCCCCCCAAAACTTTTGTAGTAAAACTTATTTGGTAAGTAAATGTCAAATGAAAATTAAATAAATAAATAAATAAATAAATAAATAAATAATAATAATAATAATAATAATAATAATAATAATAATGTTATTACCTTAAATAAATAAATGATTATACTTTCCCTTAAATAAATAAATAAATTATTATACTTTCCTTTTGAATTAGTATTTTCTACATATAAATACAAGAGCTTCTTCAATCAAAGAATCTCAGACTCATCTTTCTGCTTTCTTTTTGTATGAATTTTCTACATTTTTCAAACTATATTCTCACGTACTTCAATATGTTTTGCAGTTTGGACATCATGAATAGCTTCATCAACGATATCTTCTTGAAGCTCGCCCAAGAGGTGACTCGCTTGGCCCACTACAACAAGAAGCCGATAATCACTTCCCGCGAGATCCAGACCGGCATGAGATTGGTTCTTCCTGGCGAATTGGTAAAGCACGTTGTCTCTCTAAAAACACTAAAGCAGTCACCATATTTACAAGCTCTTAGATGAAATCATTTAAATCTATGTTTCGTTTTTATATAATCTCAATTAGGGATTAATAGATGTAAAGTAACTTGGATTTGAGTTTAATTTCATATTATTCTTCTAAAAGGTTTAATTTCATATTATAAGTATTGTTATCTACCTTCAACTATCAGTGAATCGATTAGCATTCTAAAAAAAATAAATAAATAAATAAATAAATTGAATGTCTATATCTACGTGCATTTAAGATGCAACATGTGTATAGGCTTTGAGGCAGGAGAACACATCTGGGTACATTGGTGGATCTTAATCTCATTGCAAAAAAAATCCATACAATTAATTAATTAATATAATTACAATTATCATTATTCTAATTCAAAAAAAACTAAAGAATTAATTGTAATAATGAAATTTGTTATTAATATTCTGTTACTAATTGACACAGAAATCAGATTAAAAGAAAAACGAAATTAATATTAAAAATGGACTCGAATTAAAAAAATGTGCTTAATAAGTAAATAACTAATTTGCTAGACAGAAAATTAGGGTAAAAAAAAATAATTATTAAACATTGTACCAGATTGTTTTTATGATTGAAAATGAATATTACAAACGTACCAGATTGTTTTTATGACCAGAAATAAAAATGAATTTTACACATGAGAATCTATTATTAATATTCTGTTATACTAATAGGCATGGGAATCATGTCAAATGAAAAAAGGATTTAATATTAAAAATTTATTGGAAATATAACACAGTTTTCCCTACGAAAAAATTAGTAACCACCAAATGAAATATTAGGAAAAAATTATGAAGAAAAAAGAAATGAAAACAAATATTAACTCTTTCTATGAATGAAAAAAAGAAATGAATATATCCATATTTCACTTAAAATATAATCAGTAATTATATTAATTATTTATGAAGAAAAAAGGAAATGAATATGAAAGGAAAAAAATAAAATTTAGACACGAAAATCTATTATTAATATTCTATTATACTAATAGACACGGGAATTAGGCCAAATGAAAAAAAAAATATTTAATATTAAAAATTTATTGAAAATATAACACCGTTTTCCCTACGAAAAAATTAGTAACCACCACGTGAAATATTAGAAAAAATTATAAGGGAAAAAGAAATGGAAATGAATATTAACTCTTTCTATGAGTGAAAAGGGAAATGAATATATTTATATTTCACTTAAAATATAATCAGCAATTATATGATTATAATTATTATAATTATATTAATTATTTATGAAGGAAAAATGAAATGAATATATTAATAGTATACTGGAAATATAATCAGTAATTATATTTTTTATAATTATATTACTTTTTAATTATGTGGAAATGAATATTAATTCTTTTTATGAACGAGAAAGGAAATGAATATTTCACAAAGAAATCTGTTATTAATATCATGTTACTAATCGACATGGAAATCAGGCCAATTAATCGACAATTATTAGAAAAATGAATAAAAATCAATATTAATTCTTTTTATGAAGGAAAAAAAAAAGAAATATATATATTCAAAAGGAAATGAAATATGAAGAAAAATGAATGAATATGTTTATATTTCACTTAAAATATAACACAGCTTTTGGCACAGAAATCAGACCAAAAGAAAAAAGAAATTAATATTAAAAATGGACTCGGATTAAAAAAAATGTGCTTAATAAGTAAATAATTAATTTGCTACACAGAAAATTAGGGTAAAGGAAAAAGGAAATGATTATTAAACACGTACCAAATTGTTTTTGTGATTGAAAATGAATATTACAAACATACCAGATTGTTTTTATGACCAGAAATAGGAATGAATTTTACACACGAAAAGCTATTATTAATATTATGTTACTAATAGGCATGAGAATCATGCCAAATGAAAAAAGGATTTAATATTAAAAATTTATTGGAAATATAACACAATTTTCCCTACAAAAAAAAAATAGTAATCACCAAATGAAATATTAGGAAAAATTATGAAGGAAAAAGAAATGGAAACAAATATTAACTCTTTCTATGAATGAAAAAGGAAATGAATATATCCATATTTCACTTAAAATATAATCAGTAATTATATTATTATAATTACATTAATTATTTATGAAGGAAAAAGGAAATGAATATGAACAGAAAAAAATGAATTTTACACACGAGAATCTATTATTAATATTTTGTTACTAATAGACACAGGAATCAGGCCAAATGAAAAAAACATTTAATATTAAAAATTTATTGAAAATATAACACCGCTTTCCCTACGAAAAAATTAGTAACCACCACATGAAATATTAGGAAAAAATTATGAAGGAAAAAGAAATGGAAATGAATATTAACTCTTTCTATGAGTGAAAAAGGAAATGAATATTACTCATAATGAATAAATATATGAATTATTATACATAGTAGAATGGAATTAATTAGTAGGACAATTATATTAGGCAATCTAATTAATAATTTACTTTTTAAATTATATTCCCTTTTTAATAATGAATATTTTCTTAAAGTATATACACAGATTATGCTTATCAATATAGAATTAAAAGTGTATAGATGTATAATATTATTAGTACAAAATCAATTATACTTGCCTTAATAATTAATTATTAATATTATTGCCTAATAATTATATGTTGTCACCTTTTTCGGGGTAATTATTATGGTAATTTATATACATATATATTTTTATACTTAATGTATAATATTATTGGGCACAAAATAAATATACTTAGCATTATATATAGAGATTATTTTTAATATAATTTCCTAATTTATTAAAGGTAATTATTCTCATAATTTTTCTTTCCTTCTTTTGTGTAATTATTATGGTAATGTATTTAAATATTGAAAGAGAAAAAATGTTATAATTAATATAATTAATGAAATTATTATTGAAATTGCCACAATATTTGATAATTATAAATAATATAATTAAGAAATTTGAGAAATATAAGATTTCTTCCGTAGAAATATTTGTGACAATTTCATTAAATTATAATTAATAAAATATGAAATATAATTAAAGAAATGAAATTATAAAATTAACAAAACATGAATATTTATAATTTTTTTAAATATACATACATACACTTTTTAAATTTCTAAATATAATTTTTAAGTATAAATCTATCAATATAAATTAAAATTAATGAAATTATATTATAATTTTCCTATATACATATTAATAAATATTATGTGTATATACAATGTATTATACAATCATATAAGGATATGCGTCCGATTAGAGTTTATATTTGTTCATACAAAATTTAGAATTTACATTTTTATTGATTTCTAAGTACAATTCTCTTAGTTATTATTATTCATATTTTTAGAATTAATAATATATATATAATACAATTTGGAATAAATCAACTTAATTATATGAATTTTTTCTATAAATTTATCTAAATATGTACATGATTAGAGATTATATTAACCATATAAAATTTAAATTTAAATTTTATATGTTATGAAAATTGATACTTGACAAAATATATGAAAGTCCAACTATATTATTATATTGTATATTTTAACATTTTTTTATTTTTTATTTTAATTTTAAATTCATAAAAACAAAAAAAACAAAAAAAAAATTCTGTGCAACACACGGGTAAAACACTACATTTAAAAAAAATACAATTTCATAAATATCATAAATTAATTAGTACAATATCATTTATATTTATAACAATTAAAGAAAAAAATAAATAATTTCAAATATATGAACCAATAATTTCAAAATGAAACTAATATAGAGTTACAAATAAATATAGCATGATTAGATTTACTTTAATTAGTTTTAATTCCCTTAATGATATGAATTTTCTTAATCAGTTTTTTGTGGGAGACTAAGGGAGTGTTTGAGTTGCTGGAAATTATTATTATTTTTTGAATACTTACTAATAAAAAAAAAATATTTCTAAATATGTACATGATTAGAGATTATATTAACCATATAAAATTTAAATTTAAATTTTATATGTTATGAAAATTGATACTTGACAAAATATATGAAAGTCCAACTATATTATTATATTGTATATTTTAACATTTTTTTTATTTTTTATTTTAATTTTAAATTCATAAAAACAAAAAAAAAACAAAAAAAAAAAAAATTCTGTGCAACACACGGGTAAAACACTACATTTAAAAAAAAATACAATTTCATAAATATCATAAATTAATTAGTACAATATCATTTATATTTATAACAATTAAAGAAAAAAATAAATAATTTCAAATATATGAACCAATAATTTCAAAATGAAACTAATATAGAGTTACAAATAAATATAGCATGATTAGATTTACTTTAATTAGTTTTAATTCCCTTAATGATATGAATTTTCTTAATCAGTTTTTTGTGGGAGACTAAGGGAGTGTTTGAGTTGCTGGAAATTATTATTATTTTTTGAATACTTACTAATAAAAAAAAATATTTCTAAATATGTACATGATTAGAGATTATATTAACCATATAAAATTTAAATTTAAATTTTATATGTTATGAAAATTGATACTTGACAAAATATATGAAAGTCCAACTATATTATTATATTGTATATTTTAACATTTTTTTATTTTTTATTTTAATTTTAAATTCATAAAAACAAAAAAAAACAAAAAAAAAAAATTCTGTGCAACACACGGGTAAAACACTACATTTAAAAAAAATACAATTTCATAAATATCATAAATTAATTAGTACAATATCATTTATATTTATAACAATTAAAGAAAAAAATAAATAATTTCAAATATATGAACCAATAATTTCAAAATGAAACTAATATAGAGTTACAAATAAATATAGCATGATTAGATTTACTTTAATTAGTTTTAATTCCCTTAATGATATGAATTTTCTTAATCAGTTTTTTGTGGGAGACTAAGGGAGTGTTTGAGTTGCTGGAAATTATTATTGTTTTTTGAATACTTACTAATAAAAAAAAAATTAAAATATTTTTTACCCCCCTCCCCTCCCCCCCCCCCCCCAATAACATGTGTAAATCTTATATTTTTAAAAATTACAATTTGATAAATATTATAAATTAATTAGTAGAATATCATTTCTGTTTATAAATTATAATAATTAAAAAAAAAATTTATATATGTGAACCAATGATTTCAAAATGAAATTAATATACAGTTACAAATAAATATAGCATGATTTGATTTACTTTAATTAATTTTAATTTCCTTAATGAAATGGCTTTTCTTTTATCAGTTTTTTATGGGAGGCTAATGAAGTGTTTGGATTGCTATAAAATATTTTAAAATAAAAATTCATACTAATAAAAAATTATTTTAAATTTTTAACCCCTCATAAAATGTGTAAATCTTATATTTAAAAAAAATACAATTTGATAAATATCATAAATTAATTAGTACAATATCATTTCTGTTGATAATAATTAAAAAAAAAAATAATTGAAATATGTGAACCAATTATATCACAATAAATCTTTCAAAATTTAAAATAAAAGAACGGAAACTAAAAATAGAACGAAAATATTTCAATAATAATATTCTACATCATCAAGTAAAAGTAAATTAAAAATAAAAAGATAATATTTCAATAATAATATTCTACATCATCAATAGTAAAGGCATATTTTAAACAATAGTAAAGGTAAATTAAAAATGGAACGGAAATATTTCAATAATAATATTCTACATAACAAATTAAAAATAAAACTGAAATTAGGTAAAAATACCATTGCATATGATATTATAATTGATTAATTGACGGAAAATAAAAAGAATAATTGGTTGAAAATGAATATAATATTACTAATTGACTGATATTTTACGATGATATATTTTCACTCGAGTCACCCATTCTAATGGACTGAAGATGTTAGCTATAGACGATGACGGACAAAATTATGTTGCTACTACCAATGTCGTCTACAATATGAGGTTTTAATAATGTGTAAATACAATTGGTGATATTATGTTTTTTTTTAATGACAAAATTGCTATATATCTACACACAAAAAAATAAAATTTTTTAAAAGCAATTTAGACAAAAAAAAAATATTTTTCATACAAATGAATTAGGATAGCAATTCATTTCTATAACTGAGTTGCTAAAGAATGAGCACGTTTGCCTAATTTATAAAAATACTAAACAATGATAAATAAAAGCTTCAAAGTTACAACACTGCATGCGTATATCTACACATTAGCTATTAATTTGAGCAATTATTTGTTTAAATTCAAGCAACATTCCTATAACTGAGTTGCTAAAGAATGAGCACGTTTGCCTAATTTATAAAAATACTAAACAATGATAAATAAAAGCTTCAAAGTTACAACACTGCATGCGTATATCTACACATTAGCTATTAATTTGAGCAATTATTTGTTTAAATTCAAGCAACGATAACATCAAAACATATAAATGATCCAAACTATATCTTCAATTGCACTATATAATATTTAATGTTCTAATTTAAATAATTATATATCAATCCAGATATTCTTAGTATATTACAACAAATTCACGGGCAAAACCATATCTTTAATTGCAATATATAATATTTGAGTTATTACTGAAAAAATCAGTCTTTAATCACGGTTAATTGTATGTTACTTTTTTTCGAGTCACCCATCATGATAGTCTTATAGTTTTAACTTTAGACGATGATGGATAAAATTCCGTTACTACTACCAATGTCGTCTAGCTATAAAGAGATTTTCAATAATGTATAATTTAAGCCATTGATATTATGTTTTTTTTTTTTTTTTATATACGAAAATGACGAAATTGCTATATAGCTAATCTACATAGAAAATATATCTTCCGTATAAATAATTTATATAACTGAGTTGCTAGACAACGAGCTAATTAGCCCAATTAATACAAATTATAAACACTGATATATAAAATCTCTAAAGTTGTAACACCGAATGCGTATATCTACACGTTAGCTATTAATTGGGCAATTATTTATACGAATTCAAGCATTGATAACATCAGAAAACATAATCGGTGCAACTCAATTCTTCAATTATATTATATAATATTCGATTTTATAATTTATACAAATTGTATATCGATATAAATATTTTTAAAATTTTATAACAAATTCATTCCGTGCAACGCACGGGCGCAAATACTAGTAATGGGAAAAAAAAAAAAACTTATGCTTATTATATATAATGATAATTGTTCATGATTTTATACCAACACAATCAACAATATGATTGAACATATGAGAGAAAATAAGAAGTACAGAGTAAACAATTAGACACAATAATTTTTATGCAAAAATTTGAAAGGAAATATTTTGAACCTTTTTAGATTAATAAGTAAAACTAACTAAATATTCGTATTTTATTATTGTATTGAACATTTTGGTTTGAGTTACAAAAAACATTGTGTAATGTATTAGTGTAGGAGTTATACTATAGTAAGATTGTCAATAGAAGAAGGAGACTTGATTGATTATTTCTCTTGTAGTAAATGATTTGTACGATAGAGAGATAATAAGTTGTTAACGGTTGAAAAAAAAAAAAGTTTGTCTATGTTGTAAAGTTGCAGAAAAATGTAAACGGTTCGAAAAAAAAGATAATTTTTTGTTTTGTTAAGTCGTTATTTTCATATATTGAAAAGTTTAAATTAAATGTTGTAAAATTATCAATTTCATATCAAATAAATTAAACAATATGACTTGTATAATTGATAATGTCTCATTCGTGCACGCATTGACTTAGTTCAATGATTCAGTAGATCGTATTTAAAAAAGAGACTAGGGTTTGAACTTTGGCGACGACAGTGTAGGAATTATGCCAAAGTTAGCCAACCCCTTGTGCACATGCTGATTTACACCCTCTCAAATGCTTTGCAGGACCATTCAATTCAACTTTGTGAGAGAGGATAATGCCTTATTCGTTCCTCCCAACTGCTATATGGAACAATTGGGATTGAGAATATTTCAACCTTTTGGGAGAAGATAATGCCTCATCCGTAACAAATGATCAACGTTTAAACTAAGGGAAATTGACTGAAATGGGCATTGGGAAGTGATTGTGGACAATAATGGGAGGTCAAATTTTTTTTGACAAGAATAGGAAAAACGAGTTTGGGAAATGCGGTTGTGGTCAAAACCGCATTTCCCAAACTCGTTTGGGTCGCAGTCATACTCTACGGACAATCGCATTTGGGAAATGCGGTTGTCGTATAATATACGACAGCCGCATTTCCCAAATGCGGTTGTCGTATACACATAGCCGCATTTGAGAAATGCGGCTTTCGTATATCATAGCATTTCCCAAATGCGGCTATGCTATTAGAACACCGCTGGCCATCGGAGAGGAGCAGACGAGCAATGATGAAGGAAGACACACGGAATCGTAAAAGGAAGAGAGGGAAGCGCCGCCAAAAACCCGCCGCCTCTCCGCCTCCTAGCGGAGATAATGCTTCTTTTGTTAAGCACAAATCCGGCGATTCATCCTCGGTTTCTGCCTTGCAGAGCAAAACCATCTCTAAACCCAACAAAACTTCATCATTTATCGATAAGGTTCCATCCTCCCTCCATCTATCTTTCGATAATATGAGGAATTGGTAATTATTGGCGTGATTATGCAGATGAAGGCGAGATTGTCAGGGGGACACTTCCGTATGATTAATGAGAAGCTTTACACATGCTCGTAAGTTTCCTGCTTTTGATGAGGCGATGACTGAACCTAATACGTAACGGTTTATCTCCTGTTTCTAGGCTATTTTAACGAATAGCTTCTTGTTTATGTAACAGCCTAGCATGAAAGTTAAGCCTTGTGCTGAAATTATCTTATGAAAATTTTGTTTTGTGTCCCTTTAATTCAGTGGAGACGAGGCGCTGAACTATTTCAAACAAGATCCGCAGTTGTTTAGTGTGGTAAGTTTGCTTTCTATGTCCAATCTCCGTAAATAAATCCAAAACATGGTGTTTGGTATATGTTTGTACTGAAGGTATATATGTTTTCTCCAGATTGTTGTTCTCATTATAAATGGTAATCTACAAATCACTTCTGAGTACTATGTTTGGTGTGCAGGATTTCTCCAATAAGATGTTTGTACTCCTCTACTTTAAGAAAAAGGTGATAAGATTTACTCGTAAATTATTGATTTGTTTCTTTGTGAAGTGAGTGCCTGTATTTAGTTGTGGTTGGTTCCTTTTGATTGCAGGATAAGCAAAAGTTGCGGGGAAGGGAAATTGATTGGCCTGAGCTCAAGCCTTGCATATACAAGCGTCCTTAAGTTGTCCAAGTTTGCAGTATCAGTCATGTAGAGTTTTCTTGGCGTCGATACTTTTTTGAGATATGAGAGTCTTGAAACATTTTAGTAATATTTTTATAGCATCTATATTCTGTATTTTGTTATATTGTTGAGAGAAAATCTCTTTGGTTTACATTTAAGCCCCTGGATATGGTGAATTGGTAAACCATACTGAAGTTGTTTCAATGCTATCAGCCAATTTTACCCAACATTACTAAACAATATGAGTCATTTTCCATGTAATCGGTTGCTATCAGCCAATTTACCAAACATTTTTTCAAAAATCAGCTAACGCTATCAACTACTCAAACCCACTAACCCAACCAGCTAACAACTACTTACCAAACACCCCCATGAAAATCCAGAGCTTTCTGTTTTTGGCATATTGCAAGAATTAAGCAACAGTTTCTGGCTTATTGGTTAACCAACCCAGCAGCCCTGATAAACCAGGCATCTTAAATCCTGAAAAATAAAGCAATATAACTGGAACAAAGAAGCTGATGATTCCAGTAGCACTGGCCAAACAAATGGAGAAAGCTTCTGCCACCCTACCTAACCTGAAAAAGACAGTCAAGATCCCCAGGTTAAAAGAAATTGCATATCTTGAAATGCTTAACACATCTTAAAAGTTAAAAGGACTTTGCTGGAAAATTGATGAGGGGCAAACCTCTTCCTGCAGATTGAGGTCAACATTTGGACCAATAAATCATGAGTGATGGAAGTAGTAAGGCTTGAGACAAGGCAACAAATGCTTAGAAGCAAAGCAGGATACATAAGTTCAGCATAATGGAATACTCCTGCAAAAGTTTACACCAAAAACATAAAATGATAAATATTGCGTATTTCAGAATGCTGATTGTGCCTAATGCGGTTCAGAATTCAGGCAGTTGTATACATAAGGAAACCAGGGAGCCAGAAAGGGTCTACTACTTATTTCCCAGTGAAAGACCTACCATGCATAGCAGAATAGCACTTTTTAGCTTTTCGGTGAGGTCTGTCCAGGATGCACTCTGACAGGGAAAAAATATAAAATATAATAAGCTATCATTGCATAACCGAATTACAATTGGAAAATGCATCACATGAGCACCTTTGCCAGTTTGGAGAAAGTAGGCAAAAGTGGCAGTAAAATTGTGCTTGAAAGTAGTCCAAGTGGTGCAGTCACCAAAAGATTCGCATCTGAAACTCAAGTTTGTTAGATAGTGAAATACTCCATAATATCATAAAATTCAACTTAAAAACTTAAAAGAGTTCATGCAAAATTGAGAGAATGAAATCATGAGATGGTTTTGCTCTGCAAGGCAGAAACCGAGGATGAATCGCCGGATTTGTGCTTAGCAAAAGAAACATTATCTCCGCTAGGAGGCGGAGAGGCGGCGGGTTTTTGGAGGCGCTTCCCTCTCTTCCTTTTACGATTCCGTGTGTCTTCCTTCATCATTGCTCGTCTGCTCCTCTCCGATGGCCGGCGGTGTTCTGCATTTGGGAAATGCGGCTATCGTATGATATACGAAAGCCGCATTTCTCAAATGCGGCTATGTGTATACGACAACCACATTTGGGAAATGCGGCTGTCCTATATTATACGACAACCGCATTTCCCAAATGCGGCTGTCCGTAGAGTATGACTGCGACCCAAACGAGTTTGGGAAATGCGGTTTTAACCACAACCGCATTTCCCAAACTCGTTTTTCCTATTCTTGTCAAAAAAAAATTTGACCTCCCATTATTGTCCACAATCACTTCCCAATGTCCATTTCAGTCAATTTCCCTTAAACTAATCAGTTATTATTCCATTAGATATAACTCCAAGAAATGATGGAATTAAATTAAGAACTTAAGTCAATCCATGCGGTAAGGGTAAGTGAAGTATTTTGTCTTCGATTCCATTTACATATATGTGTTCATACGAGGATGCCATGTTAGACCACTAATTAATCATCTCTACAAATGTTGTCTCTTCCCATCTCTGATCTATAATATTCCTTCCACATCACCGAAAAATATAAAATTCGCCGTTGGTCGGCGGCTGACTGAGCTAAGCCGGCTAAGGAACCAAATATGGCTTGGTAATAATAATTCTTTAAAAAGAAAATTTGAATGAACGTTGAAAAGTCTGTAATAATAATTCATCATCATCCGTTTATCTACGTGAAATCCATGCAAAATGACAAGGTATGAACGTAGTTGTAGTCTTCGATTCTGTTTTGACGGCGTCAGATCGATCGACTTCTAGATTTCTCATTGTTTCAAAGTCAAACATAGCAAGCCGTAACGGCGAAGGGGCCAAAGCTTGGCAGCTAGCCACGCTGCCGCCTATCACAGTGCGACACATACTGCAAATTCTGGTCAACTACTAGAAACTAGAAAGTGTCGTTTGTAATTTTAAAATATTTATCTTTTTCTGACAGCCTTCCCACCACCTTCTCCTATCAAAGAAAAATTCAGACAATCCTAGTTAAATTGATCAATTGTTGATTTTGATATAATTGAACATAGTTTGAATCGATTAACTATTGACAACTTAAATAAATTTATGTTCTTTATAGTTCTTTATGAAGAAAGTTACAAGACAGGATTTATTCAATACAGATCTTTGTAATGACTGTGAATTTTTCCAATGACTAAAAAAAAAAAAAGGGGCTTGAAGAAAGTATAAATATGGAGGTGCCATGCCATTCCTACCTCTCATTTTCTATCTCTACTAAGGTAGCAGCGTATATATAGTTTTCATGCATCAAAGCTTTCTGTATAGAATACATTAGTTTCCGGCCGGCCTGTTAGTAGGTAGCTAGCTAGCTTAGGTTGTGATTTGGGACGATGGGGAATTGTCTTAAGCGTCAATCACCGTCAATGGTGTGGGCGGAGGATGACAGGGATGAGTGGGAATGGGTATCGCCGGAGAAGATAGTTGCAGAGAGGGAGAGTTTGTTGTGTGATAAAAGCAGTGCATCCTTCTCCTCATCTCCGCCGTCTTCTTCTTCCCCTTCGAGTGGAGAGTTGAAGATCGTGATCTCAAAGAAGCAGCTGGAGCAGCTGCTGGGAAAAGGGGAGACGACGGCAGCGCACGTTGTGGCGGTGGACCAAGTCTTGGCAGGATTGTTGGTCGACGCCGCCGGTAATCGTGGTGGTTCGGAAATGCTGCGCCAACGATCATGGCGGCCCCGTTTGCACAGCATTCCGGAAGTGAATTGAAAGCCATGGTGCATATATATATGCTTGTTTGGTTAATGGCTTTTCTCCTTGTGGATTTTGGTAATTGGCTGATTTTGCCGGTTGATGTAAATAATTTTACCAGATCATTAGGCTGATTTTTTGTGTGAATTCTTTAACCATTCATTGACATATGCAGTGTGTTTCTGTCTGAATTTCCACCTCCTGTCCATCATTTTTTAGGCGCCAATTTGATCCCTTAACTATAGCGAAATTATCATAATCCTGGATTATCTTCCTTACCAAAGTCATCAACTTTTCCTACCAACAAAAAAGTCATCAACTTTGAAAATCTTACTCAATTTCATTATTCACTATCATCCTACGACTCAAATTGGTTATCATCCTACTGGAGGGCGAAATTGAATAAAAATTTTAAAATTAAAATCTTAATTTGATAAGAATGATAGTCGATCACCAAATCAGAAATTTCGCTATAGTCAACAGACCAAATCAATCATTAACTCTTTTATTAAGTAACAATAGAAACTCATAGTCACCACCTGAAAATGAGTACTGAATTATTCATAGTTAACATGCTCAAGCCAACAAAAGATACAGGAGAATATATCTTGGCTGAGATTGCTTTCATATTTTGTTAGATACAGGAGTGTGTGTGTGTGTGTGTGTATATATATATATATATACACACGCACATACACAGCAAACAACTCCTATTGCATCAACCACCAATAAGAAATTCGAAAATTCATAAGAGACCTGTAACCCGAGTAGGGAGGAGCCAAAGTATAGTCATATAATCTAAACACTTATTTATAAAATGTGTTTAACATAATAATATCAATCTATATCTATGAATAACAACCAACAGGAGTTGGATCAACTGTTGGAGCTGTTGTTAGAAGTTAGAACAGTGAATAAGCCATGAATTGATGAGAAGCAACAGCTACTTTCCACATTCTCCACCCTTGCTCAATCAAAATCTGGCAACTTTGTCAATAGCCACAACCATTGGGTAGAGTTTTACCATATGATAAGCATAGGAACAAAGATAATTTGTTGTTATGGTATCATTACAGACAACAAACATCTTCCAGAGGCTAAGTAAATATTTGATAGAAACGAGCACATGTTCTACTGCAGATAAGTTGGGCAGTCACATACATTCCCTCCATTGTCATTCAGACAATCTCTCTTCTCTCCTTTGCTTTTTTTTTTTTTTTTTTTTTTTGATATTCTCTTCTGAGTCTTCTCTCCTTTCCTGCAAAGGAAACCACACATTAAAGCACATGTACAGGGCCTAATGGAGACTAAAAACATCTGCAGGCTTAACAAGAACACTCACAATCAGTACAAACAATACTCAATCTTATATAACAGGACAGAGCATAAAACACTTCCACTGCTATTTATTCAAGGACTAAGTGAAACTGATACAACCTGAAACATGCATAGAATGGATGAAGATGATAGGCATAATTAGTTTCTCATTTATTATATTTGGGTAGTTTTCTACATGCTCCGTAACTTTGGCTTCAAATGAGATGTGTACTAGTGTTAGTTAATATTACAAACTAGGAGGAATGAAATATATGAACTTCTTACTCTTTGTTCTCTACTTTCTTCCCTTCCTCTTTCATTTTTCTGGAGTTTCGTTCTTGACTTGAAGAGGAGCATTTCAATACAACTATGAGGTTGTATCAATTGGTGCTTTCATTATTGAGAGTACCTTTCAGCTTTCCCTACTTTTTTTAATCCAAAAGATAAAATAATTTATTTTTAAAAAGTGGGTAACAGGACACTAAGGATTTACACAAGGATATGTAGAGCTTGCAACAATTAATAGAAGAATTGATGACCTCACATGAGGCGCAGCTACAAAGATACTTGAAAAAAGCAGATAGTGTCGCTCGAGACTATATTCCTCAGCCATATGAGCCACCAATTTGACACCGTCATGGCCATGATTGAAGCAAGGTGGCAAAACAACTCAGGAATACCATTTCCCCAACCATTAGGAATGCCATTTCCCGAGATGAAAATAACGGCATTGAGCAACATGCGTGAGTTCTGAACCCAATTTGAAGTGATTGGATGTTCCAAAATTTGACAATGACAGTATGGGTATTCAATATCCTAGTCTTTGCCCATGAAGGATCTATGGCCAAGG
This sequence comes from Ipomoea nil, assembly GCF_001879475.1. Lineage (NCBI taxonomy): Eukaryota > Viridiplantae > Streptophyta > Magnoliopsida > Solanales > Convolvulaceae > Ipomoea > Ipomoea nil. The sequence goes on from NW_017619575.1 coordinate 1,257,971, forward strand.
AGACCTAAGATTTACTAGTTGAACTTCCAACTGAATTTGAGCCTGAACCTTTTTCCATTCATGTTTTCAAACAAGTGCTACAGAATGGGGAGTTAGAGCCACAAGTGTTAGTACAATGTGTTGAATGTTCTTTGGGCAATACTATATGGGTGTTGGGGGTTGTGCTCTCAGAATGGTATCCAAAATTACACCTTGAGGACAAGGTGTCTTTTGATAGATGGGGGAGTGATACGACCTGGGACATGCATGAGAATGGAGGAAGATGATATGCATAAATTAGTTTATTTATTATATTTGGGTAGTGGATTCCGTTCAAGTGAGAACCCGTGAACTACTACATGAATGCACACAATCTAAATTAGTGATAAGCCATGGAGTGGCTTACAATTGTGCTTCATATAGGCTTAATTTTGCTTGAATGTTAGGGAAGTATGGTGGAACAATGCCGAATTTGATGTGTTTGTGATTGTAGGAAGGAAAGATTGGGCCTAGGCATGCACAAGCTGGAAAAGAGGACAATTCTGGAATATATCAAGGCAAAATGGGGCAAAACAGAGGCTTGAGAGCATCCACGGAGTAAAGGAGCGAAGACGGAGTCCAAAGTGCCTTCTGGAGGTGGTCACGATGGAGTTCACGCCGTGACCACCATCGTGAGGTCCTAACATCCACAACCTGGTCTAGCACCTCACGATGGACGTGACGCCGTGACCTCCATCATGACTTGCTAAACCAGCTTGCAGATTCTGGGGGTTACAATGGCAGTCATACCGTGACCACTAGCGTGAACCCTGGAACCCGAGAGCTGGTCCATGGAGTCACGATGACACTCATGCCGCGAGTGCCATCGTGAACCCCTGGGTTCCCGGGTCACAATGGAGTTCACGCCGTGACCTCCATCGTAACCACGCGCCCAGTGACAATCCTGAGGTTGTTATTTTGGTGTGAACTTCAAGTATAAATTGCTTGGATTTTGTCTTCACTTTTCATTTTTCAGTTTCTCTCTCTAGGTTTTTCCTCCTTAGAAACTCTCCCAAACACTTCTACATTGTAATTCATCAACATTTGTGAAGATCTAGAGGAAGAATTCAATTTGCAATTGTTTTTCAACATCAAATTTTAGATTTGATCTTTCAATTTCCACAATCAAGCTAAGTTATCTTCTTTAATTTTTGCATTCTATTTTTCTTGTGATTGTGATTGCAATGTTCATCACTTCAATAGATTCTTTGATTTTCATTTCAAGCATGAGTAGTTAAACATCTTTAGAGATTTGGATTGAACTCCTTTGTATGGATGCCTATGTGAATTTTTTTTTATTTTTATTTATTTATTTTTTATTATTATTATTTTTTTTTTTTGTGAATTGTATAGACTCTTGTATAGTTAGGCCAAACTATGCAAGAGGTAGAAGGATTAGGTGTTTCTCCTATGAGAATAGGGCCTCACCATAGCCATACCTCTCACATTTCCATCTCACTTTTGAGAAAAAGGAGTTAGGAAGGAAATGAGCACACAAAGTGTTTGCTTAAATGCCTCACCTAGCCAAGTTGCCATGAGAATGGGACTATGGACTAGGTGATAGTCCAACATCCACGAGAGTGGCGTTGGCACCTATACCATTTCCTCAAATTCTTCATTAAACATTACACAGCTTAAAACTTAGAACACTCATGAGCATCTATGCAAGGTTGTTTAATCCAAGTCTCTTGGTTAATTGTTTTTACTCCATTACTTGCTCTCATTGTTAATTGTCAATACATGCATTCCCTATATCCCTTTGGGTTAGCTCTCAAACACTCAATGCGCTTGTGCTTAACCCCTCTCTACTCAAATCCTTTTTAGCCACTCCTTGAGGACGATACTCAGTTTTCACCTCCATTAAAACACAACTTTCACCAAGCACACAATGCACACAATCTACCCTAAAGTAGATTGTGTGAATTCTTTTAATAGATTGTGAGCATTCATGTTGGTTCTCACCTAAGAGGTGATTCTCATTTGATCATTAATCTTTGGGTAGTTATGTATGTTTGGGTAGTTTTCTACATGTTCCGTAACGTTGGCTTCAAGTGAGATGTATGTAAGTGTCAATTCTATTACAAACTAGGTGGCATAAAATTTATGACTTCTTACTCTTGTTTTCTCTACTTCCCTTCCTCTCTAATTTTTTTCAAGATTTGCTCGACTCAAAGAAGAGCATTCTGATACAGCCCAGGGGTTGTATCAGAAACAATATAAAAGCTTGTGAATTTCTTATTTCAGAAAAGGATAGAACATCCTTGAATAGGCAAAACATACATTTTTCAATTGCATATTTTCCACCTACCAACCACCAATTTACAATACATTCCATGTAAGTACACTATTGGATATTCTCAATCCCATTGAACTACCAAGGTGAATTGTCATAGGTTTCACTTGCTAGTAGAGACTAGAGAGGCCATGTGCTAATACAAGCCTTTGCCAGCAAGAGCACAACAATTTTAACCTCAATTCATTTTGATCATTTTAAAATGATACAAATACAATTTTTAACTTGTTAATGCATGCATGCTTGCTTGCTGCCCTCAAAAGGATGCCGCTTCAACACCATGTGAGATGCAAAATTAGCATTTACCAAAAATTGGCAAGTGACTAGCTAGAAGTTTTGCAAGATGCCCATTTGAAGCTTCTTGAGTTTGATAGCTTAAGTTTGAAAGCCTATTTGACCCTTATCCCAAAAACATTTTATGTTAGCCTTAAAAGCTACTTCTCTTCTCTCCTTTTTGAGTTTAGCCTATCTTTTGTTTTTTAGAGTAGATAAGCTCCAAAATAAGATGGACCAAAGAAGAACTTATGACTTGCCCACTTCTAAATTAACTTTTTAGATTGTAAATCCATAATGAACAATCATTTTCATCGTGAAAGAGAAAAAGGCAAATAACAAATTAAAAGTGTTAGCCAACTAAAATAAAAAAGAAAGTAGGACAAATGAGTAGGATGATGGGAATATTACTATTAAAAACCGATAGGGTCTAGGTCAAACTATCCCAAATGAAAGTTACTATCAAGTCCTCAAACCAAGATGATACATCAGTAAAATAAACTCATGCCCAACCTAAGAACAAAAGAATGTAGGAGACATACCTGAAAAGCTTGAATAGATGCGGAGATGTTTGTTTGCAGGAAGCATGCATTTTAGTGAAGTCATTGCATGCACACTTTAATAACCATGTGTTGAAAAATCCTTTACATGGCTTTGCAAAGCAAAAACGCTACCTTGAGGATAACATCCCAATGGGCAATGGAAGTATCTATCTACAATTATGCAATCATCTTTTTTTACCACTCTTCTTGTTCGATTTCACATTGTTAAAATCTTGCTTTCAATTTGATTTCATGAGTTGATAATTGATAATTATCCTAAATTCCCATTGAACTTGTTATGATTTTCATAAAGGGTTTGTAGAACGTATGTAATGAAGTGTTTATGCATTAAACTGAATCAATAAATATGCTGTACATAGGAGCCTATATATACAAACTAACAGTAGGACTCAGCCACTCATTTGAATTTCAAAATGAGTAGCTGAGAGTAACCTGCTAACAACCTTCTAACACTCCCCTCAAGTTAGAGCATAGATATCAAACATGCCCAACTTGTTACATATATATAGAATCCGACTCCTATTAAGCCCTTTTGTGAATATGTCTGCCAGTTGATCACCGCTCCGGACGTGTGCAATAGATATTAGTCCTTGTTCCACTTTCTCCCGTATAAAATCGCAGTCAACCTCAATATGCTTCGTCCACTCGTGGAAAACCGGATTATTCGCGATGTGTATGGCAGCACAATTATCACACCACAAATCTACCGGTGACTTCACTTCGATACCCACTTTGTGAATATTATGCACCCAGACTATTTCACTCGTCACATGAGCCATAACCCTTTATTCAGACTCCGCACTTGAATGCGACACTACATTCTGCTTCTTACTCTTCCACGAGACCAAGTTGCCTCCCACAAACACACAATAGCCTGTCACGGACCTTCTATCACTAGGTGACCCAGCCCAATCTGCATCAGAGAACGCCTCAACACGCATATATCCGTGGTCAGCGTAAAGACCCCCTTTTCTAGGAGCACTCTTCAGATACTTCACAATTCGAACGACTGCTTCCCAATGAGTTTGTGTAGGCGCACTCATGAATTGGCTATCCACACTCACTGGAAACGCAATATCTGGACGGGTAATCATGAGATAATTCAACTTCCCTACTAACCTCCTGTATCTTTCCAGATCTTCAAATGGCTCCCCCTCACCTGCCAACAACTTCGCACCCTGTTCCATGGGCGTACCGCATGGCTTTGATCCAAGTAGCCCAGTGTCACTGAGCAGGTTCAACACATATTTCCTTTGTGAGAGAAATATGCCCTTCTTGGAACGTGCAACTTCAATTCCTAGAAAGTACTTCAGCACTCCTAGATCTTTAGTATGAAACTCAGCTCTAAGAAAGGATTTGAGAGCATTGACTCCGCTTGCATCACTGCCTATGATCACAATGTCATCTACATACACTATCAACAAAACACACCCGTAGTTAGTATGTTTGTAGAAGACAGTGTGATCATACGCACTCCTCTTTGGTCACCTTGTGTTGACTAAACTTGCTTTAAATGGATTGGTGTCCGGTGTCAGTCCACATATGTGGAGAACATTGAAGATGAGATATTCCACATCAAATCTTGACAATTTCATCATTGGAGTGTATCATAGGATTTCACCTATATCAAGTAAAAAAGCAGCGATAAATCTATCACGCTTGTTGAAGGAAGTATATATTCCCGCTACACATGCATCGGAGAATTCTTTAATCTGTTGGGATGAGGTAAAAGGTCAATTTAATTCCAATTTTGATCCCCAACTCCTTTCTAGTTTTTGTATGTCCAATCATATGAATCAAAGTTCCTCTATTCCTTTCCAAGATTCAGTTCAAACTGAACCTTTTTTATCTTGCGTAAGCCTAAGTACTGCCAAACAATGCCTACGCATATCTAAATTAGAAAAAGACATCAGATTGTAGTAACATGAGTGGCTGAAAAAGCATAGACATAGTTTACTCAAGTCAATATCGTTAACGATGACATGTGCCAAGGGCAAGCCAATTAAAAAGAAGACTAGGGAGACTGGGAGAGACCAGTGTGTAGCTCCAAGACCTATAACTAGAGATCACATTTCCATCTTTGTTTTTCAAAAAATTTCAAGTTCACATTTTCCGTTGGAAAACTAGGAAGTGTATTCAAATTCGACTATTTTCTACTAGAGATCACATTTCCATCTTTGTTTTTCAAAAATTTTCAAGTTTACATTTTCCGTTGTAAAACTTGAAAGTGTATTCAAATTCAACTATTTTCTATCTTTAGATGCAAAATTATTTGAAAGTCCAATTATTTTTCATATAAAAGTACGAACGTTAGTGGGGTATGACAATAATATTGAGTGGTAATAGTAGTGAAAATAAGTTGTTGCGAGGGTAGGTAGATGAGTTATAGGGCAAACATAGTGATAGTAAAATAAGTGATGATGATAACAAATATAATTGTGATGATGGGTGAAAGGAAATGAAGATTGTAATGGAAGTAACTTGTTGAGGTGGTGATGGATAGGTAGGTACGGGAAGGTAAGCAGGTAGTATGTAGGTAGGTAGGTGAAGGTAGATAAATAGCTAGGGTAAACCGTAAAAGATCATATATGTAATGCGGTGATGACAAGATAAGTTATGTGTTCTCTATTTGGAGAATTTGGAAAACACTAAAAAGGGTTCTCCAATATTACTTTTTTAAGTTCGAAAAGTAGAGAATTCTCCAATTCTTATTTTTTGTTTTCCAATTTGAAAATTTCTCAAGTTACTAAAGAGGCACTTCATGTTTATAATGCTATGGGTTCAACTAGCTGAATGTTTGGATTCAACATTTTAGCCTTGGTTTGACCCATATGCATTAGATTCCAGTTTGTTCACGGATACAACTCCAGCCAGTTTTCTTGACAAATAGTGGAAAGGAAGAATCAAAGGCTGAAAAATAGAGAGGACGACAGTGAAAGAGCCCTAAATTTTTTTTCTTTCTGACTGTTGCCTTGCTTAATTTCCTTTTAATTGAAGCTCCTCATTACTTTTCAGTGCATGACTTCACACTAGAATTGCATGCATGTAAAAGATTGATTTTTCATTTTCTGTCGCTTTGCTTGGTGAATCAATTTCCCATCATTTGCATCACTTACACATTCACTTTCAAGTTAAGGAAAACTACACCCTAATTACACAAGCAGTCAAAACATATTTCTCCAAAGTCATTGCCTAGAGCGATATTTTATTCAACATCAGCAAGCAAGGAGTCAGGAGCGGAAAACAGAAAACACATACCGTTGCCAATAAGTACATGGTTATAGAACATTCAAGTGAGCATACTTACAGAATTTAACATCTCCAAATCCTCCACAGCTTTATGCACCGCATAAATGACCATTTTCTTCACCTATTTGAGAAGAAACTTTTTAGACCAAAACCTTCTATTTTACTTGCTATTTTAATTTTTTTAAAGTACAATTCATAGTAATCTGTACAGGATATAAACAGATTGTGTTTAATTATAAGTCTACTAATGCAGAACTTTATCAAAAAATATATATATAAAACATAATCTATCCAAAAGGTAAAAGTGTGTCAGCAATAAAGGTAATATTACATCATATTTAGCACTGGTAAAGGGGTAAATGGTTTTGTTAAGTTCCATATACTTCCACCAGGGGTAGCATCAACAGTGAGATCAGATCCCTTGGGCCACTAACAAGAAGTCTTTTCTGTTAAATCCATTTAGGCATGTGCTGAACTGCCATGAAGAGGACTATTTCCCTTGGTACCAGATTTGGTCACTCTAATAAAATTTCCTTGTTTCTTATTTCTATTTTATTTTTGTTTTTGATTGGGAGGCTTGTCATGAAACCATTGTTGAAAGCTAGATTGTCAAGGGAAACTGGAAAATCATTACAAGCTTAATGTTGCTGATCAGGAATGAAAGATATCATCCGAATTTCAATGGGTTGATGATGCCTCCTAACAGATAAAGAGATCTTTGTGTTAACATACATTTTTGGCTCCATAGGAAGTCTTCCGATGGGTTGAAACTTGAGTGTCTTTGTTAGCTTGGATGCCTATAATTTTTTTATTTTTTTTTATAACCCAAGTTTCCTAGCTTCACTGGACTATATTTGGACCCCGTGAACCTGCCCCCAGGTCCAAACTGTGCACTTCTATGCACAAGGAGCTCATCCCAAACCCAAACCCCCAATGTTTGTGGCAGGAATTGAAGCCCTACCCTGCCGCTGGAATCCTATAATTTTTTGTGTACTGGAAGTCTTGTTTAATTCTAATATCCTTACTTATCATTTAAAAAATATAAAATAAAATAGGCAAAAACTTGTTTAGGACCATCTCACCGATAAGGTCGGGTTGTAGACAATTGAGTGTGTAAATATCACAATTTCAGTTATAAGTACTGCAATATTTATCATTAGTAACAATCAATTTTACCATAAATAGTATCATAATTTCACATATAAGTATTACAATATCAATCATAAGTAATGATTTATTTTTAATTCAAATTGGTATTAAATTTTCTACAATAAGTATTACAATATTTAAATTAGAATTAACACTTTGTAAGAATCGCATTTTTAGTTATAAGTATTACAATATTTATCATTAGTAACAATCATTTTATACCCTAAATAGTATCACAATTTTACATATAAATATTACAATAATCTATTATAAGTAGCAATTTATTTATTTCAAATTGGTATTAAATTTTCTGAAATAAGTATTATGATTTCTAACAAGCAAGTATCCTAGATTCGACACATCTTAAGGATTAAGATCCGTGAGACGGTCTCATACAAGTATGACTCAATAAAATAGAACAGAGAGAGATCAACAGGCAAAAGGATGAGATAACAGAATTAAACCAATAAAAATTACAGTAACAAAAATACACTGGAAGAGAGAGAGAGAGAGAGAGAGAGAGAGAGAGAGAGAGAGAAACAACTAGAACAACAACCAATCACTAATACCTTCTCATCTTGCATCATTAGCAGTTACAACACTTGAAATAAAAGCAATAGAGAAACAGATACTAGCAGCATATGCAAGATATATGTGTCAATAGAGATCATACCTCCAGTTTATCTTCCTTGGCCCTGTGATTTTGGGGAAGAGTTCGGAATTCTTCAGTCAACCGCACACACTCAGGAACATTTTCAGGAGAAACAAAGTCAAGAGCAACTTTTATACATGACTGCCACAAGTAGCAGATGGAGATCATCATTAATCAGAAAGGGAAAGACATGAAAATTTATTATATAAAGAATCATAGTAAAAGGAATTAAGACATCATAGTAAAAACACGGACAGAGTTTGGTACCACCAACACATTAAAAAGGAATGAAAAGCTGCCAACAAATTGTCCTGTAGTCTAACTTCGCATTTTGGAGCATTCAAGAGCAGTAATTAAATCACAGAAATAAGCTAATATACCTTCAAATTTCTAACTTGATGAGGACAGCCTGCTGGAATAAAGACAGCATCCCCCAACTTTTGAACAAAGGTCCATGGTTCAATCCCTGTACAATATAATAGATCAGAATATAATGTATTTTAGGAAATAAATCATGATGTTTTTGGGTAGCACTATTATATAAGAGAAGCCTCACCATATTCTTCCTTGAGCCTCCTTTTATGCTCCACAGTCAAGTAAAATGTTTGGTCATGAATAGGATGAACAACCTGAGGCAAATAAAACCAAGGTGGTTGAAATAAACAAACTGGCAAAGTAAAAGCTAAGGAAGTGAAAGCTGAGAATATTAGTCTCCTAACGCATAGTGAGCATAACTGAAATTAGATATAAATCATGCAAAACATAATACCTTTGGTACTGGGGAGCAATAAGTATGCCTAAACTCCTTAAAGTGCTTCTTGAGATATTCTTCCAACTTAGGGATATCTTCCCTCCTAAAGATGTCCCAGAGAGCACCACCAGTGTCTTCAAACACATCAGAGAATAACAGAGACCCATTAGAGTTGTGACTTTCATTTTCATTCTCCTGACTACTTGCCCCTGTTTCAGAAGACCTACTCACATTCTCTGTACCCAAAATTCCCATGCACATATCATTACTCTCTAGCCTAACAGAAGTGGAAGATTTCTCATCCCATTGATCAACAGAATTTGGGTTCACCAAAGAATCTTGCTGAGAATATTCCTCATTCAATTTATGAAGTCCATCCTCACATTTGTCCAGCTTATGAATCATCTGCTGTTCCTCCTTGTCCTGGACAGCATGATACCCCTTCAATTCTTGAATCTTTGAAAGTTGCTCGGGTTTTAGGTTTATTCCTTGAGTATGTGTCAAGACATTCACCTGATACAAAGTTAAGTACAATTTAATGAGTAAAACCTAACAGGGGCAAAGTCTATATACAAATTGCATTGCATGCACTATTCACACATATAAAACAGGTCTGCAGCAAGATTAAGCTGTAGAACCTAAGGTCAATGCTAATGCAACCAGAGTCCCTAGCTATACTAGTTTTACAAAACATTTTATTTTATAGAACAAAGAAAGGAAAAATTATTTATGAAATTATCTGGTTTATATACTGGCATTAGCCATAACTAAGATGATCCATTCAAAAATGACAAAAGAAAGGAACATAGTATACCGCATCAGACATATCGCAGTGCAGCTTAGTTACAGAGTCTCCACGCCCCAGCTCCAGTGGAACACCATAAGCTATATATGTCTTGGGACCCATATCTGGTTTTAAGGACTTCTCTGGCAACTTAGTAGCAAGATTAAGGTAGCCATCTTGAGGATCTGTATATGCCTTGAAAGGCAGGCTGTTTTTAAACTCAGCACCATGACGAGGTAATCGCTCCTCAAATAAATCTGATGGAGGCCAGTCTTTCAACTTGAGAATAAGAGGCCATCCATAAATATCAGTTGTACCATTCCTATACCATTCAAAAAACTGGTGGATATTGACTTCAACCTGCATGTCATCATACAGCATTCAACTTGGAAAATAGAACATGAATGAATACACACAAGGAAACTGACTTGAGAGGTTCAGACATTCAACAAGACAATAAATATTGAACTCCAAAACAAGAAAGAGCACTGAGCTGTTTACTAAACTACCAAAAGCTGAGAACAATCCACTCCTTCAGCAAAAAACATCAGTGAATTCTCATTCAGAAAAAGCAGTTGTTTGCAGATAATTGCATCATAAGTAAGAAAATCATGTGCAAAGACAGACCATTTATCAAGAAGATATTTAGAAAAATATAACCAGACAAAAGCAATAATAAATACAATACCACTCCAAAAGATCAACCAATTCTGAAATAAATATATGAAGAAACATGTTCTAAACGTATAGCTGCATCATATATAATTTATGTTATGCATGGACAAAGAATACAGCACTGACCTCACACCAGTCCAAGCAGTTAAGAGCATTCACATCTAAATGACGTGAATGGTTTAGATTTTTTATCTGACGAAAAGCACGCCACATAACCATGGGTTCCCAGCTCAATCCTGAAGTAGTTTCCAGCACATTACTGACAATAACAGGCTCACCCTCAAGCCAATGCCATCGAAAATGTTTCAGATCCTTGTGTTGAATGTCTTTAGCGGCTGGGCAGTACAGACAATTGTCATTAGAATCCTCCCTAGTAGCTGCTTTCCGTAACTTATTTTTATCAATAGCATTTTCATCTACTGATTTTGAACAAGAGCACAACCGCTGAGAACTTTCAGGCATATCATTTAATTTGCATGACTTTGCTATTTCTTCCGCTTTGGCTAACAGCTCAGTGACATAACACTCCCCCAAAAGATGCTTTAATTCTAAAGTTCCCTTATTACAACCACGCATATTCTCTGGTGGGCAAAAAATTCTACCATTTTCTTCAAACCTCCATTCATGACAGCAGCCAACAAGGGATTCAAGGCTTTTTGTTGGAGAGGTGGATTTCACTTCAGATGCTGACTTGGAATCTTCAAGGGAGTTTGTTTCAACAAATTCCTTGGTGTTTGTTTCCATAGTAGTACTTTCACTCGCTTTACCATGCAAGTAATCCAGCCCACGGTCAATATATTCCATGACAATTTCTTCTACATTGCCCTGCAGATGGCCATTCCTGAGCTCTTGGCAACAAGTAAGGCAAAGGTCATAGGAACAGTTTGAACAGCTTCTGTGAAAATCAAAAATTGATGTTCTGCAGTTGTCACTGCAGAAACCATGTAAAGTAAACAAAATATTAGCATGCAATAGCACAAAAGTTCACATACCAAATAAACACAGCATTTGCAAAACCTACCAATACATCCTCTCATTCTGCTGGCACTTTGCTTTCTGTAGCTTTAACTCGGAAAGTGTTACCCCTTAGGAACCCAAAAACACAAACAAAAAAAACGACGATAAAACATACTTCTTTCGGTGTGCAGCAGAAGTAAGAAGAGAGAAGTTTCAACATATGATCAAATGCCATATAGTAGAATGTTCTGTATTGACCAAACCCTACATGAAGATTTTTTTTTTTTTAATCTCAACTATGGTTACTTCCTGGTATCAATAAATGCTTTTATACTGTACTAGAACCATATATCTCAAATTGTGGTGCAGCCAAGCACACAATGCCATCATCCAGAACTCTCTAATGTAGAGAAAAGAAAGCAAAATCCTGGAATAAGAAGAATCTGAACCATAATGCCACACCACATTGGAATTAAAAAAATTTACCTTGAATCTTGGCTTCAATCTCCTTCTCCATCATTTGCTCTGCACTGAATCGCCTCAACAGAGGTAGAAGCACTTGCAAGATATATTTAGAGTACTGTATCTTCTCCTCATTGCTGGCGTCAAATATCAATTTCTTCAGTTTCTATAGGGGGGAGGGACAAACTCAGGTCAGTCTATAGAACTGATATTCAGGAGAAACACCGTTTAGGCAAGAATCTAGAAAAGCAAAAAAAAAACCAACCCTTATAGGACCATCTAATCGGAGACACGCTTTGCAATTGCAGTTCTCAAGACAAACAGGACACTTTTCTGCAAAGGCCTCCTCTGGCATACCAGGATACCTTTTTCACGGAACAAAAGTTGTCACAATGGCTATGTCAATAAAGATTAAGGAGCATATCAGATGAAAATAAAACTATTGGGTTAAGTATTGCTGTCAAGAGAACTCAATAACCAGAGAATGGATCAAGATAAGCTCCCATAAAAAATTATTACTATTTTACACTTATACAGTAATATGGTAGGGTATGATTAAGACACAAATAGTAGGCAGCAAGTAAGCGCTCCAATATTAGCTTCCGTGTGCATTTGTGTTAACTGTTAAGATAATGCACCATTTCAATTTTGAAGCATATTTTCAAGAGAATAAAATATTACTCATAGCCAAAAGTGCCTATCACATATGGAGTAACTAACTCAACAAAATTCCTTTGTTGCTTTTAGTAATACCAAAAAACTACCAAAACAGGTAAATCCATGCCACATCTCCATTGCTACAAGAAACAGGCATGTAAACCACACAAGAGAAAATACTAGCATTAACATCAATACCATGTTCTCATGCAAGGCCCACAATATCTCTTCGTCTTGCAGCTGGTGCAGCGCACAACGTCTCCTTTATCATTCCTTTGGCATTGGTGGCACATGTTTGATTCAACTTTATTACCCTGCAAGTTTTAAATTTAAAATGTACCAGGAATAACAAATATCAATGATTAATCAATAAAACCAACTTTCAAGAAGTTGAGATCTTACATTCTCATCCTTCCTGTTTCTGATCCTTGGCACAGAATAGTCACCCTCATCCTTAACTTTCCTGGGTCTAAGTGTCCGTGAACCCTCTGTAATTTCCTTTACTTTCTCTTCTTCACCATCTTCTTCTCCTCTTCTTTCTTCATGTTTAGCCCTTTTCCCTCGATTCCTCCTTTTATCTTCAGCATGGCCCTCATTGTCCAATATCTTTTTCTTCCTACCCCTGTTCCTACTGACCTCTTTGTCTGCTTCATCCCACTCCATCATTTGTTCCTTGAGTTCCCCAATCTTCTCAATCGCCTTCTGACTTGACAGCCTCCTTGGAAATGCCCTTGCATGAGATTTGCAACCCTCATTCTCCTCCTCTTCTTCACCACCTGCCGCCTTTCCCTTTTCAATGTCCATTAGCTCTGCACAATCCTCATCCTCTTTTTTATTTCCACCCACTTCTTCCTCATTCTCCGTATTCATTAGCTCCTCTTGCCCATGACCTTGACTGTCATTTTCCTGTGTTTTAGCATTACAGAGCTTATTCTTCTTCACTGAATCCCCGCTTTCCATTTCTTTCTCAACCTTTATTCCTGCTCCCGCTTCACCATTTTCATCTGGTATAAATTCGCTATCCCAGCCCTTCCCACCGGACTTATTCTTCTTATTCACTGAACCCCCGTTTTCCCCTTCAATCTCAGCCCCCATTCCAATTCCCTCTTCACCGCCATCCACTGGAATTTTGTTTATTTTCTGGTGACTCATACCGGAAATTTTCTCCTCTGCTACAGCTACAGCTCCAGTTTCTTCACTATTCTCTTTCCCGGACTCCGAATTTTCCTCGCTTTCCTTGAAACCCGCGCCCTTCTCGGCCGGATTACTACGCTTCTTCGTCGGTTCTCCTTTTTTACATGATTGCTGCTGAAGCTCCAAGGAGTCGTCTTCCCCAAATTCCCGATCATCTTTTTCAATCTCCATATCATCCGTCACTGAGACTCCCTTCTCCGACATGGCATCGGCCTTATTGTTTCCGATCACCGTTTATTGTCCTTGATAACCCGATTATTCCTCGCGTTTCACCACTCCCCCAGAGAATCTTCCCCCTTTTACCTTGTTCAGCTCGACAGTACCGTTCCGTTATATATCTACCGCCTTACGGCGCCATTTCCACTTCAGCTGGGCACGACGTCGTTTCGAGATAGTTTCTCACTGGTGTTAATTACCCATCCTACCCTCTCGCTTCCTCCCTAACAATGTCTTCATCCTTCTGATTCTTGACAATTTGTGGTAATTTCACAACGTCGGGAACAGAGAGAAATTTTAAAATTTTAAAAAATCTATACTATTTTTTTTTTTTTTTTGAAATAGAACGTAGATTAACATAAATCAGAATACAACACATTATAAAGATAGGGAGGAGGGTTGGAAAACCACTCCAAACAATCAGACGTAGAAATGGACTGCTTAGCTACCAAGTGAGCTGTTCGATTCGCTGACCGTTTAGCGAAAGATAAAAACACTTGAGAAAAGCTACTCAAAAGGTTTTTAATGTCTTGAACTAAGAGATGAAAGGAAGACTCTCCAGTACTGGAATTTAAGCTTTGAACCACAATTAGAGAGTCAGTTTCCACATGCACATTGTCCAGATGTAAGTCCTTGATCCAGCTTAAAGCCTCACGAATCGCAGCCGTCTCGGCTTCTCTCGGAGTGTACTGGCCCGTCTTCTGGAATTCCTTCGCAGCAACAAACAAACCTTCCTCATCGCGAATGACGCATCCAAAGCCCATTCTTGCATTTTCCTTGTTGATAGCAGCATCCACATTCATCTTCAGAAAATCATGTTGAGGTTTAGCCCAGTTGACAACCTCAGGCAAAGTCTGATTAGCACCCTCCACAGAACTGCGCACTGCCATCCTCCACTCCCTCAGAAAATTTCTTGCTCTATTCATCGTAGCAATGGCAGGTAGAGGAAAAAAATCTATACTATTAATAAAAGTAAAATCCTATTTTCAACATTTCCATCCAAATTAATATGAATATTAATTAATTAGTAAAAAATTAATAATGCTTAATTGATAACAATAATATTTCTAATTGACTAAAATAAAATAAATAAATAAAAACTTTGTCAAATCATTGCATTTTAATTAAAAGTAAAACAAAAATTAAAAATTAGACAAAAATATTTCAATAATAATATTCTACATCATCAATAGTAAATGCATATTTTAAAGTTTAAACAATATAAAGGTAACTTAAAAATATAACGTAAATATTTCAATAAAAATATTATACTTCATCAATTAAAAATGGCATGGAAATTAGGTAAAAATATTACTTCATCTAATATTCTTCTCCCACATACTGCTCGCATCTAATATTCTAATTGACTGAAAATAAAAAAGAATAATTGGCTGAAATGAATCTGATATTACTAATTGACTGAAAATATAAAGGATCACTAATTGACTGATATTCTACTATTATATATTTCCACCCAAGTCACACATCCTGATGGACTGAAGGTGTTAGCTATATACAAAGATAGACAAGATTGTATTGCTACTACCAATGTTGTCTACAAAGAGGTTTCAACAATGTGTAAATACATTCAGTGATATTGTGTTTTTTAAATGGCAAAATTACTATATATCTAGACACCAAATATATTTTCGATACAAATGAATTAGGATATCAATTCATTCTTATAACTAAGTTGTTAGAGATTGAGCACATTTACCTAATTTTTGTTTTTAAAAAAAAAAACTAACAATGATAAATAAAATCTCCAAAGTTACAACATCGCATGCGTAGATCTACACATTAGCTATTAATTTGAACAATTATTTGCTCAAATTAAAACAATGATAAAATCAAAACACATAAATTATCCAAATCACACATTCAATTGCACTATATAATATTTGATGTTCTAATTTAAATAATTATATATCAATTCAAATATTCTTAATATATTATAACACATTCATTCCGTGCATCGCACGAGCGAAAATACTAATATATATATATATATATATATATATATATATATATATATATATATATATATATATATATATATATATATAAAATAATGCTAGTATTAATCCAATGTTCTTATTTTATTTTCAGTCAATTAGAACATTAGATGCGGGCAGTATGTGAGAGAAGAATATTAAATGCAATAAAATTTTTACCTAATTTCGTTCCATTTTTAATTAGCACCGTTGGATTTTTAAGGTTAGGATGAAAAATTGCACGAAGTTCGGGATGGGATATGGTTATGGCGCCTGTTATGACGACTTGAAAGAACCGGGATTAGGAAGGCAGACTATAAGGACATTCTCAATAGTGAGAATTTTGGTGTGGTATTTTAGGTGTCAAGTAGGAGAGAGAAGATGGAAGAGAAGAAGAAAAAAAAATAAAAAATAAAAAATAAAAAAAGCTGATCTGACATGAAAGTAATATATATATATATATATATATATATATATATATATATATATAATGATAATAATAATAATAATAATAATAATAATAATAATAATAATAGAAAAGCTGTAGGACGCGCCAGCTGACGCGTGAACAGCACGCGCCAAGCTGGCGCAAGGTTGTCAATCACACGTGTACTATGTGAATTGCATTTAATTGAAGTGGGCCCCACTTTTTGATAAAACCGTGCTTGCAAGAGGCATTTGACCTTTCTCTCACCTCACCTTTCCTCCTCCAACTAAGCAAAATATGCCTAAAATGCCGTGAAAATTCCACTATTGGGGTTGCTCTAACTGTACAGTAACATTTTAGCACAGTACTAAATTACAGACTTGAATTTTACCAACCACTGAGAGTAAAACATTCGTTGGTGTCAGAAAATTTTGAAAAAATGAATCAAATAGGTCATGAATTTTAGAGCACATCCCCATTTGTAATTTTTAGGGGAAAAAATAAACAAATTTGGGGGGGTGGGGTGGGGGGGCGGGGGTGTTGAACTAATGCTGGATGGATTTTTTATTCCTTCTTCTCTTGCAAATTCAACTTTTTGTGGGCCTCATTAGGGGAAAAAAAAAAGAAAAAGAAAGAAAAGACAGGTGCGTTTCGTGCAACTGCAATACCTAGTCGACACGTGTAGTGTACGCGCCAATTGAGCGCATAAACGTCAATTTTTCTTTCTTTCTTAATTTTTTTTTTTTACTTTTTATTTGTCAGAGTTTAATGACTTTTTTTTGCTTGGGTTTTGCAAGGACATATAAGAAAGAGATGGAGTAAATAAGAGGAAAGATGGATGGAAAAAATTTTGATAAAAAGGAAAAATAAATGGTACCCGGGTTGGACTTCCATTTGGAAGGTTGTGAGTTCGAGCCTCAGTTGAGGCGTTATTAGCTCTTTGTGTTTCAGTAGGTTGAGAAAGTATATGAACAGATACTACAATGTAATAGAGCTAGTAGCATTCAAAAAAAAAAAAAAAAAAAAATTTAAAACAAAATTCTCTCGCGCCCCGCTGGTGCAGCACCCACGCTGTCTCTTTTACTTTTAATCATTTTTAATGGGGCCCACTAGATCCGGTAATTATTGTGTTAAAAATTTCAACCCGTTAACTTTAACGTGTCGTTATCGTGCCAACCCATATTGATACGCCCTTAATTGTAATTATTTAGCTTAATTAGAAAGAATTAATTATATTTCTAGAATTAGTTTAAATTTCAGTACGTAACACGTATTATACACGAATTGCCAGGCATACAGGCCCATAAAAAGTTTTTGTATTTGCATGAGCAAAAACCTTCAAAAATTCTCATTCCCATTTGTTAAAAAACCACCCTAATTTTTTGTCTGGCAAAAACCCTCAAAGAACCAGTGACCACTAATGTGGTTTATACAAAATTAATTAAGTTAAATTTTTAAAAGTTATAATTAAATACATCAACATATTATTTTTGTGCATCAATACACAAGAACAGATTATTCACCTGAAAAATTTGTAATAGCTAGTTATTAGCGTTACGACTAGTAAAATAGGTGATTGGTCCACCATTAGCCGGTTTTGGTTGCTGAAACCTTAATAGCTAGATATTATAGCCTTATAGCTAGGTGAATAATTGGTTAATAGGCTATACAGAGTAATTTCTAGTGGGAACAACCTCAAAAGACTTGGGTTGTTGACTTTGTAACCACAAAATTTCAAGTTTAGTTTAAGTTCAATTCGAGAGCAAAATCATAAGATTTCAAGTTTAGTTTCTAGTGGGAGCAATCTATTGACATTTTTTTTATTTGAACCCGTCAATTATGGGCAAATGGCAATCATAATACACATATGAGTATCAATTGCATACATTGCCGTATATTAAATGAGTAATTTATAGTACATCATATTATACAATTGAAATTTTATAATGTATCTAGCAACACAAGTACTCTTTGTAACTTATACAATCATGACGATATATCTTATTGCATCAAATATTATTAAAACAAATATTTATATGGTACAACTAAGGATGTACAAACTTCGATATAAAACCGGTTATTCCATCGATCCAAATACTTTTGATTAATTGATATAATTTAGTTCAATTAATGATTAAACATTTTACATTATTTTGATTATTGGTTAATTCGACTCGAAATTATCAGTTTCTATTTTCCTTAGCCCCTTCCCATAACCAAGGCTGCCCTAATGAACTGAACTGTTTGCAGGCCATTTTTGAATTCAAGAAAATGGAATCCAAGGTTAAGTTTCACATTCTTTCTGACAGCCCAATTTTTAAGCTTCCCATTGCACGTGAGGTTGCATTTTGTGATGCTGTATGTAACACATCCTATTCATGTGCACGTGTGCAGACCCTTTCTTTTTTGTCTGGAAAAAAGGAGCCCAGCCTTGGACTCTCTGGCCAAGACAAGCATATTATAGTATTTTAGTTTCTGGGAACTTCTGGTTCTTGCTTACTATAATATAATGTTTCTTCAGTTTCTGCCAATGGTAACCTAGTCCTGTTTCTCACATTTTCTTTCATCTTTGTTATAAACAATAAACTATTATAACATGGATGGGACAGTACAGTTTTTAGCAGAATAACCAGCCTCGGATGCTCCTAATCATATTCTCTAATTCTGTTTGTTTTAGCTGGCCTTAACAGCGATGCTTTCCTCAGTTTTATATGTGTTGTGGCTTGTGTCAGCAATGAGTTTAACATGGTATGATGAGCAGAAAGGTAAACCAGAAGTGCATGTAAAGCCATAACAGTTTGCATTATATTGTTGTGATTGATGTGAGATATATAGTTTCTTAGTTTCTTGGGAGGTTATGGTGGAGCATATGCATCAGTCTTGTGCCAGTTTGGTGAACGCTTCGGGGGCGTTGTGTGGGAAAGAGAATGTGATTGCTGAGATTTCAGCTGAGCTGCAAAGAGAGAGGCAGAAGAATGCAGAGCTCATGGAGAGAATCATGGTGCTTGAAGCCCAGCTACAAGAGAGACACAAGGTATTGTTGCTCTGATCTCTTGAACATGCATGATTTTGCAGTTAGTATATTACGGAGTAATATATAAACATAAATGTGCAGTCTAACTATTAACTTAGCCTTTCAGTTGAGATGGAGCACATGCTTCAATTTGATATCAAAGCCGACCCATGGTTGAGACCTCTGAGAGTCCAACTATCAGCTTAGACTTTTAGTTGAGATGGAGCACATGCTTCAATTCACTGTTTCTTTTAATGGTAGATGATGATTAGGCAAACTAGCTAAAAGGGTGAAGCATTTTCTCATTGAAAGTTATTTTTGGTTACAGGCTAGTTGTGAAAATGGAAGATGGGAAACCAGGAAGTTTAAGAGGCAAAAGGTTATGTCAGACTGTAAACAAGATGAAGATGGCAGTATCAAATTGAATTTACTGGGGACCCATAAGAGTGAATGCAGACAAACTGAAGAAAAGAATCTTGAAGACAGGTTGGTCAAATGGATGAGCATGGATGAAACTCAGTTTTTGCACTCTGATAAACCACAATCCAGGGACTTTGTGTTAGATTCTAGTGACAGGGATGACAGTGATGATCAAGAAGAAGGAGAGCATAGGGAGGAAGAAACTGGTAACACGCCAAGTGGCGAGGAAATCAATGCACAGTTCCCTTTGCTCAATAGCCATCTTGCAATAACATCTGGACATGGAAACCAAGAACGGAATGAAGATGTTAAAGAAATGAGTTCACAATCTGACACAAGTCAAATGAGATTCGAGGAAAATTGCAGAAAGAAAATGACACTGGAAGGCTATTGTGAGACTGCATCAGTTCAGAGAAGGCATCAAAAGATGGCATTCTGTCCAAAAGAAGTGAAAAGAATCCTGGAAATGGAAGAGCTATCAAAGACAAATGCACAGTCGCATACCATAAGGAAAATTATCGTCTTCTCATCTCTTGGTATTAGGCATGGCTGTGAGGACATGTATGAATTAGATTTAAACCATTTCAGCATTTTGCAGAAGGGAGAATCCTATGTAGATCATAAGAATCCTGGGGTAAGCTGTTAACCATTTCAGCATTTTGTTTCGACTCTTCACAAAACTAATGCCCCTTTGTGTCAGGAGCATGTTCTGTATGAAAATCCAGGTGTTAGAAGGAAGATATTCTACCCGAATCGACAAAATCCAACTTTATGCCCTATTCAGATACTCGAAGAAGAGAAGGTTATGCGCCCATCTGATGCTAGCTGTCCCTCATGCCTCTTTCTGTGCATCAAATATGGAGGAAGGACAAGAAATCTCCCCCAAAATGAGTAAGTTCTGTTCCATTTCTTTCCTGAATCAAATTTTCTTGGCTCATCTTTATGGTCTATTCCATTCTCCTAGATATGTGAGGCAGAGAATGGGAAGAAACAAGTTGAAGTCTTTCGGGCCAGTAATATGTAGAATGGCAATGCTAGTCCACGTTCGTTGTGGGAGCTTCTTCTTTAAGGCGCTAGGCATCACGCTCCTGTTTATGGCTGGTTTCCCCAATGACCTGGTTCAGAGGGAAACCAATTACAAGAACTTGGACCTCCTTCAGAAGTATTACAGGTATTCAGAATTACAGTACTTGTGTTTCTTGATCCCAGGATGTTTTACTGTTTTGAAGCCCATCATTTCGGTTCTGCTTAACAAATCCTGAGAATGTTGCAGAACAGACAAAGATGCAGAAGGGGAGGAGTTATTTCTGTCATATCCTTTGGCTGATGAGAATGCTGGTCAGCAAACAATCCACATGGCTGCATCTTCAAGGCAGAAAAGCAAGAAACACACAACCACTTCAGGGAATCTTGATGAGAAAACTTCAGCTGTTAAGTCTCCTCCTCCACATTCTGATCCATTTGAATTGACAGGATATGCCTCAAATCTAACAAATGGCACCTTTTCACCTAAGCTAACATCATCTCAGGTTCCAATGTCGAACCCAGTGATTACCAGTCCTAACATCAATACTTTTTCTCAGTCTTCATACCCTTTTCTCCCTGCCTATCCAACAAACTCTTTTGTGCCTATGGTATATTGGCATCCCGCGAATCCGTTCCAACTCTATCCTTATCCCTCAGCATATAGGTATCCTCCTGCCGGGAATTACCTATCCATCCACCCCCACCAATACTACAGCCATCCTCCATCTAATCCTCCAATTCCAGAACTGCCAGGCAATGGGAGAAACCACACAGCATCAGATATTGCCCAGAGGGACTCTAACAGCAGTTCAAGTAGTAAAGAGTCAAGAAAGAAAAAATGAGCTAGGAGTCTCTGGATTCTTATGTGAATCATGGGAACACTACATTCACTAGTAAATAAGTGTTTTGCTACCTTCAGAAGCAATACTTTCTGCAAATTGATAAGTTCATTTTACTGGTGTGGGACTTCCCACTGTTTAACCCAATTATTGCATGCACATTATATATCAGGCACTGAGAAGTTTTCATCACAGTCACTATCTAAATTATTTCAGGAAAGTGGCAATAATCATTTGATGCATGCCCCAACAAAATATATCAATTTCAAGATATTAGTATTTATGAGGGCAACCCCAGCCAAGTTAGTCAGGTTGTTGACTTAGTAATCACCAAACGCCTCTCTTTCTAAACCACATTGCATTAGATTATTTGTTTTCTAGATATGCAGTGACATTTGGCATGGATAGGACCACGTTTTATCATGCCAGGAATCTTGTTCTTTTTCACATTAAAAATTTGGTGAGGGTCCTACTGTTCTTGGTCATATACTTTTCATACTCCATTATCTATGGGTGCTCACATGATCCCACACTATAAAAAGAGAACAGTACAGTTTAAGCAAGCATAATGACCATCACCATTAATTTATGCTCCAAACACCAACACCTACTTCCACCATACATAAACTGCAAAGCCTGAAATAAGAAATTTACAGTAGAACCATTGAAATTAAACAACATCACCACCACTTTCTTGCCACACTATTTGAAGCTGGTAGATAAACAAAGTCCAGTAAGGGCAACCAACCCTCTTATTACTAGGCCATTAGGAAGCCAAACTAGTGGAGCTTGTTAGCCAGATTGCATTGCTTTCTGATCTCACCCTTGGAGCCAGTGAGAGGGTTGTTCTCAGAGAGAATAGTGATGGCTCTGGAGAACTCCTTGAAGAAATAGTCCTGATTCTTTGCCATTTTCTTGACATAAGGCTTGGTCCTCTTGTCTGTGGCTAGTTGGTGGTCTACAAGCATCAACCCTTTGTTGTCCAAAATGTTCCTGTAGTAGTTGTTGTCCAGTTTCATGGGCGTGCCCCGGTCGTTCCTCACATACTGCACAGCCTTTGGGTCAGGAATTGGATCTGGGCATTTCTTGAGCATGTGTGGAACATGATCAGGGTTGAGCTGAGGGTCCACTTCTGGGTATAACCTGTGAACCAGCTTCACACAGTGGGTTCTTCCTACACTGTGAGCTCCTGTTACAAAAAACAGTCCCAAAATTCTTTAAAAGCCTTTCCTTAAACCATCAGATCAGCAAGTAAATGTTGAATTTTACTCTTATCTATCTATACCTAGCAAAGCAACAACTCCAGGAGTGTTGATTCCAATGTTGGAAAACCTCTCAAGAACAAGACTCATGCTGTCATTGTGGTCTGGGAGGTATTGTTCAAGAATATCTGCTCTGCTCTTCCTGCCATCCCTTCTCCCAGATTTGAGTGGGATGTATGGGCCTCCAAGCTATCAAGAAGCACATAACATATCAGAATCTTGTAGTTGTATGCCACCAAAGAAACCCACAAAACATAAATAAAGAGCAAAATTTTAGTTAAATAACCATGACTACTGATAAGTTGGTTCAGAAAGTCACTTTTTAGCACTCATCACTCAAAGAACAACAAAGTTATACTTACTGCAACTATGCCATCTCTAGCAGACAACACAAGAATATCAGCACAGGAAACAACTCCAGGGCACTCCCTCTCCACAGCTTCCTTAATGGTCTCAATGTACCTGAAATTCCTCATCCCAAAGCTCCTGTCTGCTTCCTTCTCAGACAGAACCCTCCTGGTTGAGTCCAGCAGCAGCGAAGCATCACAAGACTGCACTCACAAAGTCACAAATCAAGCAAAAAAAAACACATCTTTTTCTCTGGGTTCTTTCTCTCAGAGTCTCTAGGAATTGAATTACCTCAACAAAGCAGTCATGGAAGATGTTCCTGAGCCAAGAAAACGCTGTGTTCTTGTGGCGCTTGTACAGGAGTTTGACTTGCTCTTTGATGATGTCTTCAGCTTGAGGGCAGGTGTCTTTGTAGTAGTTCATAGCAAGCCCAGAAGTCTCATGGCTGTCTTCTGCTATGGCAGAGAGAGCTGAGAAGAAGAGGATGGCTAAGAAGAAGAGAGCTCTTGAACCCATTTTCATGAATGATAGTGTGGATAATACTGAGCTTCTACTTAAGTAAGGGCAGGAGAAGAGCTGAAAGTCAGTAGCATCCAATAAAGAACAGAACTTTTTCTTGTCTTCTTTAATGGGTACTGGTACAAGTTATGAAAGCTTGTGCATTCATTAAATCCCATCGCATTTATCGCTACAATATTATTTAATCTTTAACATCGGAGCATAAAAGTTAGTTTAAGAATAATGATCTAATTCTTCAAAAAGATTGAATCCTAATTTAGAGCTAGCTGTTGAGTTTTGAACTTTGATAATTAATGAGTTAACTGGTGTGGGCACTAGTTTGATTCTTTAATTTATTTAAAAATCTGTATAAATTAAAGATAAATGTTACTTAATCAAAATGTCTTAGATCTCAATTTTTTTTTGTTTTGAACTTTGATAATTAATGAGTTAACTGGTGTGGGCACTAGTTTGATTCTTTAATTTATTTAAAAATCTATATAAATTAAAGATAAATGTTACTTAATCAAAATGTCTTAGATCTCAATTTTTTTTTTTTTTGAAAGCTACTGGTTCTATTTCTCAACCTACTGAAACACAAAGAACCAATAACGCCTCCACTAAGGCTCGAACTCATAATCTTCCAAATGGAAGTCCAACCCGGGTACCATTAGACCACATAGTCCTGGTTTAGATCTCGATTTGATTATTGTAAAGTTGTGAATGATATCATGTTAAGAAGGTATAGTTAATTTTATTTGAGAATAGGATTAATGTTCCGAACTCATTGTATTACAAAATACTGAGGCCATGCCTACGTCATCAATTAGACCATAATTATAACTCAATTTTCAAATAAATTAACCCTTTTCGAATATGACTCATTGTCCAATTATATGTAGAAAATTAAAAACAACACTATTCTAAACAATATAATTGTGACATCACTCAATTAAGTAAATGAAAATTTAACTTCTTTGAAAATGTATAATAAATTGTGTAATGAATAATATAATTATATAGGGGATGTAGATGAAATTGTGCAAGCTCTTTTTATTTAACTAAATGTTTCTATTCGACATCGGATAATACATATAGAGTACACTGTAAAAGTCACCTTAAGTGGGACCGAGTTGTACCATATCTGACCGGATTATTGTAGGGACCTAAAGGCACGAGCATTTTACCTTTGTAAGCAAGAGTACAATACAAATTGTGTCATTTGTAAATGAACTAAGCTTAGCTTTATTTTACTAAAAATGACTCATTTATTAAGAACAATATATTTTTATTTGACTTTTTTTCTTGGTGTAATACATAAATTGAAAGTCAATTAAATCTCTACTCTTAAACAGATTTATTAGTGTTCAATAATGTTCATGGAATAATAGTGTCGGTGATAACTGATAACTGGCTCACTCCTTGGGCGGAAAAGGAGGCTAAAAAGAGAAATTGCCTGTTTAATTATTAATTTATTAATAATGCAATCGTCCTGTCATTTTGGGCAAAATAATACACTGACCCTAGTTTGTTTTACACACATTATTCTGATTATGGACCACATTATACTAACAAATACATTTAACGGTAATTTTACTTATACAATTACATATAACCAAACGCAGAGAATTTAAAATATAAAGAATATTAGGTCTACCTAATCTAATCTAATCTCCAATCTTCATCAAATTAAGGAAAATAATTCTATTTTTAGTTTTGAATTTAACCTACTCTAAACTATTCATCATTTATTATAAGACTTTTGCATATAGGGGTCAAATAGGCATTTTTTAAAATTATTTAAAGAATCGGTAACTGCCACGTCAGCACACTTTCAGGTAAACAGGTCATTTTGGATCTTTTTTAAAGTCAATCAATAAATGATTGTATTAATGGATTGCATCCCATAACATAAACTGGTCCTGAGTAAAAGCTAACGAAGCTAAAACATGTGCAGACAAATTAAGCTGTCTAGAAATATAACTTAAAGAGCAATAAGTAAACGAAGCCACCACCCTCCTACATTGATCTACCGTGACCCCAACATAAGACATTATAGTTGTTGATCCCTGACGCATGACATTTCAGAGTTGTAGGCAATCGGTTAGTATATCCACATCCACCACATTCCTCTCGAGCAACCAGGATAAAGCCCCCTTACAAGCTAAAGCTTCCGCCATAAAAGGCGAGACACAAGTTGACAATCTTCCATTTCGCGCCGACATAAAGGTCCCGTCCGGCATGAGGTACCATACCATAGGTTGCCTCCCCCGTTGCATGCCGGTAGCCAGCATCTACATAACATCTTGTATAAGTTTGTGTTGTTCATGGACCAAATTACATTTTTTTTTTGAATTCGATGGCCTAATTGTAATTTGGTGTACAGTTAAGTGGCCTATTTTACTCTTATTCATACTTTTTAATTAGAAGATAAATGTTGTGTCCGAAAAGAAGTCGTCGAATGGGAGAAATAATTTTGTATATAATTTCTCTTACAATTAATATATATATATATATATATATATATATATATGTGTGTGTGTGTGTGTGTGTGATCATCAATTTAAGGATTTTTTTTTTTTTGAATATTTGTCCTTATTATTTTACTTTAACAGTTTAGTTGCTTTCTCTCAGCTCGGTGCATTTTATATGTGGCCAAATAAGTCTTTGTCAAAAAAAAAAAAAAAAAAAAAAAATTGTCAAGTATGCATAATGTATTCCCTATTTTTCTCCTTGAAGACAATGAGCAACTCTAAAATAATAAGCATTTAATTTAATTGATTGGTCATTATTATATGTAGCAGCATCATGCATGCACGGTCAGTAGGGGATGAATATTGAAAATACAAGTGGTGTAGCCTGCATAGGACACATATGAATTTAATGGTGAGTTTATCGAAATCTTAAACGGAACTATATTCAATAAGTCACTTTAAAATTCACAATTTTATGGCACTTTCATAAACGAATTGCTAATATTATTACAAAATTAAATAATTGATACATATCATGTTAAATTATTTTTGGACTAAGGTCTTATTTGTTTATCAATAGTTATGTTAATTTTTTGTTAGTTTGATCATCTTTAACGGTTTGATTAAGTTAAATCGTTAAAGAAAGTATTTGGTTAAAAGCTTCTTCATTTAGCAAGTAATTATCAAAATCCCAATATTTGAAACATTGTTGTGATTTGTGAGTAGTGTTTAAACATCAACAATTTATTTTTTTAGTTAAAATTTCATTTTTGCTCTTTAATTTATTGGTTGGAGTATAAGGCTTGCCTAATTTAACAGGTTCAATAACCATCTTTGAGTAGTATATCATTATTCTTTATTAATGTTGTTTGATGTTATGGGCTTAAGTAATGGGTTACGTTCAAGGAGCCATTGAAGCGTCATTGATCGATCTTCATCAATTTAGTTAATACTAGCAAGTTTGTTCAGCGAGTTCAATATACCTGTTGAATAGTCTGTTTTTTTTTTATTGGAATAAGGTTCAAATTGGCCACTGAACGTAACACGAAAATGCAATTAGGCCATTGAACGGAAAAAAAAGTGCAAGTTTCACCTGGTAGCAGGTTACCCTCAACTTTAGCATGTTACCTGCTTACGTGGCAGCTGAGTTGGTATTTTTAATAATAATTTTTTATAAAAAAATAAAAATAAAAACGACTGTATTTTGTTTTTTATTTAAAAATTATTAAAAATGCCAACTCAGATGCCACGTAAGCAGGTAACCTGCTATCTGGTGAAATTGTATACGTTTGGAGAGTTCAGTGACCTAATTGCACGTTTTTGCAGTGTTCAGTGGCCTAATTGCATTTTCAGGTTACGTTCAGTGACCAATTTGAACCTTATTCATTTTTTATTTATTTGAAAAGAGTTTTATATTGTTTGTTTCTTCTACTTCTGAATAATTATAATCGTTTTTTTTTTTAAAATATTAACCGTTAATACTAAACAATTATCTTTACCAAATATGTTTCTAAAGGAATTAATATAATTTGCTAATCTTTAATTACCAAATAGGGTCTAGACCATTTTTGAGTAAGAATTTAGTATGAAACATAACTCTAATCATATTCAAATTAATCCCATGATATTACAATATTAAAAAAATAAATTAATCTCACACTATGCCATATGCAACAATCCCAAAAGCCAAAAAGTCAGCTTAATTGAATGATAGTTGAGTCATGGTCTAGAGGCAAGTGTGTCGTATTGGGTGTACATACACGTGAGACGTAAGAACGTAACGTAACTTCGTAACGGACGGAGAAAAAAGTGGCGTAGTTTCATATCTATCCGCCACCTCTTCTGATTGCACTGAATACGAGGTTATTTGTTTCCCTCAGCTCATGCCGCAATGCCTAACTGGAAATACACTATTAATTTTAAAAAAAACATATACTCCGTATTAAATCTACATATAATTTCGTGTATAAATTTGTAAATATTTCTCTAGTTACGTTCTTTGTAGTGCAATAACTTCTTTGTAGTTCTTTCAAATAAGATATCACAAGTTCAAACCGCAACTAAGTTGAGAAAGTCTGTAGATAGATATTACGCTGCACTTCAATTAGTACTAAAAAACATTCATGGGGCGAAGGATAAAATCATAATTTATTGTGAAATTGTAATTCATGGGAGAAACCTTATGAATTGCAATTCTATGATCGAAGAAAATTACAATTCTCTCCAACCAAATAATTAAATATACATTTCATGAAAAATTGTAGAAATAGAATTGCAATTCAATCACTAGGACTATGTGGTCCAATGGTACCCGAGTTGGACTTTCATTAGGAAGGTTGTGAGTTCAAGCCTTAGTGAAAACGTTATTAGCTCCTTGTGTTTCAGTAGGTTGAGAAAGTAATTATACGAGAGAATTCCATAAGATACCTCAAAACAATTTACCACCCGTTATACATTAGAAAATAGATACCAAGTTACATAACAATACATATATATATAATTATTAATACTTTAAAAATATTTTCCCTTGCTTTAAGATTTTTTTTAACTACATCATTTTACAACAATATATGAGTATTGTTTTGTTTTTGTTTTTTTTTTTTTCCAGTTAAAATGTCCACAAATAACAATTGTACTAATTTGGTGTTTGTCACGATACTCTACTTGAACTAGTTGGGTCATTATATTACCATCTTTATTTTAAAAATAAAATCATTGTACTGTAATTTCGAGACCCCCACTACTTATGTTTTGGAGACAATAAGACGTCAATGATAATTAAGTTATCAACTTAGATTAATCAATATGTTGAGTTGTGTAATGAGAACTCCTATTATCCTTATTGATATTAGTTTGTTATGGGAGTTTTTTTTTTTTTTTTTTGGGTGGGGGGGGGGGGGGGGGTGGTGGTAATCATAGTTATAATATGCATTATTCAATCATATAATCGAATGCTACACTTGTGCAAAAACTCCAATATCAACAAATTTGGGCTCATTGAGTATTATTTGGGATTTTAGGCCCAGTTATAATGGGCTCCTTGTGTATCTTAAGGTCACATAGTGGAGGGCCTGTTTGTCAGAGAAAAAAAAAAAGTATGCAGACACCAGAATCAATAGTTGGACAGTGGACGAGTGGATCTCAATCCAAAACTTTTAACTATCATGATTAACGGCCTGTCATTTCGTACAAGTTTTTGAATATTAAGTTTTGAATATACACATTACTAATTGAGCAATTAACAGTTCCTTGTTTGGTTTACTGAGAATACTGTAAAAAAAATGCTCCGCATCCTTCGCAGTTCTAGATCGTGATCGCCGATCGTGGCCTTGATCGGAACCGCCGTACGTGGACCTCTCTCCTATCGTGATTAGGAGAGTATCTCCCTAGTCGTCTAGGGGCGTTATTTATTTCGATGTCGAAGATGATTTTCTCAGTGTTATTTTGTTTTCTGATTCTACTCCCTCGTCCGATCATGGATATTCAGCAAATCGAAGCACGCTGTGCTGACCTCTCAATCGCCGAGGAGGAGAATTCCGGGCTCTTGGCTCCTGATCCTACACCGTCCGGGGCGTCGTCGGATTTTCATTGCTTGGTTGGGCGTTTCCTTACAGAGCGTCCGATCAAATTCGATCATATGCTCCAGGTCATGGCATCCGTATGGAGACCTGTTATGGGCGTTCACGCGGAGGCACTGATGGATGAATTGTTTCTGTTCCGCTTCCCTCACTCTAAGGATTTGCAGAGGGTTCTCGATGACGGCCCTTGGTCATACGAGAATCAGATCTTTGTTTGCGATCGGGTGCCGACGGGGACCAGGCCAGAGGATACCAAATTGGAGGCTATCGATTTCTGGGTTCAAATTCACGGCTTGCCCACTCTTTTTGCCTCATCGGATTTCCTGGCTCAGATCGGGGATTACGTAGGCTCCTTCATCGCAATTGACCCCGTTAATTTTGGGGGTTCGTGGAAAAGCTTCCTTCGCATAAGAGTCCGGCTACCGATAGATACACCTCTGAAACGCCGGATGAAACTGCTGCGCAAGGACGGATCATCCCAGTGGATAAACTTCCGGTATGAGCGGCTGAATGCCTTTTGTTTTTGCTGTGGGTTACTGGGCCACATTGATAAGTTCTGCCGGAAAGCATATGAAGAGAATATTCCCCCTGAGGATTTCCCGTTCGGGAGCTGGATGCGGGCGGGACCGCGGCGTCAAGTGCGTCAAGTAGGAGCGAGATGGATCCTGCAGTCCACAACACAGGTGGCACCGATTCCTGAAGCTTCGGGTCCTTCTCCGTTAACTCTGGTCACAGCAGTGGAAAGCGTGGGGCTATAGGGCGAACTGAAGCGGCGTCGTGAGGAGGAAGGGGCGGCCAGTAATGGTACTACGTCCGGAGAGGATGTTATGATGTCCGAGAACACCAAAATGTCAATGTCGGCGGGTCTGGAGTGCCAGGCTCGCCCAGGCCAATGAATATCCTCAGTTGGAACTGCCGGGGTTTGGGTGGCACCCGGACAGTTCGAGAACTCTTGGGCGTATTGTCCAAGGAGCGACCCTTCTTCGTCTTCTTAACAGAGACGAAGGCAAAAGCGGACAAAATTGAAGAGGTAAGAGTGAAGTTGGGGTTTGAAGGGGCAGTTTCGGTTGACTGTGTGGGCAGGGGAGGAGGTTTAGCAATGTTCTGGAGAGATGCTGAGGCGGCTTCATTACTCAGTTACTCAGTGAATCATATTGACATGGAGGTCAAGCAACCAGGTAAGCCGATGTGGAGGTTGACCGGATTCTATGGGGAACCCGACAGGTCTCGGAGGCATATCACCTGGGAATCCCTACGGCAACTAAAGGGCCGATCATCACTCCCTTGGGTCGTTGTAGGGGATTTCAACGACATAACGTGTCTTTCCGAGAAACGGGGTACTCATTCGCATCCGGAGGCCCTCATGGATGGCTTTAATGATGCGTTGAATGAATGTAATTTGGTTGATATGGGAATGTCAGGAGGTCAATTCACATGGTCGAAGGGACATGGTACTGAGGCGTGGGTGGAGGAAAGGCTCGATAGGGCGGTGGCTACGGTGGAGTGGTTGGAGTTACACGAGGATACAGAGGTTCGTAAGGTTTACACATCACAATCTGACCATAGTGCTATTCTCGTGGACATGGAACAGCGTCCGATACGGCATGCACGAAGGTCTTTTAAATTCGAGTCTGCGTGGTTGTTGGAGGAAGGTTGTGCAATGGTAGTTGAGGCGGCGTGGGGGCAGTCTCGTGGTATGGAGTTTCTGCACCGAATAGAGCTTTGCGGCCAACAGCTTCAGCGATGGGGCAGGGAGCATTCAAGCCAGTTCGGCAATAGGATCAAAATCCATCGAAACAGACTGGCTGTTCTGAAAGAGGATAGGGATCCGCAGGCAGTGAAGGAGTTCCTAGAAACCGGGGCAGCACTTGAAGTCTTATTGAGACAGGAGGAGATTTTTTGGCTCCAAAGATCCAAGCATCTATGGCTTATGCTTGGGGACTCCAACACGAAGTATTTTCACAAATCGGTGTCGGCACGTAAAAAACGTAACTATCTACAGCGGTTAATGGATCAGGACGGGGTTTGGCATGAAGACAACGCTATGCATTCCGAAATACTAAGGTACTATAGTGCTATTTTTTGTGCGGGCTCTAGCGACACAACGCTATTCCCCCGCATGCGTTGTTGTGTCACTGATGAGATGAATATCTCTCTCTTACGGCCATTTACGTCTGCGGACGTGAAAGAGGCCCTTTTTTCCATGGCTCCGGAGAAGGCTCCAGGTCCTGATGGTATGTCCCCGGCATTCTATCAGCACTTTTGGCCAATTTTAGGCCATGATCTGTCCATGTTCGTTCTGAAGTGTGTTGCTGACTGCAATGTTCCCCGGGATCTAAATGTGTCTAATATAGTGTTGTTGCCCAAAAAGAAAGTACCTGAAAAGGTAGCTGACTTAAGACCAATCGCACTCTGCAATGTTGTGTATAAAGTCTTGGCCAAGATGCTGGCTAACAGACTCAAAGACCTTCTGGGGCAGGTGGTCTCACAATCCCAGAGTGCCTTTGTACCCGGGAGGCTATTGACAGATAACATTATAATAGCCGGGGAAGTAGGGCATTATCTGCGTCGAAAAGTCAGTGGTAATTTGGGGTGGGTGGCGCTGAAGCTAGACATGGCTAAGGCGTATGATCGCATGGAGTGGGGATTTTTGGAAGGGATCATGCGGGCTATGGGATTTTCGAGTCAGTGGGTGAGATTATTGATGCTTTGTGTCTCTACGGTCACTTACAATATCCTTGTCAATGGCGAGACAGCGGGATCTGTCTGTCCCACTCGGGGCATTCGCCAAGGCGATCCTTTATCCCCTTACTTATTTATTTTGTGTGCTGAAGCGTTGTCTGTACTCTTAAAACAGGTAGAAGCTAGTGGTGATATTCATGGGGTGAGGGTGGCTCGGGGTGCTCCTGAGGTCACCCATCTGTTCTTTGCTGACGACAGTTTGCTGTTTTTTAGGGCAAACCAACGTGAAACTACTAAAATCAAGGACTGTTTGGATGGATATTGTGCGGCTTCGGGGCAATTAGTCAACTTTGAAAAATCCAATGTCGTGTTCAGCACCAACACTGCGACCGGTATGCGACAATTAGTTTGTGACATCTTTGGAGTCCAGGAAGCTCGTGATTTAGGGAGGTACTTGGGACTACCCTCGGTGCTGGGTCGCAACAAAATTGCCACCTTTCGGTACATTGAGGACAAAATTCGGGAGAGAATCGGTTTATGGCAACACAAGCTCCTGTCGAGAGCAGGTAAAGAAATCTTACTGAAAAGTATAGCTCAGGCCCTCCCCATATTCACCATGTCGACCTTTCTTTTGCCAGTTCGTGTCTGCGACACGATTGAGAAATTATTTACTCGATTTTGGTGGGGGGGTGGTAGTGCTAACAGTCGGGGGATACATTGGCTCAGTTGGAGTCGTTTGTGCGAACCGAAGGCGAAGGGTGGGCTGGGCTTCAAACGCATTCGTGATTTTAATCTGGCTCTGTTAGCTAAACAGGGTTGGCGTATTTTAACCCAACCCGAATCTTTAGTAAGCAGGCTGCTTAAAGCCAAATATTTTCCAACAGGTGACTTTATGGAAGCATCCGTAGGCACGAACCCAAGTTATTTTTGGCGCGGCATTGTGGCTGGACAGGTGGTTTTGAGACGAGGTTTGGCATGGAGAATCGGGGATGGTATGGACACACTGATTTGGGGCTGGAATTGGCTTGCTAGTTCACCCGACACAGGCTTGCTTACGCCTTGCGTCGAGGAGCTCAAAGAGGCGAAAGTTCACGGGTTGATGAATGAACTAGGTGAATGGGATGAAGGGGTGTTACACGATCTTTTCCAAGTAGAGGATGTACACATAATTCTCGCGACTCCCGTAAGCAAAGAATACAAGGATTCTTGGCGTTGGATCGGCGATGCACGAGGCTGTTACACGGTGAAACAGGGCTACCATATGCTCACGGGTCAGCTAGAGGGCTCGGGATCTCAGTTTGGCTTTCACTCGTGGAATCGTTTATGGTCGCTCCCGGTGCCCCCGAAAGTGAAAAATCTGCTTTGGCGGTGCGCTCGTAATGTGTTGCCTGTCCGCGAAAACTTGAAATCGAAGAGGGTTAGGATCGGGGGCGGTTGCCCGTTCTGCGGTTTCCCCTTCGAAACAACTGAGCACATCTTCGGCGAATGCGTCTATGCTACGCACCTATGGGGTACAAATGTCGCGGTACAGGGCCAGAATTTCCCAACTATGTTGGAAAACATTATAGGGCAGCAAGATGCAGTACATGCGTGCAAGCTGGCAGCTGTTGTATGGACTTTATGGAAAGCACGCAATGCAATAGTGTGGCGTCAAGAAGCTCCATCGATGATGGAGTTAAATAAGAAGGTTGTTAACACTCAGCAAGTTTGGCAGGAGACATATGCAACCCGCACTACTAATGCAGATAGCAGAATTCTGGTTCCTTCTTGGACCCCACCGCCAACCACCTTTCTCAAGTGCAATGTAGATGCGGCTGTCTTCCAGGACGGGGCAGGCTACGACGCAGTACTTCGTGACCATGCTGGGGAGTTCGTCGCGGCAAGAAGCGGGCGTATTAACCACACTCACGATCCGCTCCAGGCTGAGGCGCTCGCGGTGCTTAATGCTCTCAGATGGTTATTCGGTCTTCACCATAATAAAGTTATTATCGAGTCGGATTGTTTAGTTTTTTGTAATGCTTTCAATTCCCGTATGGTAGATTTGTCTTACTTAGGTTCGATTGTAAAGCAATGTCGTACGATTGCTAAGGACATAGGGGACGTTACAGTCCGTCATGTCCGGAGATCAGCGAATCATGTGGCTCATAGGTTGGCTCGGGCAACTGGTTCTTCGTTTGGCTCTGTGTCGTGGGATGTCAGCCCACCTGATTGTATTGCCGATTTATTCTGTTAATGAAATCTGGTTTGGTTTGTTTCAAAAAAAAAAAAAAGTTTTGAATATACTAATTTATGAACATTAAATTTTGAATTTGTGAACATATAATGTCTAATTTGTAAACATTAAATTT
Organism: Ipomoea nil; assembly: GCF_001879475.1. Classification (NCBI taxonomy): domain Eukaryota; kingdom Viridiplantae; phylum Streptophyta; class Magnoliopsida; order Solanales; family Convolvulaceae; genus Ipomoea; species Ipomoea nil. The sequence goes on from NW_017619575.1 coordinate 1,292,773, forward strand.
TGAGTTTCTTACATATATAACATATGAGACATGTTATGAGCATGTAACATAATGAATTTTGTAGTGTTTAGATTATGAATATTAAGTTTTGAGTTTTTAAATATATAGTATATAGTTTGAACATTAAGTTTTGATCTAAATTAGACTCAAGTGCTGAAAAATTCTAAATTAGACTCTTACTTTGATATAGTCATTGATGATATCTGTAAACTAGTTAATGATTTTCATAGTGTTAACTTTACTTCTCTTAAACAATGTGCGAATATGAAAATTCATTTAGTAGATGGAGAAGTTTTATTCACAGCTGATTGTTGGGCTTGGTTTTCATTGCCCCCTCTTTTATTTTTGATGAATTTTGTCGGATATTGCGACTTAAGCTAATGAAGTATTTTGGTTTCAAACAAAAAAGTTAAATTTTCTGTGCATAGTTTATGAACATTAAACTAAACATTGAGGTTATGAAATTGGGCAAGAACTCCAATATCTACAAACTTGGGCTAAGATTTTTTATTGATATTTTAAGGTTAGTTGTAATTTGTAATCATATTTCTTAGTTTTTTACAAAATTAAATGCAATCTACAACGGTCAAGAATCTTATCCTCAAACCTCATCCAAACACCTCCCTCCACCTCTCATTCCCTCCTCTATTCCAGCCATACAACAAATCTCACCGCATCAAAAAAAACATCTCTTATGCAAAAACTCATCACTCCCCATTTCTTCCCCACTTCTCATCTTCGCCTGCTTTCAATCTCCTGAAGCTCAGGCTTAAAGTGTTCGTAGTTTACAGCCATGTCTTGCTCCAATCTGACAATGTTGGTGTCGTCAAAACCTTCCCTTTCCAACTCCTCTCTGCTCTCTTTCGGCTCTTCTCTCAACCCGCTGCAGCTCCCCGCCCAGAGCTCCGGCGGCTCCTGCAACCCGTCTAGATCGTCGTCGGTGGCCCCAATCCGGTGCGACCTGCGCGAGCTCCGTGATCGGATTACGTCGGTGAAGAACACCGGGAAGATCACGGAGGCCATGAAGCTGGTGGCGGCGGCTAAAGTGAGGAGAGCCCAGGAAGCCGTGGTGAACGGGCGGCCCTTCTCGGAGACCCTCGTTGAGGTTCTTTACAACATCAACGAGCAGCTCCAGACGGACGACGCGGAGGTGCCGCTCACGAAGGTCCGCCCCGTCAAGAAAGTCGCCCTGGTGGTCGTCACCGGCGACCGTGGCCTCTGCGGCGCGTTCAACAGTAATATCCTCAAGAAAGCCGAGGCCAGGATTGCGGAGCTCAAGGGGCTCGGCGTGGATTACACGGTGATTAGCGTGGGGAAGAAGGGGAATACCTATTTCATCCGCCGACCTCACATTCCCGTCGACAGATTCCTCGACGGCAGCACTCTCCCAACCGCAAAAGACGCCCAGGCAATCGCCGATGATGTCTTTTCCCTCTTCGTGAGCGAAGAGGTCGATAAAGTCGAGCTTTTGTACACAAAGTTCGTGTCTTTAGTCAAATCCGAGCCCGTGATTCACACCTTAGTCCCCCTATCCCCAAAGGGAGAGATCTGCGACATAAACGGCAACTGTGTCGACGCAGCAGAAGACGAGTTCTTCAGGCTGACGACCAAAGAAGGGAAACTGACGGTGGAGAGAGACGTGAGAAGGACTGAAACCCCAGAATTCTCATCAATCTTGGAGTTCGAGCAGGACCCAGTTCAGATTCTGGACGCCCTGTTGCCTCTCTACTTGAACAGTCAGATTCTGAGAGCTTTGCAGGAATCACTAGCCAGCGAGCTGGCTTCCAGGATGAGTGCGATGAGCAATGCCACCGACAACGCTAAAGAGTTGAGGAAGAACCTGTCTACAGCTTACAACAGACAGCGTCAGGCGAAGATTACCGGAGAAATCTTGGAGATTGTTGCTGGAGCCAATGCCTTGTCTTAAGCATGCATGCATATATAATTATATAAATCCTCCTTGTTTTTCCCCCCCTTCATTATATATGCTTATATATAGTTGTGTTTATGGGAGATTCATGCTTCGTTTTGATGCTCTTGTTCAAGAACTGTGATTCAGATCAGAGTAGATAATTTCTTCTGCATTTCATACAAATAAACTTTGATTTTTGCTAGATGTATGTATTGAATGATTATGATATATAAGGCCAGACCACTCATCTGATCTTTATATGTCCAGATCTTTTACCTTGTATTTGTAAAACATGTAATAATGAAAGTCAAGTCCCCAAGATTCAAGTATATGCATTCTTCTCCATCCCTCTTTAACACCATACAATACTTCAAACACGACCCCAACCAACCTGACTAGGTTATTGGTCTGGCTTGGTAACCACATTATTGTTTCAAATTTGACATTAAGTAAGAGCGGTCATAGAACCTAGACTGGTTTATCTCGTGCATACTTTCATCAGATAGTGCTTATGAGTTTTTCTCGTCATCCCAAAAAACAATCCTTAATTTGCATGTAATATGGTGGAAACATTTCAAGAAGATTGAATGGCTATGAAGTTCAATACAAAATGACATTGTTTTTGAGTGTGCATTGGGTAAACATGCTCTTGTATAATAGTACGTAATTGAGAGATAAATCAAACTATAAAGATTACATGCAACGGGCTAGACTAAGAGAGTGTGGTCAAGAATGGAACAATGACTATTCATACTTTTTTTTTTTTTTTTTTGGGTATTAAAAAAGACTTATGCTAATTACATTATTGACATTTACACACTCACAAATCTATACGGTATCAATCCCGCATTCTACGCAGCCCATACTCTTCCCAAAGAAAATGGGGAAGCATAAGAAAAAAGAATAGGAAGGAAGAAGAAGAAATATATCCCTAATTGATTTCCCATTTCCAGAAATTAAAAAAATGTAAGTATTTAATTTCTGCTATTTTACATTCACACGTATATGGGTATATATACACTGTTTTATACATACACACACTGCATGCACGTATATGCATATCCTGCATTGGAACCACTGTGTTCTTGAATTAGACATATACATACGGAGTATTTTAAGGTTGTTCATTATCGCATGTTTTTGCGTGCGTGATTAATTCATTTTGCCCTAAACATGATTATGGATCTTGTTGTAGCTTTGTTCTTCCCAATTTTGTGAGATTAAGCAGAAACTGGGAGGGGATGTTCTTATTAATTCATTGTAATCATCCATGTGTATGTTTACTTTGTTGGGTTGATTCCCTGCGTTCTTGACGTGTTAATGAATCTTAATTGGTTCTTTTACATTTAACGTTTATACATTCCTCCTCAGAGGAAATTAACAATCTGGGCAGAATCAAGAATCAAGGTTGGGATTTAATTTCCCCAGAATGAGTGAGCAGAATCTGCAGGCAGCTAATTCATCTTCTCTGCCAATCCTTCCTGCAAAGAGGAGGAGAGGCCGTCCACGCAAAGATGGGAGTGTTTCTGAGAAAGTTATAAGCAGCTCACAGTCTTCTGAAACCAGGAAGATAATCCAACCTGGGGAAGTGAAAGAGCAAAGCTCTGAGGTGGATGACATGGTGGGAAGAATGGTTTCTGGGGTAATTGATGGCTGTTTCGATGCTGGTTACTTTCTCACTGTGAGAGTTGCCAATAGCAGTGCCTTGCTTCGCGGGGTTGTGTTCCAACCGGGGCGATTTTCCCCCATTACAGCAGCAACCGATGTTGTTCCACAAGCTAAAATGTTTCAGAGAAGAGATATGCCTATCCCAGTTCTTAACAATGGTGTCATCCCTGCAGCTTCAGAACAAGTTTTGCAGCATCCTAAACCAACTTTTAGTCCCTCAGTTATGGCTCCTCAATCTGGTGGGTTGTTAGCAGGGGAGAAAGCGATGGGGCCGGGTCTGAATCTTTATCAGAAACATCAACCTGAATCTGCAGCCCCTCCTCCGCCCCCGCTGGAGAATCTTAGGATGGTCGAACAGGACGAGGTAATGCAGGTGTTTGAGATTTCGACGCAGCCACAATGGTTGTCATCCAAGGATGTGTCCTGCAGTGAGGAGACTGGAAGTCAGGTGTCTCAAACTTACAGCCAGAGATCAACTGAGCCATGTTTTAAGGCCTATGATTGGGATGTTTCAAATGCCAGCAGGCTTTCCCAGAATCCTGCAGAAAATCAAGCTGTTGAGTCTAAAATGGAGGAAAATAAGTCTCCAAATCTTGATCAACACCCTGCTGTGGGTGCTCAACCTCATTCAGAATCTAAGAACACAGGTTTTCCAGTTATGATGGAGAATCCATCTGCTCCCCAGAATGATGATTCTCTGAAAGGGAAGGCTGAAAATGGTGGTGGAGAATCACAGGCTGCTGGAGAAGAAAATGTGAGACATGAACAGCCTGCAGGCAGGCTTGAAACTCAGATCTACAGTTCAGATAGTTGCACTTTGCCTGATTTCAGGTTTGGTCTTGATGCCATTGTTTCACCCACGGGATCTCAGGCCAATCCAAGCAACACTCCTGAAAATGAGCTTAGATGAAGGAAGTTATGGAAACAGCTTTCTAATGCTTATTCTGTCTCCAAATTTTGCTTCTCTCTTCTGTACTGTTAAGACATGTTGAGTCTTGCTTTGCTTGCAGATACTCCATATATATGAATGCTATTTCTTTCCTCTTTTCCACTTCAGGATCACAAATTAAACCCTTTTCCTTGGTTAAACTCTGATTTACGCGAAAGCCTAAAGCTGCTACCGGAATTGAATTTGAAATTCTATAATTATCAAGTTAACTGTTCGATTAACTTGACATTTGTCACAAAAGAATAATGTATTTACTTATGGGATAAGACCTTTATTTATAGGTTCATAAATAGCATCACCTTCCTCCTATAAATTATAATTAGTTGCCTAAACTATAATACTGACTTTGGATTTAGAGTAGTATTAAATTTTCAGATCAGTTATCCTATTCAATAGAGATACCTACAATTCAGTTAGGAGATTAGTCACGGTTCACAATAAAATTTCTGAGTGTATAAAAAAGAAAAAAGAAGAAAAGAAGACATCATTGCATTGGATCAGTATCAAACACCAAAGTATAACTCAATTGTGTTGAGCATATAGCCATTAACATGCAATCAAACTATCAGCTGACTTTTAGTTGAGAAGGTCATGAGTTCGACGAATCTCAGCTTGGAAGAGGGATGTCAAATGGGCTAGCCCGCTGGGTTTTGGGCTAGCCCTACAGGGTTGATGGACTTGTTGGCTTGGGCTAAATGGTTTTTTTATTTTTTATTTTTGAGTTGGGTTGGCCCTAACCCTAAACAACGGGTTGTTGGGCTAATCCAACGGGCTAAATCAATAAACAAAATTTTTATTACAAATAGAGTAGGTTCATATATATATATATATATATATATATATATATATATATATATATATATATATATAGTGTGTGTGTGTACAGTGTGTGTATATATATATTGTGTATATATAGTGTCTGTGTGTACAGTATGTGTAAATATATAGTGTGTATATATATAGTGTGTGTGTACAGTGTGTGTATTTATATAGTGTGTGTAGTGTGTGTGTGTGTATATATATATATATAGTGTGTGTGTGCGTGCGTGCGTGTATAGTGTGTGTGTAGTGTATAAAAGTACATTATTTTATATATACTATCAAATAATGTACCTTCAATACACAAATAATGTACATTTATTATATTAAAAATGTATCCTATATTAATGGTCCACACAAGTTGTATGGACTATGGTCCATCCAATAATGATTGGATATTACACGGGCCAGCTCAACAATCCATGAGCTGGCCCAACTCAATCCAGTAACCGATAGGGCCAACCCAATGAGCTTACATTTTTATTGGATTGATCTTTTTGGATTTTAGCCCTGTAATTTTTAGGGCTTATTGGGCCAGCTCATTGGTTCAGGGCTAAATTGATATACCTACCTTACACGTGAGTGTGAGAGAGCTTAGGTTTTTAATTGAGATGGAGCACATGCTTCAATTAATTGCACTTTAAGATAAATTTTCGAGATTAAAGTGCATTTCGTTTTACTTGTCAAATTAGTCTAGTTGATGCCCAAAGTTCAATGCTTTAATACACAAATTGACTTATTGTGCACTCATAAATACTATTTGTACAACGTGAAATAATAACGGCAAATTTCTTCATCAACAAAAAGAAAAAACTGATTATCCGTCCCCCAACTAATACGTTTATTGTAATTGGAGTATGTTCGTCATTGTCTGTTCTTATTGGTCTGTGTTTACACGCGCTATCGTCCCTTGTGGTTATTGCAGATTGCAGACTCGGCCCCCCAAATTCTATACTGTTTACGTACACAAGGGAATCAGAATCGATACATTAACCTAACCCGTCAAATCTTTGTGGATTATATCGATCGGAGGTTGTCGAAAGTCACACTCGGTTTCGCGAATCGGGTTCTGGAAACTTCACTCCTTTCTTTCGTTCTCTGCAAGCAAGGGGTTTAATAGTATTGGGGAGAAATTGGGAAGATTTCAGACGAAAATGGCGCAAGCAGTAGAGGAATGGTACAAACAGATGCCGATCATCACCCGTTCCTACCTCACCGCCGCCATCGTCACTACCATCGGCTGTTCCTTAGAGGTTTCTCCTCTGCCTCTATTGCTCAATCTCCTTCTCTGTGCACACACGTCTCTATAGTAACAGTGTTATGAGACAAGGTCATTGATCTGATTCATTAGTTATTACATTAACTTTGTGAATTTGAGCTTTTATGATCTAACCCTCTTCAAAAAAAATCTGTTGAGGTTTGGTTTTACAATTGGAATTGGTAATGTCGTTGTTGCAGATTATATCTCCGTACAATTTGTACTTGAATCCCAAACTGGTCGTGAAGCATTATCAGTTCTGGCGCCTCATTACCAACTTTCTTTACTTCCGGAAAATGGGTAATGACCTCTCCAATGACCAAGCTGTTCTTGTACTGCTGAGAGTTTTCTGTTTTCTTTTAGCCAGAGGGTATTCATCTTTATATGACTCAATCAAAATGGATGTCAAGTTTTGTTAAACGAGTCTTACTGCTATAATTAAATGACTCTTCATACCGTTTGTTGATATTTTGTCAAGACAAAAGACAGAATTAAGTGGTTATTGGTAGATTATTTAGTCAAAAGCTAGCAAAGGATAGTCCAGCCCAGCACTGATATGATTCTCAGAATAACACAACCAAACCTGCATAAATTAAGCTTTAGTTCTTAATTTCTTATCTTTGGCATAATGCTTGATGTTTTAGGTTTTTCCTTCAATTAATCATTAGTATTTACTTTCAATTTTTAAATCATTTTAAGGTATTCTTAAGAGTATTTCTTTATTTCCTCACAATCTGTACTAACTGTGCTCATTGATTAACTTTCAGACCTGGACTTTCTGTTTCACATGTTTTTTCTTGCTCGGTACTGCAAGCTTCTTGAAGAGAACTCTTTTAGGGGAAGGACTGCAGATTTCTTCTACATGCTCTTGTTTGGAGCCACTGTGTTAACTGGAATTGTTCTTATTGGTGGGATGATACCTTATGTCTCAGAGTCATTTGCAAAGATCATATTTCTTAGCAATTCACTAACATTTATGATGGTTAGTTTTTGTAGGTCTAGTAATTCTTTTTTTTTTTTTTTTTTTTTTGGGGCTTTTTTGCCTATTTTCATCCTTTACTTGTTTCCCTTTATAGGTATATGTTTGGAGCAAACAAAATCCCTTCATCCACATGAGCTTTTTGGGTCTCTTTACCTTCACGGCTGCTTATCTTCCATGGGTTAGTGACTAAATTTTACCTTCTTTGCATGCTTAGTCTAAAGCAATGCCTCCTTGGTTTCTTGTGATTCCGGAGTTTCTTAACTTTAGTTAGCAGTTAATGTGTATGCCGCCTGATGGTATTGTCTATTTGTCGGGTGGGTTAAGACTAAAGGAGGAACAAAATTGCATGTGTAGCCGTGTAGGTAACTTTTATATCTGATGAGCTGGTCAGCAGGCATCTGTTCTTATGCTGCAAATGCATTAATTGACTCTTTCCTTTGTGCTGCAGGTGCTTTTAGGGTTCTCCGTTCTTGTTGGTGCTAGTGCTTGGGTGGATTTATTGGTATGCTACCACACCCTAATTTGTCAAACTTTGTTTTTTTGCAACAATTTGAACTTGTTGCTTCAAAGTTAACAAATATATACCCCTTTACATGTTACTCCGTATTTTATTTTAGTTCAAACTTACATAGGTTAGTGGATTGGAATACGGGGTGCTTTGTTTTAAATCAAGATACATAACAAGTCTAGATCTAAATTAGGAGATAGGTCCTTAAACAGTTAAACGGCACTGCTACTCTTACCAAGTGGTCTGTATAGACGTTCCCTACATCACCTCTTGCAGCTGCACAAGTTTTAGTAGATTTCTGTTGTTTTACAAATTCTGCAGTCTAGTCCATTTTCGCGATAGAATTCCTTTCCTTATCCACTTTTCCTCATCCATTGCCATTGGGTAAGATGATTCTAGGAATGCGTTTTATGCATATAGAAAGTTGTAATTGTAGACAACTCGTTACTTCCAATTCACTTTAGTGCAAATCCATTTTTGTTCAGGGGATGATTGCAGGCCATGCTTACTATTTTCTTGAGGATGTTTATCCACGGATGACTGGCCGTCGACCACTGAGGACACCCGGATTTATCAAATCATTGTTTGCAGATGAGCCGGTAGTGATGGCCCGACCAGCTAACGTCCGATTTGCCGCTCCTCCCCTGGAAGAAGATCAACAGAATTGATGGGGGGATTGTATTGAGTTGAATGTACTAATACTCAAAATTCCCTCTGCTTATGTACATTTTACCGGGATATTTGGTAGAAAACTATAGATGATCTCATTGATGAGAAGTTAGCCAGTTTGAGATGGTAAATGTATTTTCTTTATTGAAGCACAATTGTCAGTATCTGTAGCAAATTTTTCTTGTTTAAAAAAACTAAAGCCTTCCTGGATATATGACAAGTTTTCTTAGCAAATACAAGAATCCATGAAGATGTTATTGAAGAGATCAGATCATTGCACAATTACAAACAACGATCTGACCAACACTTTGAGAAAAGTGGTTTACAGTAACGATTATAACTTGCGCTGATGAACCACTCGAAACGCAAAATTGTTACACATGCCTTCTGTTCTAGCACATAAATAAATCAATTGAATGTAACACACTTGTCCCAGAAAACAAGTTCATCGTCGACTCTCCACCCTGCTCATCGCTCTTCGTTTTCTTCATTCTATTTAATAGACGAAAGACCATGATCGCCTAACGGATGGGATGGTACTGTGCTGAGATTCTCTTGGGAGGCAGTTTGCGCAGGATATAGAGGACAAGAGCAGAAGGAAGAATCTCAACCACCTGTTTAGCCATAAAAGAATCAGTATATATACTACGAAACTGATGAAAAAGCATCATAATATGGAACATGAAACAGCTGCATACCAGATAATATATCAAATTCAAAACAGGGTGGTCCAAAACATCAAGTGATGCATCAGAATCAAAAGCAGACAACACAACCTGCAGAGACATGCCAAGTGTAAAATGTTTTGTCGATAAATTTAAATCTATTTCGTCTATCTTCCATAGCTCGAACTTTTGTTCTTTTGATTTCTTTGTTAATTGGTGCTCCCGCCATGGTGAGAGACACTTGTGATTCATTTATAGAGTTGAGTAATTGTTGGAAACCAATCTATTAGAAATTTGAAGCCTTACCACAAAGCATCTTATCAGGAAACACGTGAAACATATGGCTGTCACAGATCCAACCTGCACTCGTTCAAACAAATTGGTAGTCAAGTTATGAACAGCGGGAAAATTTTAGAACTCGTTAGTCACGTTATGATGTCAAAACCCCCCGGAAAGCATAAAAAAAGTGATGTTATGAAGAAGATTAACAGAGTCGCAAGAGAACTAACGTAACTATGGACAAACCTCATTAAGTTTCTTTCTTCTTCCTTTGGATTCAATAGGAAAGCGTCTCAGCATGAAAAAAAGCCTGATGCCACAATCAATGGAAATCCATATTAAAAAAAATATATATATATACTCCATATTAGTAATGACTAATATTTAAATACTGAATAAAATAACAATTTTGACAATAGATACTCGTCGTGTTATTTACCTTCCCCCGTAGAGCAAGAAACCTAATGCTGCCACAAGTGAAACAACTGCACAAAGTAAAAATAATAATAAGCACAGTAACCAAGGCTCAATATCCTACAGGCTTATAGAAATGAAGAGCTCCACCCTGAGTTAATAAAGTTGTTCGGTGGAAAACAACTCTAAAAAAATACCTGCTACAAAGATCTTTCCAATGACGTCCATGGTATGATTGTCATTAAACCAGAGATACACCCATATACCAGCCTGTACGATGTATACTCCCGCATTTATTGATATATAGAAGATTTTGAGCTTATCAGTCGGCAAACTCCTAGCCTGCTCATATGTAACGATGAGAGAGAATTAGACGTGAGTTTTCAGTATTAAATAGAGAAATGTAACCCATTAAAATGGAACTGAACTTGCCTGGTGATATATCTCTGCCCAGAACAGGACTAGAAGTGTATATGTTGAGAAAAAAAGCAGTCCCGGAATGTCCAACAGTGCAGTGGTTATGACCTTATTCAAGGGAAGAGAATTATTTTGTTCGTTGTTCAAATACAAAGATATCTATATTCTTTTCTTAATTCGAACGCTATGAAGTATGATTAATGTATGAAATGAATCTAATTAGAAATGCATAACCACTTGATGAAATGGAAGGTGACTATCAATAATTGTTAAAGATTCAAGAAATACTTTCGGAGTTGATATACCTTGGGATGGAAAAGAAACACTCGTTTGTGAAACACAAAGACAACAGCCCGAACTGAAACAAGATGCACAAATGAAATTAATTAATTTGTAGCAATAAAAAACGTCAAATTAATGAAATTATGTTTAAGTGTTTTACTTACCTCCATTTACAATGAAATTCATGAGATGAAAAACCTTTTGTGTTGTCCAGCCAAACTCGGGCACTCTCAATTCAATTCTTATCAATTGAATCTGCAGAATCAATAAAAAATATTCAGCCCAAACACTATGAAAAATAAATACAGGATTAGTAAGAAAGTATGGACAATGAACACTATTGATTAATCATTAATCATGCTAATCATTACAGATATAGCTGTTCAACCAAATCGTCGATGAACACCATTGATTAATCATCAAGTTTTCTTATGGAGCAGTATTGGTCTCCATCTTTTTGAAAGCTCCAAACTTTATACAAATAAACAAAAAATTGACGAATTCCCACAAAACAAAGTCATATACAAAGGACATATATCAAGTATGTATATATGTATACATACAAGAGCAACGGCGGAGACGAGGCCATAGGCAACACAAAGTGAGTAAAAGATCCCATCTTGCCATTTAACTGATTCGTTGATCTCATTCCACCAGTTCGCCGGAAACGACCAAACACCGCCGGCGATGTGCTCCAGTGCTATTCTAGTCATTTCACCTCTGCTCTCCCAGTCTCCCACCCTCCCTTCCTTCCAAAATTCAAGATTGAGAAAACACACAAAAAGGAAAGAGAAAGAGAGAGAAAAATCAGCAACGAAGCTAGAGATAAATACATACACAGTACAGTACGTATTAAATTCCAAATTAGAACGAGAGGCAAGAAACAGTACAGAAAATGCAAATAAATTTGGATGAATCAAAAAAGGCGAAGTTCACAGGTTGTGTAGCTCAGGGTGAGTGGTCCACAACTACGTTGAACGCCCAACTGCTTCTCTATCCCTCACCTAACCCCCAAAGGTTGCGACTTTGCAAGCGCTGCTGATTCTTGAACTTCGTGGGTGGGATTCGGAGATTATTATGTTCCCGGTTCACCATGTTCTCGGAGTTCATCGTAATAATTGTCGTATTATTATACACTACCTCAAAGGTGACTAGCATCTCTTAAGAATTTTTACGGAATATTATTTTAAATTCCATATAATATTAGAATCCATTAAATAAATGAAAAAAAATATCACCCATTATATCACTCTATCAGGACTGTCCTCGTTTCTTTAATTTACAGAAAATTCTGTAATTATGATATCAGTTAATAAACAGTACCCATAAACACTTTTAAAATCTTATAATTATAAGTTAAATGTTCGATCAAATTAATTAAGGTTGTTCCGTCCTTGTTTCTCTTTCATAAAGAAGTTGCCACATTTAATTATTTAATCCAAATAATATTAATAATAATTACTCCAATTTTTTATTATATAATAATTGCTCCAGGTACGCATATTTGCCAAACACTGTTGGAGTACAAAAGTTGATAGGCATTGTCGTGGCACACGTGATGCAGTACCTGACCTCAACGAAGTAATTAAATTACAATATAATATATAAAATATATTTTTATTTATATTTGTTTAAAACAATAGTGCGACCTACTATAGTTATTATAATCAAATTATTTAATTTATACTTAAGCATTACTCTATGTTAACAAGTCAATAATTCATATTTCCAGAGGGGTGATCTAATGAATAAAATATAATTATTGTATTTAAAAATTACAAATTTACTCTCAAATGTAGGTTTCCCAAGTCACAAAAAAAAAAATAATAATATTACTTTAAAATATTATTTGAATTAAATACTTGATAAAAATAAATGGACAATATGATATTATTATTTGGATTGTGAAAAATTAGCATTTTTTTTGAATGTTTGTTTAATGAATGGCAGGATGGTATAAGGTTCAAAATGGGTGGAGTAGAAAAGGCTTTGAATCCAATAATTTGTGCTCCACTGCATGGGGGAAACTATGACTAAATGGGAAAAGTTAGTTACGATACAAAAGTTAGTTAAGAAACACAAACTGTCATTACAAACAAGATTTTTTGTTTGTTTCTCACTAAACAAAATCACAAACTTGTCTATTATCCATTCTCGTTCCAAGAACATTAATTTGGTGAGTAATTTCCATTCCTCATTAACATGCATGAAAAAATGGTTGTTTCAATGGTGATTAATTTCATTTCTTTGAGTGTTCTTTATTGATATAGTTTTCTGGAACTAAAATATATAAAATCTGCATTGAATCATAATCAATTTCTCCAACTGGGATACATTATTTATATGCAGACTGGTGTTTATGTTGTCATCTGGGTTGAAATATGTGAAGATTTTGTTGGTGTTTCTGTTCTTGAAAAGAATTAGGAGATGGGAATGTTTTGGTGTTGCAGGGTTTCTGAGATTAAGACGATGAGGAAGCAGAATCCCTTGAAAAGCTCCAAGAGTACTGTGAATGAGGCAGGGACTTCCACCAAATATGAAAATGAAGGAGGGGGCCTGGCTTCCATTGCCAGAAGTCTTTCCATGAAAACAGGTAAGGTATCATTAATTGGAAGCTAAGATAAAAACTTGTTTGATTCCTTGGATTCCCAAGAAGATATATAGATTGTAAATTGTAAAATGCTGTAATTTTCTTGATTCGATTAAAAAAAAGAACACATTTTTGAATGGGGTGCAGGGATGAACAAGCAAAAGCAGCTAGCAGAAGACATTGGGTATGAGGACATAAAAATTGCAACAGAAGTGTTCACATTTCGCGAGCTAGCCAACGCGACAGACAACTTCAATCCGGAGCTGTTAGTGGGGGAAGGAGGATTTGGGAGGGTATATAGAGGGCATATCAAAAGAACAAATCAAGTCACATCTCTCTCTCTCTCTTTCTCTCCTCTTGCTTTTACTTGTTAGTTTTCTGTGTTGAGCATATAGCCATTAACGTGCAATCCAACTATCAGTTTAGGCTTTTAGTTGAGATGGAGCACATGCTTCAATTTGGTATCAGACGGTCCACGTGTTGCTTGGAACCCACCGCACACGTGAGGGGGTGTGTTGAGCATATAGCCATTAATGTGCAATCCAACTATCAGCTTAGGCTTTTAGTTGAGATGGAGCACATGCTTCAATTTTCTGCTGAAATGTTTAAATAATTTCTTGCAGTCTCATTGACTACATTGCTCCCATTTGCGTACAGATTGTTGCAGTGAAGCAACTGGACAGGAATGGTGTTCAAGGGAACAGGGAATTCCTGTCTGAGGTCTTCATTCTCAGCGTTGTTAACCACCCGAATCTCGTGAACCTGATGGGATATTGTGCTGATGGGAATCAAAGGATTCTAGTATACGAGTTTATGTGCAATGGGTCGTTGCAAGATCACATTTTTGGTATGCATTCATATCAGATTTCTTATGTTTTAGCAGATGCATTCATACAGTAAGTCTTATCTGCTGCTTTCCAGATTTGCTTCCAGGCAAGAGGCCTATGGATTGGTATACCAGATTACAAGTGGCTAAGGGTGCAGCTCAGGGGCTGGAATACCTGCATAACACAGCCAATCCTCCAATAATCTATCGCGATTTCAAAACATCAAACATATTATTGGACGAGTTTTTCAACCCGAAGCTCTCTGATTTTGGGCTCGCAAAGCTAGGACCAACCGGGGAGCAAGATCACGTGTCTACCAGGATAATGGGCACGTATGGGTATTGCGCCCCCGAGTATGCTAAGACTGGACAGCTCACAGCCCAGTCCGATGTTTACAGCTTCGGAGTTGTCTTTCTGGAGATCATTGCAGGGAGGAGAGTGATTGATAACACCATACCAACTGAGGAACAGAACCTGGTTTCTTGGGTTAGTTTTAGTTTATTCATCTGCAACTTAAATCCTTAAACCCTTCAAAATTATGTTCTTTTTGCAGGCAAAACCAATTTTTACTGACAGGCAAAGATTCACATCATTGGCTGACCCTAAACTTGAAGGACACTACCCACCAAAGGGCATGTACCAAGCTCTTGCTCTTGCAGCTATGTGCCTCCAAGATGAAGCTAATATTCGGCCTCTAATTTGCGACGTTGTGAGTGCCCTCGAGTACTTAGCCACCCCAAACGAGGAGTGGAATAGCACAGCCGATGTAGACTACTCCAATTGCCTGTTCATTCCCCAAGATGCTTCTGAAAGCACTTCCAGAACCAATTGATCCAGCAAGCAGGTTATGCAGGATGAAGAAAGGGTTGATCAAAACAAAGATCACAAGTGTTTTTACATTTATAAGTTTTTAAGCATGTACTATGTTTCAGAAGGAAATCAGAGTTTGCAGATTTTCCAACCCCATTTCATACTTCATTCAATCTTTCTAAGCCATTTCAGAAGAAAATTCTTGATCTGATTTTGAGGTTATTACTATCATGAAATGATGAACATAAATAAACCTGATCAGATACCTTAAACAGGTCCCAGGAAGCTATATATATATGTGGGCAATGAATCAAACACATGAAATATGTGGGGGGTGAAAAAAAGAAAAAAAAAAACAAGAAAGCTGAGAGTAAAGTGCTGAGAACTTATAAGAACCTGACATGAAAACTATGAAAGAACTACTGTTTGTTCCTGGAATCTCTTTGAATCAACTTTAAGATTTACATAGCTGAATCCTCGGATTTCGTTCATCCTATGGGTGTCAGAAACATCCACCAGAGAGCAAACGCTCTGTAATCCTCCTCCTCCACTCACCCTTCTCTTCTTCTTCTTCCATTTCAACATCATCAAGAACCCAAAACCAGGCCATGAAGATGAAGAACCACCACCCACAGAGCTCTGAGGCTTCAATGGGGATCCGCCGCAAGAAAACTCCATTTCCAGCTTTCTGAAATACTCGATTTCCTTCTTTAAGAGTGATCCGATCGTCCCCCGCGTGCCAACTTCCACGGGAGCGCTTGCACCGCCACTCATTCTATTATCTGCAGGTACCCTGCTGCCTATGCTGCTGGCTCTGTACAACATTTTTCTGAGTTTTTTTGTTTTTTGTTTTTGTTTTTTGTTTGTTTGATGAATCTATGGAGGCTTGTTGGTGACGAAGAATGATTGATGATTTTGATGCTTTGAGAATGGAATAGCTATCTTTACTCTCGGGCTTAATGATGTGTTTATAGTCATGCTTTTTCCTCCACAGTGGACAGCATGAGCCACTGCATAATTGTTATTTTTTAATAGTGGGATTAATGATGATGTGGATGCAATCACCATCCATTCTTGCAATCAAAGCATATGTAAAAAAATCCAAAATTTAGTTGAGTGATTAGAACATATTTTCGTACTAAAAAATTATAAGTTTAATTCTTATTAATATATTTTTGATTAAATTAGTGACATAATCTTTCTAGTACAAGTATACTAGTCGGATAATGACTTCCCCGACTTCCTAACTAAAAGCAAAACATATGTAAAAAAGTATTTTGTATAGATTGCTAAAACTCACCTTTCTTTCTTTTTGACTTTCTATTTGGCATCATCATCAAGGCAATTGAGCACAAGTAATTAATGTGTTTTACCTAAACATTGGTCTTTTCTTCTTCTTTTTCTTTCTTTTTTTTTTTTTTAGGTTAGTATATTTTTCCAACTAATCATTTTTTAATTTTTATACATATAACAACTTGGAAAGTGGGAGATTAGTAAAATCAAAGTCACAACATACTCCCATCAAAGAAAACTTATAGCTGCATTCACTGATCTTCTACCAAGAAAGATTGTTAGAAGTAGAAATCAAATTAAAACTATTTTCAATAAAAGTAATGTTGTTACTCATTTAATTAAACACTATGTACTTTTTTTGGAGCAAAGTCTAGTTAGTCAATTAATTTAAAATAATCCCATAAACTTTACTTTGTTAACATTTTCATGGTTAAAACTTATCAAACTTTATATGAGCTCTACTAGGTTAACATTAATCAAGCTCTATATACTTTTTGACTAGCTAATGGCATGCATAAGAGAAAAGAAAGATGAGTAGAAGATGGCATTTAGCTTTGTTGTCATTGCCTCTCTTTTATTTAATTTAATGATATTTAATTAAGCTTTGGAGTCGTTTACTAACGTTCTATAATTTTCTATTTTCTATTTTTAATTTATAATATATATATATATACTCACTAATTGCAATAATTTCAAATAAATTATTTTGCAACAAAATATGATTACAAATAAAATTGAGTACACCATCAGTGATTATAATTTTTCAAGAGAGCATTTGCAATGTCCTCAGACAGTTGTAACATTTGATGTTGTTGACTCAAATCTAATTGTAGGGTATCATTTCCATCTCCACTAGTATTTCCACCATCATCCAAAATCATAGCTTGCATTCCGTACATCATACCTAATTGATCATCCCTATCTTCCGATCGTATGAAATTGTGTAATGCACAACACGCCAATAGGGATTTGGCTTTGTCTAATCAATGGATAACCATCATGGACTTTAGAATTAGAAATCTCGCTTTAAAAGTCTAAAATATTTCTCAATCACATTACGCAATAATGAGTGACCATAATTAAATAGAGCTTGCTTATTTCGTATTCGTCCTTAGCCACATAGCTCTCCCCCGATATGGTGCCAAAAAACCACATAACTCTCCACGCAATATGGTGCCAAAAAACCAGGTACATTTGGGTAACCACCATCAACAGCGTAGTAATTACCTATTAATCTGAGAAAAAAGACTACAGTTAAAGTACTAACTTATTAATTTTAGAAACTTAATGAATACACTAAGTTAAATAATTTAAATTAAGTTATTCGAATACTCTTACCTTCACGTTGAGTTTCTACATAGAGTCACTCTCTTCCTCTTCCAAGTCACTCTCTTCCTCTTCCATCAATAAGAATGCAACACCAACCAAAATTATCACTGCACAATAATCTTCATCATCACTATCACTAGAGCTATCAGAACTAGTATAACCATCATTCATCATACTAGCCTCTTCCCTGGCTTTTCGGCGTTGTTCTTTCGAACTCATAGCGGCATTGACACTTTCCAATGCATTGCTTATTGCATCCTTCAACTTCTCGTTAGTGCTCTTCTTCGTGCTACCACCAATATCCATCGTGTCATCCAAACTCCTTTTCCCTTTGGAACTGGTACCACCTGTATCGGGCCATTTTGCATCATCCTCATTCGTTTCTGAGGAGTTATTCATCTAAGCAAATGTACAGTCATTAATATATTGCATACTCGTGCCTCTGGAAAACACTGACTATATTTGTTTCTAATGACACAATATAATTCACAAGCAAAATAGAACATAAAGAGCAAAAATACAGAGAAGCCACCCAATCCATGAAACCCAGATTTCAAAACTGTTTCAAGAACCACCATTACAAATGCCCAGGAGCAAAAATCACGAAGAGGGGGTCTGCATTTATTTGCCCATGGAACGCATCAAGAACAGCTCGACAAGAATGTAAAAACATCACAGAATCGCAGCATAAACTTAATTAGTTGTGTCATTTTTCAGTTTTAGTCGCATGGCACTATGGCAGTAGAGAATAAGACTGGCACGCATATTTACAGATAGCTTCATGGAATTTGAAGAGAACTCAACTATATATATGAAATCGGAAAAGCTACATGGATTATAAAATCCAGATTTGTTCACACGCACATTGAACCAGAGAACTCGGCACTACATCGTTACAGACACAAAGGAAAAGGGGAAAATCTACCAGGCATAAAATCCTACACAACACTACCTATTCACACGCACATTGAACCAAAATCTCATATCAGTTCAACTAAATATTCAATATTTGTTCATATTTTCAAATAAATTTCTTTGAGAACCCGAATGGTTTACCTTAGAAGGAGGTGATGGACAAGATCCAACAGATGATTTGGGTGACTCCATTTTTGGAGAGAACTCACGACTGGTATAGAGAGGCTCGAAGCGGACCGCCGTCTGGTACTATACAGAGATGATCCGAGCGGAGGTCCGTCTGAGATCAGTGGAGCACCGTCTAGATTGTTTGATGGCTTTGGAGTAGATCCGACAGAAGGATGCACAGAAGTCGAAGAAAGAAAAAGTGAAGAAGAAAGCTGACTGTACTTCACCAGTATTTTCAATTTTTTTTTTTTTTTTTTTTTTTTTTTGGGTTGGTATATTTTTCCAACTAATCATTTTTGGAGCACAGTAGGGTTAGTTAACTAATCCAAAATAATCCCATAAATTTTACTTTGTTAATAGTTACATGGTCGAAACTTCTCAAATTTTATATAAGCTCTATCAAGTAAACATTTATCAAGTTGTATATACTTTTTGACTAGCTAATGGCATGCATAAGATAAAAGAAAGATGAGTAGATCAATAAGATGGCATTTAGCTCTGTTGTCATTGCCTTCCTTTTATTTAATTTAATCATATTATTGTTTATGTTAATATGATTAAATATGGAATAAGTTGGTATCATGTGCATTCATGAATGGAGTCTGGCTAGCAATAGATATCAGTAGGTAGGCTTTAAAATTTGAGGGAGGGTGGTATATTTGAAAAATACTTTTTTTATGCGTAAAAATATAGTCAATAGTTGCAGCAATAATTTAATTTGAAGATAGCTGACTAAACAAACAATATCATATTTCTTAATATTTGATCTGAAGGCCTTACAGCAAGCTCATTAGTTAGTGTTTTTTGCAGGAATGGCAAGCAAAGAGAAAATGGGAGAGGAAAACAAAAAAAGTTTAAGCTGAGCGAAGTAGGTGCGCAAATTTTAAGCACAGTAATTGGGTCCCACAAAAACTACATTTGTAATAGAAAAAATCATGAAAAAAACTACCACTCCCATTTGTTGAAAAACTACATGCATGTTTTTTTTATATGAAAAAATTATGGAAAAAATCACTAATGAAAATGCTCTTAATTAAAGGCAACCAATTATTATTATGTGGACCGTAATTTGACTACAGAAATTTTTTTTATTACAATTTTTTTTTTATTTTAACATCAAAACAATATCGTTTTGAACTGTGGTCTAAATCAGCAATAATTTGCCAATGGAAACCAAAGTTATTCTTGAATCATAGGTTGTTAGTTAGTGTCATGTGTATGCAACAATACTATTCGGGGAACTGTTTCCAAATGAAACCTAATTAATATAAGACTAGATTAGTATCATCAATGAGAATGTGATATCAGCACATATTCTAACACACACACACACACACACAAAAATCTGTTAACCAAAAAATAATAATATAAATTGAAGTAAAAACCAAAAGTTAAATGAGACATTTTATTAGTGTTGGAAATCAATGAACAACAAAGCCTCATAATTAATTAAATGAAACCTCTATTTTTTTTTTCTACCTCCGCATCTTATGCAATCTCTTCTATTTATTTGTTTCTCAT
Source organism: Ipomoea nil (assembly GCF_001879475.1). NCBI lineage: Eukaryota > Viridiplantae > Streptophyta > Magnoliopsida > Solanales > Convolvulaceae > Ipomoea > Ipomoea nil. The sequence goes on from NW_017619575.1 coordinate 1,313,048, forward strand.
TTTCAGTTTGTCTTCCATATACAAGTATGATGCTCTATACAAAATTGTGTAACAGTAACGGTAAGTGCTCATAATTAAATGTTTTTTTTGTTTTTTTGTTTTTTCATCAGAAAACGCCATCTTTGATAGTCTGTCTGGTGAAGGAAGAGAGCGAAGTATTCTTATGTTACACTGGGACGATGACAGGAATACCTGAGGCTCCGATGGGAGGCAAGAGCTCGTTTTAAGGCATCCTCTATTCTTGAACTGCCCTGAAACAGTGCGTCGTAGAATGCTGAAACAAAACCAGACAGCTCCCCGTCGTTATCATCCCAAAACAACGTAGGGCACCCTCCTCCATCTTCATCCGGCTCGCCATCTTCCCAATCACTGGCTGTGCTGGAAGCTCCGGTATCTTCGTTTTCTAGCTCATCTTCTCCAATCTCAAACTTCACATTCTCGGGAGCGTTAAATTCCCCTGACCCATCCAATGTTGGCAGATGCATTTCGTCGGGCTCAGCAGAAGGACATATAACAGCTTTAGCGCCCGAGTCTAGAAATGCCTTGATTAAAGATTGTGTAGGACCATATAAACCCGTGAAGAATATAATCCTGTCCCTCCAAGCTCCAACCTTGGATGTTCAACAAGGTGAGTTAGTCTGGCTTGTTTGTAAATAAAAAGGGAGAGTGATGTGAAAAACAAGACATTAAACCGGCCATATTGTGCACATAGATGGCACCCGGGTTGGACTCCCATATGGGAGGTTGTGATTTCGAGTCTCAGTGGAGGCGTTATTGGCTCTTTGTGTTTCAATAGGTTAAGAAAATAGCTATGAACAGATACTACATTGTAATAGAGTCAGTAGCATTCAAAAAAAAAAAAAAAAAAACCGGCCATATTGAATACTATGGTATTGCAGGGGAATATAGAATATAGATGGATGATCAATAAAATCAAATATCAGGGAAGAAGGCATTACCATCCACCGAACATCTTTATCGGTTATGTGCATTGAAGGGACTGTTCTACGAAACATGTAGGCGCCAATTTCGTGGTCATCTTCCATGACCTTTCAGAAAGAAGGAGACAGGTAATGTAATTAGCATGGCAACAAAATAAAGTCCTTGTCCAATCGTAAATGGAGGAGGTGTGAGTGGGACATACTTGAGTTTGGCGCCCAATAAAACGGTGGACAACACCTCCAATTTGAAAGTATGGTCGACACGAAACCAGATCAGCAACAGTGGAGATACTGTTGATAACTGACGCAGACTTATTCCTCTGTCCTCGTATCATTGACAATAAGCTGAGTTTGACACTCTGCAGAAACCTTTCTGCTAGTTCTCCTGGTTCAGCGACAACAAATACATCATTCTGCCAACTACATAAATTTAAAAGGGGATTAGGATGAAGCGAAACTTTCAAACAAACAAACAAACAAAAGAATGGCATCAATGGAAACTCTAACCTCAATATAGATCCAGATGGGTCATTTTGAAGAGCCAGGTGCACAACTCCAACTTGAGGTGAATTTTGTAATTTCTCATACAAAGATTGGACTAGCAAAGATAACTGCCGGCTTTTTGCAGGTGATTCAGGAGGCGATGCAGCCACTTTTGTTGATTGAAATCCATCTAAGCTTAATGGAGGCACTAAATCAATTCTACCAACCTTATGATGCCCAACATCAGGATTGTATAGGAAAGGGCTAGACGGGAAGCTTCCGGTGAATAAAGGTGAAGACACGGATGCTGGTAAACTTGATCCAGCTGCATTTACAGTCCCCGATACACCATTGAAAAGGAATAGCCTTATTCTATTATTGGTACAAAATGATTCGAGTGAGCGAGCATGGTGAAATACTCTTCCAGAATCTGGACTATTAGAAGCCTCCACAAGAAGGATACTCCGCCTCCAGCCTAAAGCAGGGCCTCTCTCATCTAAACCCATGAATTCCACAAGTAATATAAGTTCAGATTAACTTTCTCAACTACAAAATCAACAGCTAGACATTATAAAAGGATACAGCACATATACCAGATTTTGAACTGTTTGTTTTGGGAAATTTCTGAGACTTTACATTATCCAATTGTTTCTCATCTTGCAGACAAGCTAACAACCTTTCACAGAGATTCTTAAAAGCAGAGGATGTATTTTGCATGTACTCATCTGTTGCAGCCTCAAGTTTCGACCAAACCGCAGGATCTGTTTCATCAAGCTCCATATCACAGCGCTCATCAACTGCAGAAGCAATCATGTAATGCCTGTTATAAGAGGATATGCCAGTAACACTTAAAAGTGAACAGGTCTAGGTAGCTAAAGATTCAAAAATTCAATATTTCTCTCCAACAATGGGAGATAATTTATTATTTAAAAAAAAAAACAACCTCACCTGGATTAAACCGAAAATAATGCATTTCAGGAAGCATAGGAAGTAGTGCACTTAAAGCTTCCTCCACCCGATCAACTGAGCATGCACTCTCTATCAACACTTGGCCAGTATCCAGATATCGCCATCCACCTTTCCTAACCTAGTGTAGCAGGAAAATAACACCAAATAAATGGAACAAGTAGAATATTAATAAACATGATACTACTAGGATAGAACTCAAAACAAGGTTCTAATTTTAAATAAACCTTCCTCATCGGTAAGAAGTTATCTTTTTAACAAAATAACAGTGGTTCACTCAACAACTCATCTATACAGACCACAAACGTAGCAAAACTCCCTTGTGTTTACCTTAGTTACAACAGAACCGCATCCTACAGAAACTAAGCAGTCAATTCTTGCATCTGGCCACAATAGCTGTGCTTCACGTATGGCAAAAACAGTAGGATTATTTGCTACAATAGCACCATCTTGCCAACGGTATACTCCTGGAGAAAAGAGATGAATCAAGAAAAATAATGCTAATGACTAAGGTTTAAAAATAATTTACTGGGACAAACTTAAATCCAAATTCCAGAAAGCAAAAAGAAGGTACCATCAGAAAAATCATCAAGATAATATGGCGCAGCAGATGATGCTCGTATGGCTTGCCAAATATGATGCTTACAGCTTCCAATGAAAGCATTACGCTTATAACCAATTTCAGCACCTGTACTAGCTGCTCCTGCACCTCCAGTTCCCATATTCTCTGTGATTGAAGGAGAAATCTCTGCTGTGCCAGGTGGGTACTGCACTTAAAATGAAGTCATCTTACAAAACATTTATGATAAATTAGAACAAAGGAACAACCATGCACTTAAAATGAAGTCATCTTACAAAACAATGAAACATTAATGATAAATTAGAACAAAGGAACAACCAAGACTGGTGTTTTACTCCATATAATGACTTACGGCACACTAAATTGTATGTTCATGTCAGACCTGATAATTACGGAATATGAAGGGTTGAGCTGGTGACACATTGACAAGAGTTGATACTACAAAAACTTTGGGGGTCCTTTTCACTGATGACTCTATTAGGAGATCTCCATCTTCATCAGCACACATCTCTTTCAACAATCTCTCAAACTGATCTGCACTGTGCTGGAAGCAGATAATAGGTTATCCAAATCTTATAGCATAATGGTGATTCTCAAAACAGAAGCACTTCAGGTACCACTACTTATAGCAAAATCTTCCGAGGAAAAATACAAATTCCAAAATAGCAAAGCAACCTCTAGGATTTATGTTGTTGACAATTTCAAGCAATTTTCATATTCTCATTAAAAAAAATAAAAAAAATAAAAAAAAAAAGAGTATATTATGAAACCTTTTAATTTTTCTGGAGGATTCCAAGATACTAATGATTTTTAAATATGACAAAAGTAAAGTAAGAGACATTAAATTTAGAAATGCAATTAAATGAAAATAAAACAAAGGAAAAGAAATGGCATCAGTGCATCACATACTTTAGATCCATGCACAACAACTCTGAAACTTTGTGAGGAACTTTTATAGAGCTGATCAAGTTTTTCCCTCCAAGATGCAGCTTCATTGTCCTTTGGAACAGGTTCAGCAAAAACAAGTTTTCCTGCAAAAGTGCATTGCAACAGGGTAAGATAAAGGACAAGGAAATGATGATTAGAGCCGGTACGTCCATGTAAAAGAAATGATGGCTAACATAGAACATATTTAAGTTTTTAGGAAAGAAAACACACCAAGTTTTTTGTATATTTCTTCACATTTTTCCAAAGACATCAATTTGATTCCAAGAGCAACTGCAAGCATGCCACCCGTTGATGTTCCACAAATAAGGTCAAAAAGTTCATGTATCTGCTTTCCAGTACCCTTCTCAATCTCTTTAAGAATTTTTACAGTTGCAAGACCTTTCATGCCACCACCATCCATCGCAAGTATGCGTAACCCCTGTTTGGGCACCTGTCTACCTCTAATAGCACGCCGTAAAACCTCGTTCTCCCCTAAGGTGGCAAAAAGTAAGTTATACCAGAAACAAATTTAGAGCCCAATATAACATCCTATAACCAGCAAAAACAAACCTAGAATTGCCAGAGCACGAGCCGCAGCCTTGCTCACACGAGACTCTGATGCAGATGTCAGATGCAAAAGAAGTTCTCTTAGACTTTCTGAAGTAACAAGAACACGACGGTTTTCCAAGTTGAAAGCTAAATTTCCGACTGCAAATAAAGCTAGCCTTTGTACCTAACCAGAGATAGTATATTTATATTCAAATGAATAGGGAACAAACAGATGATAACCAGAACACACACACATGTATAAGGTGAGGAAAAATAACAATGACCATGGCTTGCCTCTGAATTTTTGTGGGCACATAAAATTTTCAATGACTTCAATATATCCCTTCTAAACATCTTTTGAGAAACAGTATCAGATGCAAAAGCCAACTTAGTGAAAACTTCCAACACAGAAATCACTTCATCAGGTCCAGAAGATGTAAGTACTCTTTCAACGGGTTGCATGATATCAGATTTCATTAACATCATTGCCACAGTAACATCTGACGCAAGAGTAGTAAGTGCAGAGCAAGCTTGATTCACCTAAAGGAAAGAAAATCAATTAGACAAAAAGTCTGGAAAAAATAATATAGAATAAAATAAGCATTTCAAAAATTAGAAGCTACTATACCACGTGCTGATTTTCACTAGTTATCATACTTATGAGCTGCCTCACAGCATTCTCATCTTTACCAACAAATGTACGATGTCCCTCGTCTTGCATAATCTTAGCCAGGGCAGATGCTAGCAGCGGATGGTGACAAGAAGAGAACCGGAATATGAGAGAGAAGAAGGCACTCAGTTTATGTCGGGATGCTGCGAAGTAAGAACTATTCTCCATCTGCAATGAAATCAAAAATCCACATTTTATATAGCTAAACTCATGAGTGGGGGGAAGAAGAGAACTTCATGACGAACAATCAATACCTCTATCTGTACATTTACAGATCTTAAATGGTCATCTGCCACAATCCTAATATTGGCAAGAGATAAGTTACGTAGTTTGCGTAGAGATAATATATCTGGAAGAAATTCTAGAGGATTGCCAAATAGCCTTAGAACACATAAGTCAAGCATAGCCCTGCCATTAAGCTGACGCAAAACATTAGATGTCAAGAAAGAATTAATGTAAGGTTTACAAGGCATTATAGGTGTTGATTCAAAGACCTGAAATCAAGAAGAGGTCGGACCAGCTTGTTATGTTCGAGTGACAATTCTACTAGCCCAACACATTCTCTCAACTTGACTGCTCAGAGGTTCCCAATTGTGAAAAGAAATAGAGTAAAGAGAAAGAGTCAACCAATCAGTTATACCAATAGGTTATGTGTTTCCATTTTCTTTTCAGTGCCTGTTACAAACTTGATATGATAAACAATGTAATTGACTGATTGCAATAAAAATATTATCAACAGCCACACATCTGTTATGAATAAATGTAATAGTTTGAATGTTACCAGGGACAGAGACCAATATGTTACAGTCAGCAGCAAGCACTTTCAAGTTCTTCAGCTCACCAAGCTCAGGTGGTAAAGTCGACAGCTTGTTGTTGTCAAGGTATAGCCTTTCAAGAAGAGAGAGCTGTGCTATCTCTACAGGCAACACCTGAAGATGGTAGAGCATGATATTAACAGTTGGTTGATATAACCAGAGTATCAAACCAAGTCAGGGGAAAAGAGAGGCATTTGATCTAAAATAATAGGAAAAGATACTAAATATCAGCTTAATCAGTATATATAAGGTAATTAAGCACATATTGACTGACTTGGGAAGTTAAAAAGCAATCATCTCTTTGCAAAATCAATTTAAGCAATACACCAATACCATAGCCTTTAGTTTCCCTTTACTCCTTTAGGCATCCAATTCACTAGTTGATATCACTATAAGTTTCAAGGGGAGGTATTCTCAAAATCAAAAGGGTCTAGAATGCAAGATATTAGCCAATTATGATCATCAATCATGAGCACCCACACCATATTTTCCCTAGTGAAGACAGACCAAATACTACCACATAAACAGAACAATACTTGAGAAAATTAGTTATAAAACTTGAACGAAATTAAATAGTTATCTCAGTCTCTAGTGAGTTTGATCAGAGAAGTTGGAAAATAAAACAAATGTATGGTTTGCCAAGCCCAAGTTGGTCATATTTCATGGACAAACCTCAAGACCATTCTCCCCCAGTTTCTGAGTAGTCAGTACCCAATCACTTCAACATTAAAGGTGTAAGGAAAAGTAGCTAAATACAGACATATTGAGATACAAAATACAATAATAGATGAAAAAGGAACCCACTGTTAGTCCAAGACCAGAGAGGCTAACAACAGTGACACTCCGCCAATGCTCAGCACAGCCTCCAACTATTTCCTCACCATTACTGGACCCAACAACATCATTGCAGAAATTGGACCTCATCAACTTCAAGAACATCCCCACACCATCAGCTTGATGTCCTGAAGTCCCCGCCTTCCACATCAACACCCCTTTCAATGGCTCCCTCCTCTTAACCACCCTCATTTCCACGCTTACCTCCCCCATTCCACAACCCTCAACGTCTCCGCTTTGGCACCTCTCCTTGAGCTCGATCTCCACCGCATCGTGCGGAGACGGCAGCCCCATCATGACCTGCGACTGCAGCTTCAGCGCCACTTGATCCTCGTCATCACCCGCATTCCAATCCAGCTCAATCCTACACCCCAACTGCTGCGCTTCCTGAAACAACTTGGTCGGAGAGGAATCAGAGAGCGGCGAACCACCCCCGGAGGGCGACGACGACGATCGAGATGACTTGGGCGAGCCCTCATCCGGGAACTCGTCGGAGCCGTAGCTCAGAGCCAGGTGGAAAACCTCCGAGGGACGTTTCCAGCCCAGTCCCCATGACATTTCCACATGCGATGTTGATGTTGATGTTCGATCGGATCAAGGGCGTCGGAGGAATTCGAGACTGATTCGCATAATAATGGATTCTAGAGAACGTAAGTCTGAGCAGTTACCTCTTGCCGGCTGTAACTATAGATATCATAAATGTGTATGTATAGGCCGGAGAGACCAATGTCGATACAGAAAGAAGAGAAAGCCGATAGCTGCAAAGGAGTTGTGAATTTGTGGATTTGAATATTCTTATTCGGTTGATGTTCCTCGCGGGGACGATCGATCGTAACCGCCGTGCAGGGCGCTCTAATGGAAATTGAAAAGACCGCAAACGTTATGAGTACGTTGTCGTTTTCGTCATCTTCTCTACCATTATACGACACCGTTTCAACCATATGCCTTCCTATTTATTTATTTTTTTTTCTCTAAATTTAAAATTTAAATTCTCCCCTCATTTTTCCCTTCAATTATTTCCTTTCAAAAAAAAAGTCATTTTTATATATGGTGGCTTTAAACGTCAATGGAGTAGAGGTGAATACAATGAATCCAATGGTTAGTTTTTAATTAATTGATATATATACATATTATATTAAAAATATTGTTGATAATTTGGGTAGTAATTATGGTATGATTAGTATTATTAAAGTAAGAATTTAATATATGATAAATTACTAAATATAATTATGATAACATTTTATTTTAATTAAAATCTAATGAAATCAAAGTTATTTCTCATAATAGCATGTCTTCACATATAATTACCATTGAAGAATATAAGAAAAAAAATATTGTACATGCATGTACATGGTAATATAAATAGAAAAAGATAACAAAAGTTATAACGAGAGAGATATTTTTGTTCAAAAAATTATATAGTACAACTCTTCACAAGGTATAAAAAAATATTTAACGACATAAAACCAGAGATATACTCTGGATTGAGACTTATTATATTTTTATATAAATTATATATATATATATATATATATATATATATATATATATATATATATATATATATATATATATATATATATAATTGCACTCAGGTGCGAATGAAGCGCCCAAGAGCGAAAATGCGAACATATTAGTGCGCGACACGTGTCCAGATCTAATGGATTAAAAAACGCGGTGACATTTTCGTAAATAATTGAACATCAAAATGCAAGTAAAATGTATTACAAGTGCATGTAAAATGTATTATAGGTGCAAGTAAAATTTACACTGAGCATCAATACTAAGTGTACCTATAGTTATAAGTACTTGCACCAATAAGTAGTTGTACCTATAGTTATAAGTAGGTGCACCTAAGTGCATGAATGTTTGTGGGAAGTGAATGTTAACAAGGTAAAATTACATGCACTTATAGATGAAAGTAAGTGCACTTGTAAGTGATTTTACTTGCACTTCGATGTTCACTTATTTACAAAAATGCCACCGTATTTTTTTCTCTGAGCACTTATTCGCACCTGAGTGCATATATATATATATATATATATATATATATATATATATATATATATATATATATATATATATATGAGAACTCGGTTTCTTGTGAAAATTGTGGATAAATGTTAGGCATTGATTTAGTAAATCTAGCAAAAAATGTTGTGACATTTTATAATTATTATAAATTATAAATTTTGTCCATGTACTTGGAAAAGTTTAATAGTGCATTTTTGTTCAATAAACAATGCACTCGATATGTTTTAAAAAAAAAATACGCTCAATATCTATACTAATATCTACAGATATACTATCAAACATTTTCAAATGTATTGATGAACTTTGAAAATTGAAATAATTACAAAAACATTACCGCATTTTCTTTTCAACCATTAAATCTCTCAAGATGAATGAACGTGATTGTTCACAGTTATCAAAGAAAACCTAGCTCCCATGAAACCAACACACACATATATTATATATATAGTACTCACTCTTTACACACATACCAGACCTTATAATTGAATGAACTCCAAAGACCACATTGATTTCAACTAAATATCCACCAAAAGAGTACAAACTCAATTCTACCATTCAAATACTTTTTCATGTTTTGAGAGAATCAAACAACATTTTACCAAGGATCAAACTAACACTGTGTTTCTGCTCATTGCATTTAAGTTTGTCTCAGAATTCCAGCCTCCCAGCAGCCAAGTCAAACATCACTTCCAATTCTCGTTTTACTCCATCATCAGCAAAGATGAAATCAATGGCATTCCTTGCCAGCTGAAACATCTCTCTTTTGTGTATACCTATGTGAAAATCGTAACAGAATATAAATCATGATCTAAAGTACAATGGCTGTACACGTTAAACACGTACCAAATGCAGATGAGGCCAGGATGTATTCCCGAGATGAGCTGGTGGAGAAAACACCAGTATCATCAGTGCACAACACAATCGGATGCTTAGAATTGTATAAATCAGCTGCAATCAAAAGTCAAAACAGTGGTGTGCATTACACACTTGGTTTACGTGGTGAATTATAGCACAGTCGAGAAGCTATATTGAAAAATAGAAAAAAGGCTGAATTTCTGTTTATTTTCCCTGGATTATAATCTGACTGAAAGCTAGTATTGTACAGAAAAGAATCAAAAGATCTAACCGAAATGGTGAACATCCACAGAAGAAATGGTTTCGGTTTTGATGTTGGATGTCAAGCAAATTTCAACCTGAAAACACACACGAGGAGGATTTAGACAGGAAAATGGATCATGGAAGGAAGAATCAATCATCACATGTATCGCATATGTTTGTGTATATCCTACTCAAAGATGGAAATGAACATGCAATTCTAACCGGAATCTTTGAGGACTTCAATTTTCTCCACTCCTCCTCTCCGAGGCAACAAGCATGGCCAATTCTTGCAGGTAGAAAATCTAGCATTGCATGGATTTCCTTGGGGTTTGGTACCTAAAAGCACTAAGAGTGAAATAAGCCAGTCAGAGAAGCTCCAGTTCGACACGGGATGTAAACATTCAATTGAGAAGCCAAGCCAAATGCACCTCTCCACAATGAAGAGTGATTGAAAGTCCCTGTTCTTTAGCAAACTCCAGCACAGGCAGAAAAGTTTGCCTATGTATAAATGACCAATTAGAAATAGAAAACTCATAGAGCCTGTGGAAGACAATGATGAAAACAAAACAGAGAATCTCTTGCAGATAAAACGGTACCATTCACCAATGACAGGATTGCCTGAAAGGTCGATTCCCACTACTCCTAAATGTCTCATTTCCAGAGCAAGTTTAACCTTCATAAAGAAAATAAAAGAAGTTAAAGGGCATTGGCATTTAAGCAATGTATTCAAGTTAAACCTCATTCACCATTAATCTGAACAACAACATACCGTTTCCATAGCAGCTTCAGTGGTCTCACGCCGGTCTATACTGAGAAGAAGTCTCACATAAATCTTCTTTCTTTGTGTTCCATTTTTCGTATCATATAGTGTATGAGCATTAGCATGACATTCTACTTCTGAATCACGAAAAATGTCAACCTCGACAGTACTAACAGCCCTTAAACCCTCCAGAACTGCCTCCATGTATGACCTCTTACTCATCCCTTTGGAATCATTCCTCTGCATTAAGGAAGGTTTTAAAAAATGTCAAAAAGGGGTTTGTATGTTTCAAAATGATTTTATACATCCCTAAGAATTATACTCAGAAGCTCCCTTCCTGTGTAGAAACTGAAATGAAACTATATATGGAGTCTAATCAATCTATAGCTCTGAAATGAAACCACACGCTTGAATACCTTTGGAGTTGTCCTTAGCTCCAAGTATACAACGTTCTCTGCAGCAAAATCTTCAACTACCTGTTTATCCATAAAATAATATCACAAAAAAGTGTAGATATTGTCTAGTATATACTTCATACTATTATACGAGGTTGGAACTCTTATCAGTGTGAGATATCTCTGTATGGACTATACCTCTTTAGTAATTCTGGTAACAGTTTCATGGTCAGTTGTAAGAACATGAATCAAATCAAACAATTTGAAGACTTCAGGAAGTGAACGATCACCTGCGCAACAAAAGAAATATTTGCAAATAAACACACAAAAAATTTAGAAAATTTTAAGGAAATAACAACATTGAAATAAAAATCTGGGAGATAGAATGTGCATACTTTTCAAGATAACATGTTCCACATCTGAGAAAACAATTATGCCCTTCTCCCCCAATTCTCTGCCTAGTTCCCTGAAAAATAGAGAATCCCCTCGATGGATTTATTAACACAAATCAAAGACACATTAATTTTCTCAGAACACATAATTAAGTAAAAATACAGTCTTTGGAACCTAAAAGGGTCTAATTTTGTAATTTTCTCTGCTGTGTATATACATAACTTGCATACATACAGGCATCAGCATCACCCAGGAACTCTGATAACAAACGGTATTTTCCAATTCTTTCATGAGATATTAAAATATAGACTATACAAACAGAAGTATAGAGATGTAAACGATAAAGCTGCCAAGCATGTAGGAATCCAATAATGAAACACACACACGCTACACACAAAAAGGAGTGAACGAAAATAAATTTGAGTTGAAGTAAAGAGAGCATACAATATAGTAGAGTTTCTAATGGAGCCATTAAGGTGGGCATGAAGTTCCAACTTCGGCATTGAAACCCACCATTCCATCCTTGTGTTTTTCTGGGTTTGCCCACTCTTCAACTTCTGTGGGGCAACTCTTTCTTCCCAAACTCTTTGTCTCTAGTGGACGGAGTAAAATTGGGTTAGAGAGAACAGAGGTATGATCTAGCATTGGAGAAAGAATTGGGTATGATTCATAAATTCCAAAAGTTGAAGGGCTTTTCGGAAATTTTGATAACAGAATTTATTATTTCCCCTTCGACCTGTGCGTTTGATTGGAAGTAAGGAATTAGATGGAAAATAATTGTAATTAAATATAAATTCAAATTACGTTGTTTGGAGGAAGAAATAAAATTATTTTGGTTGTGATTGAGAAAGAAATAAGTGGTATAAAGACTAAAATAATCTTGTATAATAATAATAATAACTAATGGTAGTAGTGTCATTTCATCTATTTTTCCTTTTCTCACAACTATTGAATTGACAATTTATAGGAATTCTCATGAATTACAATTCAAACAAAAAAAAAAATTATAATTTTCTCCAACCAAATATTGTAATTAGAGTAACCAACAAATTATTTTGAAATTAGATTTTCAGAACTTCCTTAATCCCCGTGTGAAAGTTTTAATCTTTTATGGTTGGGTTTAAGGGACCTATTAGGAATGCCACTAGTTTGACGGTGAAACTTTGGGCATTTATTATGATCTAAAAGTGTGTTGGGAAAGACACAGAATAATGTCGAGCTCACTTGATTAAATTTGAAGGATATTTACATCTTGTTAGAATAATTTGAGAGTGTTCTTCTTCCAAAAGGTTGAATCTCCAACTCTAAGGGGTGTTTGGTTGGATGGAAAATATTTTCCATGAAAAATGTTTTCTTCAAAGTGAAGGAAAATATTGGTTTATGTTGTTTGGTTGGATGGAAAACATTTTCCATTGGAAAATGGATTCTTCAAAGTGGAGGAAAATGAATTCTTTGCAAAGGGGTGGGATTTTGTTTTCCACAAGGATTGGGAAGAAAAATAACATGAGTGGACCATTTTACCCTTATGAATATTTCTTAATTACATAGACACCTATTTATTCATTCATCTTTTTAAGGGCATATTGGTCTTTATATTCATTATTCCTTATCTTTCTAAACCCAACCAAACAATGAAATCCATATTCCTAGTAATTTAATTTCCACCAACCAAACAATTGAATCAATTTTTCTGGAATTCATTTTCTATGGAATTTCAATTTCATTTCCTTTCAAATATTTTCCAGCGAACCAAACGAGTTGTAAGGGTCCCACACTGACTCAATAGGATATTGTGAGAATTAGGGATTAGTCTAGCTTGCTCTTTTTGACATACACATACGAAACCATTTTAATTTGAAGCTCAGTAGGTAGCTAGGTTTTTAGTTGTTTGACTACCCAGTACCCACCATAGGGAATTAGGTCACGACTTTTTTAGGACAATGGTTATGATTGGCAAATTTAGATGAAAAAGTAGTTGAAAGCTGAAAAGTTATAAGCCAGAAGTTCAAAATTGAAGAGTCATTAAGTAGCTGATTATGTTTAAAAGTGTTTTGTAAAATTAGCTTTTTATAAGTTGATAAATGTAAAAAGACTAAAAATGACATCTTCATAAAATTTAAATAGCTTTAAATTTACTTTCAAAAAAATAACTTTAAATTTAAATATGTTTGTTTACATATTAAAATTTAACATTTTAAAATAAAACTATTAGCATAATCGATGTTATAATTGCACAAAGTGCTTGCTTTTTCTTTGTTCTTTTTCGTTCCAACTCCATGATGTACCTAATAAATATAAAATAATGAAATCAATATATTTTAATAAAATATAAGTAAGAACATATATTTGAAAATATATAAAGTAAAATAAAATCTTTATAGTTCATAAAAATATAGGGGAAAATAAATGCCAAAATAGTTTTAATTGGGAAGGGTAAAGGATGTCATTTATATAAAATAATAAGAATAAAGATGAAAAAAAAGTTAGGAAGCTACTAGCTTATTTTTGAAAATCTACATAAGATAGCGTTTCAAAATAAGCTATTATTTTAAGTTACAAGTTTATTTTGGGAACATTACCAAACATAGCTTATAGTTTTTTTTTTTTTTTTTTTTGAATGCTTATAGCTTATTAATAGCTTAAAATAAATTATAAGCTCGACTAAACACACTAAATGACAAATAGTCAAATAAGTCATTAGGATTACAATTACACTATTTTGCTTGACTTATAAAATTTATTTTAACGTTTTTTCTAAAGCCCCTGTTTGGTAAAAAATTGGCCTATAGGCCAATTTTGGCTTATTTAATCACTATTAATTGTTTAATTTAGTTAAAATATCAATATAAATGTTTGGTTAATTATTTTTTTGCAACTCCAAAAGGCTAAAATTCAAAATGCTACTCCAAGCAACTTTTTCAATTAGCTTTTTGAGAAAATAAATTATACCAAACAGCTATCAGCTAACATTTAATTTACCAAACACTTTTCTATAATCAGCTAATATTATTAACTATTTATACCATCTAATTAACACAATCAGCTAACAACTAACAGCTATCAACTAACAACCATTTTACCAAACAGGGCGAAAGAGAGTGTTGGTGTGGCTTTTTCTCGCTTTATGTAGTTTGGTTGTGTTTTCTCATTGTATTAAAAAAAGTCACACACAAAGCCACCATTCATGTTTCATTTATATTTATTGATCAACATGCATAAAGGAGGGCCAACCCCCATCAACTAAATACTCTACCAACCAGCAACATAAAGCTAGAAAGCTCAAGTACACCCACAACATCTCTCCATCCGCAAAATCTGTTAAACATAAATGAGAAGGTTGTTAAGTATTGGTTGGAAACCGAATCCAAGTGATTGGCCACCTTGTTATGCTTTTTGTAGACATTAACAATGTAAATTAAACCTCACATTAATGACCCATTACATTTCTACAATTACGTCTTAACTAAATTACTTAGCATTGTGATACAAATGACATGAAGTGATTCATCCGAATGGAAGATTGTGCCTACAAGCTCCAGTGGGGGTGGTTGGCGGTATTGACTCTTTGTACTTCAATAAGTTGCGAAAGTATATTTGAACATATACTACAATGTAACACTACCTACTGCACCTTCTTTGAATCACATTCCATTCCCGCTAAAAATAATGAAATTCGATCCTTTATCCATACAAGGTTTTCTTTTCTTTAAAAAAAAAAAAAAAATTGATGTAAAATTTTCGAATACATATTTAATATTATACCCTCAATATATATGCTCAATTTATATTGTGGATGTCAATTAAATATAGTTAAAAAAAAAAAAAATTCTCAACTTATTGTGGAAAGAATTTATGCACTCACTGACTATTTGGTGCATAGCAGTACGAAAGGATAATGCAGGTTGGTTGGGTGTGAAAAAATAAAAATAATAATAATGGTTTTTACCAACCAGTAATAAGTATAACGTTAATTTAATGCAGTTTTGCCAATTTGTATTTCTCGTACAAGTTCCATACCTTCTAGCACAACTACCCCTCACCAATGGTGCACCCTGCACAAGATCTCTATGACTTTTTTCAACTTGAACATGATGTGTGTCCATGCACGTTGAATATAGCACTAAATACAAATTACTATTTTCACAGTTCAAACTTGTGGCACGAGTCTTTTTATTTACCTTCATGTGTAATTTGTAAGGTATTACATAAGAGTGAGGTTTGTCCTCTACGTGGCACACACCTTTGAAGTTAGCCTGCGGGAAAAGGTGGCTGGATATGGTAACTAGCTATTTGAAGAAGAGTTCTACTACATGTACTCCCAAATCTTATTCCTTAAAATTTACTCTCTGATGTGGCGGGCTCTCATAGGTTATTTTCTTCATGCATGTGGGTCCCTGTAAAAGTGTCTATATCAATATTTTAAATGTGGGAGTAAAAGTTGAGAGTAGAGAATGTGGGCAATTTATATCGTGCACTAGGACGCGCATTGCATTGTGCGCCCTGATGCAAAACGACGTCGTTTTACATAACTGTATAAAAAAATGCACATAATTGTATAAATAAATACACATAATTGTATAAACAAACACACATAACTGTATAAATACATAATCATGTCGACTCCCTTTCGCGCCCCCTAAAATGACGTTGTTTTGGGAGGCGCGGGACGCACAATGCTGCGTGTGCCATGGTGCAGGGTATAACGATTGGAGGATGGAAGTACATGTAGTGTTTTCCTTTGAAGAGGGAGCATGGTGGTCTCTCCTGTGCATACAGTCATCACAGATCAGCAGCAGCAGCCCAATTAATAACGGCCAACCACCAGCAATCTTTGTGATTAACTGCCCACTCTGCCTCTGCCACGCTAGCTGTTCCAATAGTAAATGGAGTTTGACATATCATTCACTGTCCCACTTTGGAAAATATACATGAAATAATAATAACAATACACCTTGTATAATTTTATAAATTTTCTCGTCATTAAAAGATAAAAAAATAACTCATAAAATTGGCTGTTGTGGTCAAATTTCAAATGAGTACGTTGAGGTGACTGTATTGATTCAGTGGGTCCATGATTATAAGCTACACACTAAGAATGAGAATTAAAATCGTAATTCGTGTTTAGTTGATAATTTTTTAAAATATAATTATAAGATTTAATTACTTCTTTAATTAAAAATTTTATTTTATAATTATAATATGTATCATTCTATCATATTAGTAATGTGATTTTTAAGTTTTGGTTAGTGCTTTTTTATTTTTATTTTAATTTTTTTTTCTTATTGATGCTTTGATGTCATTATATTATGATGATAAATTGCCTTATTTTTTTAAATTTTATTTCTTGTATTTTTAAAACCTTTATTCCCATACATAACCAAACATCAATATTGGTAATCATTCTAATTACACCCTACTACCAAACATGCAAAATTCTTTCACTAAAACTCATACAATTATCAAATATTTGATTCTCGTTCCGATTCTAATTCCCATTTGCAAACCGAACACACCCTTAGTGAACTCCTATTTTATACTCCCAACTGTTACTCTCTCTCACAAGTTCTTGATGTAAATATTTTTCAGTAAACCCACATAATGAAAATAACCAAACAATATTTGACACATCATGAATATAAATTGAGAGTATGCATAGTAGAACTCTTGTTTCAATTAACATTTTTAAATTATTAATATATATAATGTGGGCCATAAGACTTAGTCTAAATATAGGTACATATAAAATTTAATGAAAAATTACATCTTTAGTCCCTGAGGTATAACCAAGTTCTGACTCAATCCCTAAGTTATGGTTGTATCCGAGTTTAGTCCCTCAGTTATGAGCGAAGTGGCGAGTTTGGTCCTTGATGCGATGGTGTGTTGACAAAGTTAATTACGGGGATAAACAAGTAAATTCTTTAATAAAACTTGTAAACTTAGCCAAAATACTTTCCCCAAACCGCAAAAGCCCTAAATTGCTTATGTAATCAGCAAAGAAACTCTACTCCCATTTTTCTAAAAAATCAAATTCCAATATTTCAATTCTATTTATTAAAAGAACAACTAGAATTACATTTTTTTGACAAATATAAAATTTGCTCCATAACATGGGCAAGCTTGATATCTTTTCTATCGATTAGCATAACTCCATGACATTTTAATGGGTAATAAATCATCAGATCTACGTTGAAAATTATCACCAAAATGGGGAAAATATGAAGTACCACAACTAAAAGATGACATCCTATAATTAATTGTTAAATTAGTTCATCAATACAGAGAATATTGATTATTTATTTAAACATAAAAAATAGAGAAACAACTTGTGAATTTCACAACTTGGAAGTGGACGAATTTGAGATTTCAAGCTTGGGGAAGAAAAAGACTTTGGTTGTAGGTATAAGAAGAAAAGAATGGTTGTTGCGCAATGAGTTTCAACATAAGAATGTGATTATAATTTGAAATTTATATTTTACCCATCTATTATTAAATTGTTTTTAAGTTTTCCTTAATTAGTTTGAAATTTGATTTTTTAGAAAAACGGGAGTAGGGTTTTTTCGCTGATTATATAAGCAACTTATGATTTTTGTCGATGTGGGGTAAAGTATTTTGGCTAAGTTTACAAGTTTTATTAAGAAATTTACTTCTTTATCCCTAGAATTAACTTTGTTAACCCACCACTAGCCTCAGAGACCAAACTCACCATTTCACTTATAACTGAGAGACTAAACTCGAATACGACCATAACTTAGGGATTGAGTTAGAACTTGATTATAATTCAGGAGCTAAAGATGCAATTTTTTCAAAATTTAATATGGCATAACTACCCTTTAATTTGTAGGTAGGCCGTAGTGGACAGTGATATACTGGTGGAACTTGGAAGTACAGTAGGATATGGATGCGTGCTTTGCCGTAAAGACTTTGCATGGGTTCATATACCGATATGTATTAATTAGCAATTGTACCATGCAATATCGATAATGATGCTTATTACTACACGTGTCCGACATACATTAATTTTATGTTAGATATATTGAAAGGAATTCAACATAGGCACATATATTCCACTGTTACTACACAAGCTCAATTAAATATATTATATTCATTATGACCGTCTATTAATCATTTCGGTGATTTTTATAATTATTTTTAAAAATTTTTAAATGATTTATTTAGGGACAAATAAAATCTTGATTGGTTATCAAAAAATTGAAAATTATTTTTCACACACTATTTCAAACTTAAAGTTAAAATTTTCTAATATATAATAGTCTAGACCCATCGAGTTCAAGCTTATCAAATACACATATTTCATTGTGCGTGTGTGCATACACATACACAAAACTAACCAATTAAGCATGTAGTATCCATTTTTTGGTCACTGATATCAATAGCCAAAAAGTAGCCAAAATATTTTCTTAAAAAAAAACTGATTTTTTTTGTTTTAAATAACTAGAATTGACCGAGAACTGATTTTTTCGATTGGTTCAATTTTTTGGTTATTGGATAGTAAACCAAAATATCGAATATTTTATAAAGTAATTTTATGGTATTAAAAAGTAGTTTAATTTGTATAATTAAGGGTTGCAAGTATACCAAAGATCTTGTGGTCCAATGGTACCAAGTTACTCCCTTATGTAAAAAGTGATGAGTTGGAATAGAATTAAGCCCCATGACAATCAACTACTACACTTAATTGGTACATATATCCTCAATTCTATTATATATTGATACCACTTTCTGCAACACTCGTTAATATTAATACATGACATGCATAAAATAAACTAAATCGCATTACCTTTTATATTGATTCTTTACATGCTGGATGGTCCTTAAATGTGGGAAATCTGATCCGATCTAAATAATGAAATAGAATTGGCACGTATTTATTAAATTGTCATATAATCATCTTGGCCCTAGGCAAGATGAGTGCTTTTAGGGGGTTCTTCATGACAACGGTGAAAGCAAATGTCTCAGTCGGGTCGGGTGGGCTACCCGGAACCGGAACCCACTTGAATGCTTGGACCATCTTAGCTAGCATCATGTTCACATGCAACGTACCCAAGGACCATGCCGGGCAGATCCGACGACCCGCTCCGAACGGCAGCATCTTCACTCCCCTCATTCCGGTGATGTCCACGTCCACTCCGTCGCCGGTCAAGAATCTCTCCGGGCGAAACTCGCCGGGATCTTTCCAGAGGCTGGGGTCCTCTGTCACCCATGCGGTGTAGAATTCCACGTATGCGTCGGAAGGAATGGTGTAGCCTCCGAGCTGAGTGTCCTTTGTGGCGGCGTGAGATAGGACGAAATGGCTGGGAGGATGCCGCCGGAAAGTCTCTTTCACGATGGCGCCGAGATAGGGCATTTTCTCGACGTCCTCCTCTGTGATAGCCCCGTCTTTCCCGACGATTTCCACGATTTCTCTGTACAGCTTTTCCTGGATATTTTGGTCGGTTACGAGATGAAGCAGAGCCCATTCCAACGCGGTGGCGCTGGTATCAGTTCCGGCACTGATTATTTCCGAAACAAGCGTCACAATTTCTTCCTCCCCAAGCTTCCGCCCCGCCGGTTCGAGCCCGAACAGCGAGTCGATATAAGCAGCTCCGTTAGGGCTCACCATTTCCGGATTCGATTTCGAGCCTTCCACAAATTCCCTCCGGTCTCTGACCAGAGGAATCAAGCAATCAAGCTGCGTCTTCCTCAGCTCCTTGGCCCGTTTCACCTGGCGGCGGAACAGCGGCGTCAGAACCGGCAAAAAGTCCGGCAGCTGCGGCGCCGTGATGAGCATCACGTCCTTGAGAATGCTCTCAATTTTCGTGATCCGCTCCTCCGAGATTTTCGCACCGAAACAGAGACAAATGAGGATGCTGCATATCGTGAGGCGGCAGTTGGCCATAACCTCCACGTAACCATTTCTAGAAGCTTCGTCTCGGATCCTCTTCATATGGTGCTCCATCGCCCACTTCCTTATCCAGCTGCACTGCTTGATCCTCGTAGGGTTTATCAGCTCCGTCACGAAGTTCCGCCGCAGCGCTCGCCACAGAGGCCCGTACTCGGCGGAGTTGATGGCGCATTTTCCGACGCTGAAGATGAGGCGGATGGGCGAATCCGCCGGACGGTTGGCGAAGATTGGCCCCTGTTGCACCAGAGCTTCATGAATAAGCTCGGAGCTGGTGACGATAACCAGAGTGCGCTGTCCCATTTGCATGGTGAAAATGGGACCGTATTTCTTACGCAAATCACGTACCACGTAGATGAACGGGCGGCGCTGGAGCACGACTTGGAACAGATTCCCTACTAGCGGCCAACCCGGCGGCCCCGGCGGGAGATTCTTCGGACCGCCGCCGGTGACAGACCAGTAGCGCCACCACAGGCATAGGAAGACCGTGGCCAACAAAAGTATTGCAGCGTCCATTAACTCCATAGCGTGATTTCCTTTTTTATCTTTTTTTTTTCTCCTTCAAATTTTTAAAATGAAAGGGAGAATTTCAATTCTCTTTTACTTTGTTTGGTTGTAGGGATATTGAGAAAGCCAAAGGGTAGTTTGGTTTTTAAAGATAAAATTGGCGAGGGTGAAGTAAATGACCTTACCTACCCTCTACTAATTTCTAGTACCTTGTTTTAAATTTTTTTTGAAAATTTTGTATCTGAAATGCATTTATTGTAAATTAAATACGGATTCATCCTTATAACCAATATATTATATATAGTTGCGTTTATACTTGATTACGACACAAAGAGTCAATGCCGCTCCATTAGGGTTGGGTGGCCATGACCTCCCATTTGCAGCACAAGGCCATTAGCAGCAATATAATTAAAATTTATATAATATAATTTTTTTTTAGGTAAAATGATTAAATTACTTTTTATAAGGTAAGTGAAATTACATAATGTAATATTATCTTGTGTGATTAATTACTATTGTATGAATATAATATTACATTAAAAAATTTGAAATTTACTACAAATTAAAGAATAATATAATATACCAGGACTATGTGGTCTAATGGTATCCGGGTTGGACTTCCATTTGGAAGGTTATGAGTTCGAGCCTCAGTGTGGGGGCGTTATTGGCTCTTTGTGTATACTACAATGTAATAGAGCTAGTAGCATTCAAAAAAAAAAAAAAAAGAATAATATAATGTACACACTATAAAGGGCAAATTTAAAATATTTTAAAATAGTATTACAATGTCTAAGAAATGAGAGGTAATCATCACGTACACAATCTAGCAGCTACACTTTACGTCATGTTCTTATGTCGCACTAATTTTATAATAACTTCAACTAAACAATATTATATATAGAATATAACTAGCTATGTACACAATACTCTAATAATATTATTATATAACTTGAAGTAAATACCCCCTTAAGGATAATTTGGGGAATGTTTGAAAATATATTAAAAATATTCAGTGCTGCTACTTCCTATGTGCCTATGTCTTCTACAAAGGAAGTAGCAGCACTTAAAATTTTTAATATAGGTTAAAGAAAATTTGAAACATAAAAAAAAAATAGGGAGATTATAACTTTATAAGTACACAAAAAATGTGGTGTATATACTTAATTATAACTTTGTATAAGTTGTGCAAGTAGGTATGGTTGAGCATGCACCATTTTTTAATTTTAGCGCACTTTTTTTTTTCACATTCGATATTAATATTATATAATATTATAAAAAATTGAACTCCTGAACCCTAAAGAGGGCAATTTATGCATATTAATGTAGTTGGTTAAATTGCAGATTTGCAGGATTGCAGGTGGAAAAATTGAGCTGAGGCCCCGCCATGGCCATAAAATGCATTTATATATGCATTGAATAGGTCGACATTTCCCTCTTAAAGTAAGGGAAATTAAATAAATAAATAAATATATGGTTGAGACATTTAGAGAAAAAAATTATATTGACTTTTCATTTATTTATTTCTATTTTGACTCATATATGGCCTATATACATACATATTTGTCAATACAAGTACTTCGTACAAAAGATATAACACGCATAAAAAGGCCGTGCACGTAATTTCTTCATCAACCATACGCGTTTTGTTATATGTTGTCATCTGGTCCCCGCTAGTTTAGATATATTTCTCAGATTAATTAGGATTATATTGTAATATTTAGAATTACTTAATTAATTAAAATTTGTATTACATTGACTGACAATGGATTGTCCCCCATTAATAATGGCAAGTTTGTAATTACAGAATAATCTCAATCGTGTTGGTTCGACAGTTAATTTGGTAAC
This sequence comes from Ipomoea nil, assembly GCF_001879475.1. Classification (NCBI taxonomy): domain Eukaryota; kingdom Viridiplantae; phylum Streptophyta; class Magnoliopsida; order Solanales; family Convolvulaceae; genus Ipomoea; species Ipomoea nil. Next base: position 1,335,744 of record NW_017619575.1, read on the forward strand.
CATAAAATTTTAAGTTTGAGTCTATGTGAGAATTGTCTATTGACATTTTTAGTTTAAGTTGGTCAAGTATGGGTAACCTAAATTAGCATCAAATAGAGTGCATATTTAGATTTTTAAATTTATTTAACATAATTTTAATATAACTAGACACATCAATTTACTCGTAAGTCGTAACTAATAAAAAAAAGTATTATAACATTTTTTTTTATATCTATATGGAGGGAATACCCAAGAGTGTCCCGTGGATTATATAGTACTAGCGACTGCTAGCAACAACCTCTAGGCCTGGTTGGTGTTGAAGCTTTCATATAGATCTCTGGAATCAGTTTCGAAGCCGAGGTGTTTGACCAGTGGCGCTCAGATTCGAACCCATGACCTTTTGTCTGGCTCTGATACCAAATTGAAGCATGTGCTCCATCTCAACTAAAAGCCTAAGCTGATAGTTGGATTGCACATTAATGGCGACATGCTCAACAGAGCCCAAGTCTCGGCTTCAAGTGGTGAGCAACAACCATGCTATACAAAAAGCCTGCCACCCAGCGACCTTCGCTGTCTCTGATCGTATGACATATAATTCAATTACAAATGATTTAAATTTAATAAACTCAACAACTTGAAACAATTGGTAAAAAAGTAAAGAATGCAACGGTAAAGTTACAGAAACGACTATGTTAAAGAGTTTTGAGAGCAATAAAATGCCGCTTTCGTGGAAACAAACACAAATGTACTAAACTTAATGCATGCTAGCTAGGGTGGTTTACAGATGACTTGTACAGAGTATTTAATTCCCTGTACGTACTGTAATAATCCATGGCCAAACAATCTTTAGATAGCTCGTTGACAGCCAAACTTGCGACTTTATCCATGGCGGCCTATTTAATTTGTGTCTATCCACAACACGAAAATGCACAGTACTTGATGCAGTCGTGCACGCATCTCTACTCCGCACTCATATGTTTCCTGCTTTGATATTTCATAGAGACATGCCCCCCCAAACATGCACTTATAAAAAGAGACGATAGTTAATTAATCATAAAATAAATAAATTTTTGAAAAAAAAAAAAAAAAGACCAGAAGACTACTGCTAGAGATCAAAATTGCATAACATATCACAAAATATCTTATACTAATTTTTTTTTTAAAAAAAAAAAAAAACAAAAAAACTACTGACTCTATACAATGTAATATCTGTCCATACATATTTTTTCAACCTATTGAAGCACAAAGAGTCAATAGTCGGAGACGAAGAAACCGGCCGAAGACGAAAAAGGTTTATTCGTCTCCGGCCGGATTCTGTTTATTTTTTTTAAAATTTTAATAATTAATTTGGGAGGATGACATGTTGACCTGTTGGAAACCTTCAAATTGGAAGAATTGTTTGAAATTGGTTAGTTTTAGAACGCAATTGTTAGTGTTTTTGGATTCAGTGACCTAATTATATTATCGTGTGCAATTTGATAACATATTTGACCCTTATTCCTTTTAATTAATTAATCATTTGCATCACTCTCTAACCATGTGAGGTATCAACAATCATTTTCAGGGCATGTCTGTATGCACTGTGTCCTATTGTATATTTTATGCCATGTAAAATCAAATAAAAAAAAAAAGTAACGAGAATTTATTAAAGATTTCTCATAAAAATCTTTTATGATTCAAGAGTTTCGAACACAAATGCAATTATAACTTATAAGGTGGAGATACGAATTAAATTTAAATTAATTTCACAATAATAAAATATCAGAAGTTATATTCAAATATTTTATGGGTACATGTTCCAGGCAATTCAATCACCACGTATTCTAATTTCTCTCCAAAGAGTCGTTTGAAAGAACTACTACCGACGTAGCAATCCACTGCTCCCACTAAATAAATATGATTGGAGAAATCCAATTGCTTCATTCTCACCATCACTCTCTAACTATTTTAACTGTACTCCATCGTTCTCTCCCATGTAAAAGATTTCAGCTTGAATTGTCCTCAATATATACTTAAAAATCTTTAATTTTCTGTTTGTTCTAGCTAGATAGGCACGGATATGCACCGTACCAAAAGTGCATATTAATTTATTGTAGCATAAATCTTATAACACATTTTTCTTATTTTTAATACTTAATATAATATTGCGATTTGCAATTTTTTTTTATAGTACAAGTTAATCACGTTGTACACACCTTTGAATAGTGTCTGTAAATTTTTCTCGTCATCAAACAATAAAAAATACTACTCCATAGTCCATACTTATATAATGCTCCATATATTAGTATTAATCATACGAATGATGATATATATATATATATATATATATATATATATATATATATATATATATATATATATATAGAGGGAGCACATGTAATATAATGTAGGTTGTCCATCCCCATCTTTTTGGTGGACGATGAGAAATCAAATCAAATGATTTATAGAAAAGGTTGTTATATTATGTTTGCTTTATTACCCATCACCATTATATAGTTGCGACTTTCACATCACTGCTCGCTCTACCCACTGCAGATTAGATCAGTTTTATATATGTATAATTGCACATGCACACATTTTTGTTTTTTTCAACACTTTGAATTACTTGTTCATCAATCAATTTCTATAATGTCATAGTTCATACATAGACGCTAAGGTTCACATTTGTGATCTCCCATTTTGAAGAGTCACGTTGGTTGATTACAAATTTGTTGACTAATTTTGTGTGTTTAATAATATTTTTAATGTAATTTTTAAATATATAAATTTTACATACTAATTCTAAACTTAATATTATAAAAAATTAAACTATAAATAACTTCAGTCAAACCTGATTAACTATACCCGACATATAAAATGAGACGGAGAGAATATATATAAAATACAGAGTAAAATTTTGTGCTTCAAATGAAATATGTATAGTTTCTCAAGTAAAATTTTGATTTCAAATTTTGTTAACGGAATAATAGTTTAGAAAATTATGTCCAATAATAATTTGTTTTTTTTTTTAAATATTATTAATTCTGTTATAATGTAGTATATGTTCATAACTACTTTCTCAACCTACTGAAGTACAATGAATTAATACCATCTGCATCGCTGAAAGCTACGCGAGTTACATAATAATAATAATAATAATAATAATAATAATAATAATAATAATAATAATAATAATAATAATAATAATAATCCAAACAAAAACTACAACCAAAATAAAATTAATAAAAAAAAAAAGACAAATGGCTCTCATTTGTAAATGATATGAGATCATTTTGATCCCACACCGAAAATGTTTGGAAAGATGAACTCTTGTGGTCCTCTATATAAGAGGAGCATTGCTCCTCTTACAAACATAATTGCTTACCCATCAATGTGGGCAAGTATTGAGAAGTCAAAAACCTCAAATATACTTAATATATTATAACAAATTCATTCCGATCCGTACATCGCGCGGGTGAAATACTAGTTCTGAATAATAAGACGATGAAAGAAAATAATTAAACAGTAGGTGGAAGTTGGAAGACACGCATTTAACAGTAGGTGGAAGTTAGAAGACACACATTTAATTGTTTGGCTGCAGGTTACATTACGTTGATGAAAGATTCGATCTGCCCAATTTTAGTTTCATCCATACAAAATAGTGGGTAAACTCTATTCATATGTAATAATTTGCAACGGGCTTCACTAAGAGAATATTGAAAGAAATCGGTTTTGACTTTTTAATACAAGAATTATGCTTTAATTTATTGTGCGCACGGACTTAACTTAGTGATTTAATAGACATTATTTAAGAGAAGAATCATGTTTTACCAACTCAAGTACCACTTTTAATCTATACTATATATAAAAACAAAATCCTGAAATTTTAACTTCCCGCCCAGTACCTAAAAAATCTCTCTTCCTAATAAAATATATTGATTTCTACTTTCTCATTCGTACAATAATTATGGGTTAAAATTCTATTATAATATTATAAAATAGTGTAATACAATTCATATTGTAATCTATATTATATATAAAAACAAAATCTCGAACTTTTAACTTCCCACCCAATTCCCAAAAATCTCTCTTCCTAATAAAATATATTGATTTCTACTTTCCCATTCGTATAATAATTCTGGGTTAAAATTCTATTATAATATTATAAAATAGTGTAATATAAAAACAAAATCATGAACTTTTAACTTCTCGCCCAATTCCTAAAAAATCTATCTTCCTAATAAAATATATTGATTTCTACTTTCTCATTCGTACAATAATTCTGGGTTAAAATTCTATTATAATATTATAAAATAGTGTAATACAATTCATATTGTAATCTATATCTATATTATATATAAAAACAAAATCTCGAACTTTTAACTTCCCACCCAATTCCCAAAAATCTCTCTTCCTAATAAAATATATTGATTTCTACTTTTACCATTCGTACAATAATTCTGGGTTAAAATTCTATTATAATATTATAAAATAGTGTAATACAATTCTTATTGTAATCTATACTATATATAAAAACAAAATCCTGAACTTTTAACTTCCCCCAATTCCTAAAAAATCTATCTTCCTAATAAAATATATTCATTTATACTTTCTCATTCGTATAACAATTCTGGATTAAAGTTCTATTATAATATTATAAAATAATCTAATACAATTCCTATTGTAATCTATATCTATACTATATATAAAAACAAAATCCTGAACTTTTAACTTCCCGCCCAATTCCTAAAAAAATCTCTCTTCCTAATAAAATATATTGATTTCTACTTTCTCATTCGTACAATAATTCTGGGTTAAAATTCTATTATAATATTATAAAATAGAGTAATACAATTCATATTGTAATCTATATCTATATTATATATAAAAACAAAATCTCAAACTTTTAACTTTCCACCCAATTCCCAAAAATCTCTCTTCCTAATAAAATATATTGATTTCTACTTTTACCATTCGTACAATAATTCTGGGTTAAAATTCTATTATAATATTATAAAATAGTGTAATACAATTCCTATTGTAATCTATACTTCTATACTATATATAAAAACAAAATCCTGAACTTTTAACTTCCCCCAATTCCTAAAAAATCTCTCTTCCTAATAAAATATATTGATTTCTACTTTCTCATTCGTACAACAATTCTGGATTAAAATTCTATTATAATATTATAAAATAATTAATACAATTCATATTGTAATCTATATCTATACTATATATAAAAACAAAATTCTGAACTTTTAACTTCCCGCCCAATTCCTAAAAAAATCTCTCTTCCTAATAAAATATGTTGATTTCTACTTTCTCATTCGTACAATAATTCTGGGTTAACATTTTATTATAATATTATAAATTAGTTTAATACAATTCATATTGTAATCTATACTATATATAAAAACAAAATCTTGAACTTTTAACTTCCCTCCCATTTCCCAAAAATCTCTCTTCCTAATAAAATATATTGATTTCTACCGTTAAAATTCTATTATAATATTATAAAATTGTGTAATACTATCCTTATTCTAATATATATATATATATATATATATATATATATATATATATATATATATATATATATATTATCAGTGTTGCAAAAATCGCGCCGCTAACCGCGGCGAGGAAGGCCGGAATCGGCCTCCTCCGCGGCCACCTCGCCGGCTGAACCGGCGATTAATTTTTTTATTTTTTTTTAAGTTGTAAAGTGTCAAAAGTTCAGCAAGGCATAACTTTTGACTCGGTTTTCCGTTTCGGACAAATTTTTTTTTGAAATCGCGTATTTTTTCGAGATATATCCACCGCAAACTACCGTATTCTAAAAAAAAAATGCTTTATTAAATAGTTTCTAAGAAAAAACTATGAGAACCTTGTGTTTTATTAATGAATTTTTAAAATTTTTAATTAAAAAAATTGTCCCGTGCATTATTTAATAATCTCTCTTTATAATTGATCAAATTATTTAATTATGGTCAATTAGAGAATAATTAATGATGATAATAGAAATCCTAGAAGAATATAGAATTTAAAAATATTTAATTATTGTTATATTATTATTGTGACTCACGGAATACAATACAAGAATATTTAATTATGGTTATATTATTATTGTGCCTCATGGCCATTATATACTAACAGAACTTGAAAAGAAACAAATAATAATAATAATAATAATAATAATAATAATAATAATAATAATAATAATAATAATAATAATAATAATAATAATAGTAACAATATATGTGGTAATAATAATATCTAAAAGTAATTAAGTGTTAATAATAATAGTAAGAATGTTAACGTAAGAATTATAACATTGAATAAATCGTAATAATTAATAACTATAGTCTAGGATTAAATTTGGAATTTTCAGGAAAGATAAGCGACCTCTGGTGAAATTAACTCTTAAATAATTATATATCGATTTAAATATTCTTAATGTATTACAACAATTTCATTCCGTGCATCGCACGGGTGAAAATACTAGTAATAATAATTATAATAATAATAATGTAGTTGAAAAAAAAATTATTTTATAAAACTTTTCATAATTGGAGCCGTGTGCGTATTACTTGAATCGACAAAGGATTGTCACCTTCGAAAATTCCAATTCTTATGCCATGGACCCGGTCCACCTTGCAAGGTGGACTCAGGTCAAAAATGGCGGCGTCGTCGGAATTTGTTTTTTAAAATTACTTCCCTTATTTGTTAACTTTTCGTTTGTTTTTAAAATTCGTTCATCTATATTTATAATTTTTTAATTCTATGTTCATAATTTTAGATCTCAATATACAAAATTACAGAACTGTATATTCACAATTTTTAAACTCTATATTCACAATTACAGAACTCTATATTCAACAGTATAACAGAATTTTTGAATCTATATTCACAATTTTTGAACTTTATATTCACAAAAAAAAAAAAAAAAAGGTTAAAGAAACGATGCCACTAACAACACCATTATACCATACGCGTATTTTTACAATCGTTATGCTATGGACTCGTGTCCAGCATGTATTGTGGACATGGTAACGGTGCTATTAGTGGCACCGTTATCTTCCACTTTTAAAAAAAAAAAAAATTCAGACCGCTTCGTTATAGGAGTATATGTCCATAATTTTATCACTATATGTTCATAATTTTAAGTTCATAATGTTAGAGCTCTGTGTTCATAATTCCATAACTGTACATTCATACTTCAATAACTGTTCATTAATAATTCCGTAAATGTACATTCATAATTCAATAACTGTAAATTCATAATTTTCGAAGCTCTATGTTCACATTTTTAGAGCTATATGTTCATAATTTTATCACTATATGTTCATATTGTAAGTTCATAATGTCAGAGCTCTGTGTTCATAATTCCATAACTGTACATTCATAATTCCATAACTGTACATTCATAATTCTATAACTGTACATTCATAATTCCCTAACTGTACATTCATAATTCCATAACTGTACATTCATAATTTTCGAAGCTCTACGTTCACAATTTTTGAGCTCTATGTTCATAATTTTATCACTATATGTTCATAATTGTAAGTTCATAATGTCAGAGCTCTGTGTTCATAATTCCATAACTCACATTTATAATTGTATAATTGTACATTCATAACTCCACAAACGAATAACCGTTAACGGCGAGACAAAATTAACTTTTTTTTAAACTGGAATGTCGTGTTTTTCCTTAAAACGACGTCGTTTTGAATTTGTGTCCATAATGCATTGTGGACACGAGTATACAGCATAATTTGCGGTATTTTAAATATGGGTCAAGGGGTCCACCTTGACCCGGGTCCACAGCATAATTTGGCCCAAAATTCTTTCCAAGGCCACATGGTAGACCATAGTGGAGGACGACAGCAAATTATGTTGTGCATCCGTATGCACCAAGCATGGTGCATACGGATGCAAAAACGACGTCGTTTTTATAAAACGCGCGTCTCCCTTTAAAAAAAAAAAAATAGGTTCGAAACTATAATTCCATAATCGATGAACTATAATTCCATAATCGATGAACTATAATTCCATAATTGATGAACTATAATTCCATAATCTAATCTATGAACTAAAATTTTCAGAATGAATGAACTAAAATTCCAGAATCTATGAACTAAAATTTTAGAATCGATGAACTATAATTCCAGAATCGATGAACTATAGTTCCATAATCGATGAACTATAATTCCATAATCCATGAACTAAAATTCCATAATGAATGAACAAAATAATGTTGTTACTAGGAATCGAACCTAAATTTTTTTTTTTAAAGGGGAGACGCGCGTTTTTAATAAAACGACGTCGTTTTTGCATTTGTATGCACCATGCATGGTGCTTACATATGCACAGCATAACTATTCGAGGACGACTAAAACGCGCTTAAACCAATCATACTCAATTGGAAAAGCCAACAAAAAAGGCAAAGTCATATCCATCGGCTTGACCCAGTCAACTCATTTAAAAAAAAACAGTTGATTGATAATGATATAGAAATGGATGGAAAATAATTTATGGACTTTTAAGAGAGAAAATTTATGATAGGGTTGACCACGATTCGATTTAGATTTTGAATCGGTGATTTTCGATTCAAAAAAATGACGAACCGATCTAAACTAAAAACTTCTAGGAGGGTTTCGGTTCTGGTTAACACTATTAGTCCGAATCATGTTTTTCTTTTGGTAAATTTTGTTTTCGATCTTTTTTTTTTTAATACTACTAACTCTATTACAATGTGGCATCTGTCCATAGTTACTTTTTCAACCTACTGAAGCACAAAGATTCAATACTCCTATTTGGTAGAGCCACTTCATGCTAATAGACTACAAGGTCATTGAAATTTTCAATTTTTTAAAATAGTCTAAATTCAACAATTTTTTTAAATAACTTTTTTCATTCAATTTTTTAAATGGTTATATCAATATTTAAACGTTAAATTAAAATATAAATAATTGGTATAGTTAAACTTTAAATTGTTATTGAAAAATGGTCAAATAGGTCACTGAACTTTACACCAAAAGTCAATTAGACACCTAAATTTTTAAAAAGTGCTTTTAAACCCTCAAATATGTTATTTTGGGTCAAATATGTCAAATTTATCGGTAACCAACAGGTTGGTTCCCGGTAAAAGGTCACCTTCTTCGGCGAGGGTTGGTCGCCTTCGCCAGAGAAGCGACCTGAAAAGGCGACCAAATCTGGTCGCCTTCTCCGGGAGGAGGCGACTAGTTAGGGTAAAACAACTTTTTTTTTTAAGCTAAAACAATATTATTATCAAGTTTCGTTTGATATAAATCCCGATATTTAGTACTGATATTTGTTTCATAGAAAATAATGCAAATAGAAATATAGAACTATAGAATACACGACATGTGATAAAGGGTGTAGGCAACTTTTACTTGTTGTGTGTGTGGTTATACCTAGTGGCTAATAGCACAAAATTGATTTTTCAACAAAATTTAAAGTTAGGGTAATAATTAGTTAATTACTTACACACACTAGCGTTCAAGTGAGAACGTGCGAACTACTACATGAATGCACACAATTACTCTAGGTAGATTGGGTAGTATTTGGCCCAAAAAATTGAAGATTCTACCACCGTGATTCAAACTTATGACCATTCATTTATAATGATAACCGGGATGTCATCACATTACATGGTAGTTGGCACTAGATGATTTATTATGGGCTCTTCATAAATTAAAATAAGGGTTATTTGATTGTTTGTGGTGGAGAATAATTCATAGATAGATGTGAGTATTCTTTTAAAAAAGGCAAGGCTCGACCTCATCCTTTTGTATTCATTGTTGTGTTGATCATGTTGACTGGTTCACATATAACAAGAAGTTAGTTTTTATGTCAATTGAATGATTTTTTTATTTTATTTTATTTTTTTGAAAGGTGTCAATTGAATGACTTTATTTGCTCGAGATATGGAGCTTTGATATTATATTCTTGAGTTTTTAGACTTTATATTATAGTGATTGTCAGATTTTGACTACACACTTTTTAGGGTCAAGTGGTCTTGCTTAATAATAATAATGCCCGCATGAGCAGCTCAACTAATTATAGGGGTGAAGTTTGAGAATAATAATAATAATAATAAACCTATCCAAAAATTCTGGCCCAAATTCGATTGTTCCATCAATTGAATTGGGCAAATTATATCGTGCACCGCGGTGCATACTCGATTATGCACCGAGTTTCAAAACGACGTCGTTTTGTTTAATGAAATAAACGACACCTTTTTGCGTCGTTCCGCGCCGTTCCTCAAAAAGTAATTTTATTATTCAGTTTCATTTTGTATACACTGCAGTGTCAGTTCAACACAACTATAATTTCATTTCGATATAACTACAGTTTCATTCGATATTTATACACTCGAATATGTGAAAATGTTATTTAAATACACTATAGTTTCATTAAAACACAACTACATGATCATTTCAATATAACTATAGCTTCATTGCACAATATACACTCAAATATATGAAATGTTATTCAGTTTCATTTTATATACACTGCAGTTTCATTTCAACACAACTACAGTATTATTTTGATATAACTACGCACTCAAATATGTGAAATTGCTATTCAGTTTCATTTTGTATACACTGCAATTTCGTTTCAACACAACTACAGTTTCATTTCATTTCAATTGCAGTTTTACTTGATAATATACAAATAATACGTGAGACAGTATTAGTTTAGATACACTGTAGTTTCAGTTAGTATTTCAGTTAGTAATTAATACACAAAAAATACACACTCCATTAACTAATTGTAACGACGCACCGTTTCTTTACTTAAAGAAAAAAATACCGTTTTTTACCGCGGTACACGTGCACCGCGGTCCACGATATAACGACCCTTGAACCAATCAACCTATCCCAAATTCCTGGCCCAAATTCCATACCCAATAAGCCAATAACCAATCATCATGGGCCTAACCCAGCCCATCAAGTGGGAGATACTCGCTTCAAAAAGATTGTCTGCTGTCCCCTCAATGAGTTATCTTCTGAAAATCGGGGGAAGGGTTAGATTTTCTGAAAGATAAGGGGTTTTCATGATATTGTTCTTTTCATCTTCATCCTAGTGATATCTCTGATAAGGCGAAGTCTTTAAGACTTCCAAATTTCAATAAACCCTCGCAAAACCTCAAAAATGGCGGCAAGTTTCACTTCATTCTTCGCCGGCTGCATGTTCTCTTCAATTCTGTGCACTCCAAGCTGGCGCAAAAGCTTCGGAACTTCAGCCACAGTTGCCCAGACATGCCGCCGCTTAGTAAAAATTCACCAACAAAGCTTGGGTGCATCTTCTCGGATCAGAAGCTTCAGCTGCGCCTTATCTGCTTCTTCTGATTTGAAGCCTGCTTCTTGCACTGTTTCCTCTAATGGGTATTCCTCACTTTCCATTCTTATTACCGCCTTATGTATTAGTGGAAGCTGATTCCTGTTTTTAGAACTATTGAGCGGTGTTGAAATTGAGTTCATTTGCACAAACTTTCTCTCAGTTTAATTATAATGGTAAAGAAGAAGAAAACATCAAAATGTGCAAAGCAGAGATATAAAGATGTCATTTTTTTTTCTGACTATTTTAATCAATTTTGTTTTAGGCCCATTAAATATGAGCGTTTACTTCCATGCCCCTCACATAATTTCCCTCCTAGAGTAGAGCACTTAGTTGTTATGAGGGAAGGACCTGTTCTGGAGTACATCAGTGAAGCATTGGATCTTCCTCAGCTGTATGTAATTCTTTTCTTTTCAACATGCCCTAATATAACATCATAAGTTGCAGTACTATAATATAGGATCAATAAGATTTGGGTTTTAAACAATAATTTTCATCTTAAAGATATGTGGCAGATCTCATTCATTTTGGAGCTGTATATTACGCTTTAGTATGTCCAAAGCCTCCACCAACTGCCACATCTGAGCAAATTAAATTATATGAAGAAGTTACAGCTCCATCAGTTCTAAAGAAGAGAGCTTCAGTTAAAGGCAAAACTGTACGGGAAGCACAGAAAACATTCCGGATAAGTTCTGCTCACTACATTGTTGAAGCAGGAACTTACCTGCGGGTGCATGTACACCCAAAACGCTTTCCTAGGTAATTATTATGCATGACGTTTTCTGTTGATCATGCTCCTATTATATAGACTATAGTATAGTAATTTTATAGGATTTCAAATGAGCAGGTGCTACGAAATTGATTGGAAGTCTAGAGTTATTGCCGTGGCTGAATCCTATGTGGTTTTGGACAAACCTGCGGGTACATCTGTATGTATAATGTTCAATATCTGCAAACACAGATCTCAACATTAAGAATAGAATTAATATTTGTATAGAGGCTACTGAATATATTAGAATTTAGAAAATAAGCAATCTTTGATTAAAACAGAAAAAAATCCCCCATCTCTGCCATAATTATCACTATCTTCTTTCTCAATCCCTTTACACTATATCTTTACTCGATAGAACCTACCACCCCCTCCTCTGCCCCGACACACACTTATCATCAGGGTTGGAGGTTGACCTTACACCAGTCAAAAGGAGAACATGACTGGTGGAAAATGACGACTTTTACTCAAAGAAGTGAACTTCACACATGTATTTGTTATTTTGATTTCCTCCATGGTAACTCTTGTGTCTTCTTTGTTCTCTTGCCTTGCAATCTCTTTCACTAGCACTTTTAGATACTACCTACTTTAATAAGGCAAAATGTTCAAATCATGGATCTAAAATGAATATTTTAAGGTCCATTTTCTCCATTATGCCCATGTGTGCTTAATTTTGAACTAAGTTTCAACCTTGTGAAAAAAGTAAATTGATTTGTTTTTTTTTTACCCAAGTTTCAGCCACATCTTGTAGTTACGTTGTTCCAGATTTCAACAAAATCTAGCCTTGATCAAGTCATATCCAATGAAAAAGTCTTGATTAATTCATCAACTAATTTAACCCCTTAGTGCATTCCTCATAATTAATCAGAATTCTTTTTATTAAGACACTTGGTGTCTTTTTACTCACTACTCAGCCAACTTTGTTAGGTGGGAGGAACAACAGACAACATCGAAGAAAGCTGTGCTACATTTGCTACTTACGCATTGGGATTAACAACTCCATTGCTTACTACCCATCAGATTGATAATTGTAGTGAAGGATGGTATAATTTTGCATTTAACTTTATATCTTTTTATTCTACTTAGATATGAAGATCAAGGCCTGTTTTGCATAATTTATTCAGTGTTGTGTTGGCTCGAACAAAGGAGTACTGTTCAGTGTTCCATGGAAAACTCAGGGTGAGTTGATAGATTTTCCAAAATTTAGATGAGTGTTCTAATGTGATATTTACAAAACCTTTAGATAAGCCATTGGGGCAGTTGGAAATCCTAAAGTTCAATTTGCATGTATAGGTCCCTTGTTAAGTTTCAGATCTGGTTTTAGCAATGAATGTAGTTTGATCTTTCTTTTTCTTTTGTCATGAAAATAATGTAAACTTTGTTCTCAGGAAAAAAAGGTGAAAAAGCTTTATCTTGCTCTCACTGCTGCTCCTGTCCCAACTGGGATAATTACACATTACATGCGTCCTATTAATACTGCCCCAAGAATTGTTTCTGAAGGTATGCACAAATGTCATCCAAGCATGACTTCCAGAGAGACATGGTTAGATTTCTTGAAATAGTCATATTGCTTGATTTAATAACAGGGCGAACCAAAAATTCATTCTGCATATCTTCTTGATGTCCTCAATGGTCGTATCTAGTTAGTCATAATCACTAGATTTAACAGTGGGTGGAATTGAGAATTTATCCTACATATCTTCGTTAATGGTCTTATCCAATTAACTATTCTCAATTCTGCGGAGAGCAAAAGGGCTGAGTTATATAAAATACATGTTCTTATTGTTCAAAGTCAAAAGCATTGGTATATTAGGCACAATGATGGTGAAAGGATGAATTTTAAGCTGGAATGCCTCCCAACCATTTGGGATATACTTTCAATACTTCCAGTCTTTGCCCCCGATATTATCAAATCAAATCCTTACTATGCCATGCAGATTTTGTCAAAGGATGGCAAATATGCAAACTTGAGGTCTTGGAATGCAAGAAGATACCCTGGCCCAAGAGTTCAATTGAAAGGGAATATAGTATTGAGGATTGTGGATGGCCCTCTAAGGAATTTGCATATGAGTGTAAAATTGACCTTCTGACTGGTCGGACTCATCAGGTACATTGATTTTTCCTTCTGTTCTTGCATTTTCAATATCTTGATTCCAAGAGGTGTGTACTGTCATGTTTTAGAGCAATGTTAAAGAGAAAATTTCAATTTTGGTCACACAACTATAGGGGCTTTGTTAATTTCAGCATCTAACTTTCAAAAGTGTCAATTTAGTACCTTGAGTATGTAATTTTTGTCAATTTTGATCACTCCGGCCAATTTGCCGACCAAATTTGGCCGGAAAATTTTAATCCAACATTTAGTTTAAAATCTAAGGGGCAAAATGGTCTTTTATATCCTTTCTCCTATTCTTAATTTCACAATCCTAAAACGTAAGAAGCGAAAACAGACGAAGGAAGGTGAACACGTTGAAGTAGCTAAAGTCTCCATTCGAAGAAGTAAAGGATATGGTTTCTGGGCAAAGGCGGCTGTTATGGCTTGTTCTCTTATGGGCTTTGTACGAAGTATCACATTTTTCTGCTCATATAAACGATAAAATTAACTTTATTTTTTTTCCAAAAAATTAACGAAAAAAACTACATAGTAATTGAATTTAAAATGCAAAACGCAGGCACCTGAGCCAAGGAGTTGTTAGCATAACTGGTGTCTCCATTTCCTTAGTTCATGTGAAAATGGAGGTGAACACGTTGAGAGGAAAGCTAAAGGAGAAAGGATAGAAAAGACCATTTTGTCCCTCATATTTTAGACTAAATGTTGGATTAAATTTTTCCGGTCAAATTTGGCCGGCAATTTGACCGGAGTGACCAAAATTGATAAAAACTACATACTCAAGGTACTAAATTGACACTTTTGAAAGTTATGTGCTGAAATTAACAAAGCCCCTATAGTCGTGTGACCAAAATTGAAATTTTCTCAATGTTAAATGTTAAATGGCTTATAAAGAAAAAAAGCCTCTTTCTCAAGAAGCTCCGAAATACAAATTGAGGCTTAAAAAAACTCCTTTTCAAATTTCAAGTTATTGGCCGGGAAAAACAAGCACTTAGTGAGAAAGAGGCTTTGGTTTCATTTGGAATTATTCTTTAACATTGGTTGACAACTCTTGTCATGTATTGTAATCTACAGATCCGAACTCAATTGGCTGCATGTTTTGCACCTATAGTTGGTGATTCAATGTATATGCCTGCTGCTATTGCTGAGATGATCAGTCCAGGGTG
Organism: Ipomoea nil; assembly: GCF_001879475.1. Taxonomy (NCBI): domain Eukaryota; kingdom Viridiplantae; phylum Streptophyta; class Magnoliopsida; order Solanales; family Convolvulaceae; genus Ipomoea; species Ipomoea nil. Next base: position 1,351,114 of record NW_017619575.1, read on the forward strand.
TAACCCATTTGGAAAGAACAGAAAACAATATGCAAGCGAAAATGATAAAGAACTTGCTATTGAAGAATGGATTGCACAGCATGGTAAGGAGCCCAGTATTGCCGCTGGCCTTCAGGCATGCCAAATTTCATGGGAGGATGATGGAGAGCACCTTTATGAGGCCAGATCTCCCTGGTGGAGGTCATAACCTATAGATGTTAGTAGCTGAATGCACCAGACTACTGGAGTTCCAATTGAGGTAGGATGCTCTTTAATTGGCTATTTTTTCATTTCATTGACGGAGTTTAATGACAGTGGCTAGAGTCTGGCTGCTGGAGTTTGATTGGTGGGTCATGGGTAGGTTGTGGGGCCCGGGTTAGTGGTAGAAGAGGGCGGGATAGTGGTAATATAGGACAGGGCAGTGTGAGATTTTTATTGTGTAGTTGCAGGACAAGATAAATTTGAGTGGATATGGTGCAGAAATTGCATAGGTTTTAATTCTATGTAAAACTGTAAACTGTAAAGAAGCATAATCAAACTTCATAGATTAAAAATAGTAGCTATGGATTCTTATCAGATTACACTCAATTTTAGTGCAATGCACTTTTCTGAATCATCATATCTTATGTGCTATCTTTTTAGCCCTCCGTATGTTTTTACTTCATAACCACAAGTAAGAAACCTCTTCTCCACTCTATATCTAGGAACTGCTAAACAAAATTATTTAAGTATAGTATCTTTTTAGTAACTTACGGTGTCTATGCGTGCCTGTAAATTCCAATTTATAAGAATGAGAAAATGGTAGTATAAGCACTTAGGATATATATGTTGCTTACTTGCTTCAAAGATTTATTGAAGTGCTCTTCCCACATTACAAGAATTTAACCCAAGATGTGAACATCCCTGCTTCTCTAATACTGGTAAAGTTTGGGGCTGATCTTTTGTTCTTGAGTTATAGTTCTCTTTTGTTCTGCAACGAACTGCTTGTACCAAGTTGCTGACAATTTTGGAGTTCTCTTTAATGTTCTGCGATCAACCTGATACAGCCCAAACCTTTTTGTGTAGCCAAATGTCCACTCGAAATTGTCAAGCAAGGACCAAGCAAAATACCCTCTTACATCTGCTCCTTCCCTGAGAAAAGAACACAATCATCATTAGACTACTGGTTGGTGATGTATGATGCTCTTTTTTCTTTTCTTTTTACCCCCTTGGCCCCTTACCTCATAGCAGTTGAAAGGGCATCTATATACTCAGCCATGAAGTTGACACGCTTGATATCATATAGCAATTCTTCATCCTTTGATTGTGAATCAATAATCTCACAATAACCTGGAAATTGTACTTTATCAGTTGCATGAAGAAAAATTTATTTACCGAATATGTTAAATTCTTTGTTCCACATAGAAAAGAATTCCCATGTGTAGAATAAGCCAAATGCTAACCAAATATAAAGGAGGCAGTTCTCTTACCATTTTCTGCTATATAAAGTGGTGTATTGTTGTATCGTTCTTTCAAGTATGTCACTGTTTTCTTCATTCCTTCTGGGTAAACATAGAGTATGTCCATCCCTGTCTACACAATGCCAATATGCTCCCAAAGTTGACAAAAAGCAAGCATAAAAAAGTAATGCAGAGAGCGATTAGGATCATAGTACTTACAGATTCCCCAATAGGAATGCCATTCTTGATTGTACTTTTTCCAATGAAACCTTCTATTCTGGTGTTACCATCTACAGGTCCACAAGCAGAATACATGCAATCCTGCACATAGTAACTGGTGTAGTGGTTGACTGCGATAAAATCCAATCCTGTTTTCAGCTTTTCCAAGTCTTCTGACGAGAATTCTGGTAAAAGCGATCCCAAAATGTCTTTCATCTCTTTAGGATATCTCCCATATATGATTGGGTCCAAGAACCTGCCATTGTACATGAGAACTTAGTTATCTGTTTCTTGGAAATAAGTCTTAGAAAAAGAAACCGGTGAGATCAGGGGTTGGTAGGTGAGAACTGAGAAGTATATATTATCACATAGGGGCTTATTGTTGGCAAATGTAATTTACCAGTTTGAAAAGAAGGCTTGACCTCTTTCTGCTGCTAACTTGTCTTCTGTGGAGTTGCTTACTGGTTCAAACCAAAATGTATGTGCAGCAAAACCTATTTGGCCTCCTTGTTCTTCCTGGATGTCAAAAAGTGTTACACTTACAGATTTAATTCTTTCTTAAGAAGGAAAAATGAGTTTTATTTTTGGCTCACAATGCTCCCTTTAGTCAGAAGGGCACACCCTTATTCTACACTGAAATAACTTTGCCTAGTTTCTTGTTGCTTTATATTTGTTTTTTTTTTTTTTTTTGCACCTTATTCCAAAATTGGCATTTATGGATCATTTACATACCTGGTATTTGGTCCTGTAGATATTGACAGCTGCTGCATGAGCTAGAATAATGTTGTGCCCGGCAAGGAAAGGCTCTCTTTCTGAATCTCCTTGAGTACAGTTTCCATACGGTTTGGAACAACGATTTGGTGGGTAATCACCAGAGAGGTACATCAAAGGAACAAACATATTTGGCTCATTGAAGGTAACCCAGTACTTCACCCTATCTCCAAAGTTTTTGAAGCAAATATCTGCAAAATATCCAAAGTCTTCCCTGAAAGGGAAGTTGAAGCTGTAATGTAAATTCTCTGAGTAAGCATTTTCATAAACTAATACTCAGTGTCACTCACTGCAGTTTGGGGCTTAGCCATGATTGATATCTGTTCTCGAGTTCTTGAGGGATGTCAAAATGATTCAACAGGACAAATGGTTGAATGCCTGTGTGGACAAACTAGTTATTTCTTGAAAACCACTTTGCTCATATGCTGTTTGTATCGCATATTTGTCAATAATTATGTTTTTTTTTTAAGGATCTGGTCAAACCTTTTAGCAGCAGGGCATCAATGAGGTTGTTATAGTAGTTGATCCCACCTATGTTTATGTTTCCATATCTTCCCTCTGCACAAACCAATCATTTTTCAGCATAGTGATATGATGTTTTCCCCATTTTATGCCAAAAGTTGGAAATACTCTCACTTGGTAATATTCTTGCCCATGAAATTGAGAATTTGTAGCTGTTCATCCCAAGAGAAGCCATAAGATCTATGTCTTCCTGGAATTGAAGACCAAAAAAAAAAGAGGATTTAGTGCCATAATTCTTATCTACTATGATATGAAGGTAGAAATGTGACATGCAGATTACAAAATTGAGGTAATCTTAACATACAACTTATAATAGGGAATGTAATATTTTATTTAGAATTATTTCAGATTTCAATAAGAACTTTTTCTTTAATTTATATTAGAGAAAACCTTTTCAATTTGATGAAAATTGTGTTATGGATGGTGTAGGGCAAATAATACTGTGGACTATGGATAAATATTTATTTTAATGTATTATAGGTTATTTTTTGATAATATATTAGAAATGAATTTGCAGTACACTAAAATTAAGTTTTTAAAAAATGAACATGTACATTAAAAATAAACATTTATGTTAGTGGTGCACTTTGTTATATACAATGATTGTCTGTGGTATAATGATTGATGTACTTAGTTATATATTTATGTTGGTTTGATTAATAGGCAATGACAATAATATAGTGCTTATCTACCTTAAACCACTGATTTTTCAAGAAGTCAAGGTTGGGAAACATTTTCAAAGAAGTTTCTTTCACTGAACATAACAATTATTACTACCTAATAAAAGAAGTAAAAGGGAGCATGGACTGTATTTCATTTTTTATTATTATTATTTTTTTTGGTGAAATGTTTTACTTTAGAATTTCACTTTAATAAAGGCAATAGAAAAAATTGAACCGCTTTTAGAATTAATAATCAATTAACACTTGAATCTAAGAAAATCATACTTTTGCCCTTACCTCCCCTTGGGGTAAGGATATTAGTCCATTTCGTTATTCGGGTAATGATATAAAGAGTTAAATAGAAGTACATAATCCTTTCAAAAAAAAAAAAGTACATATAATACAGTGGAGGGCAAATTATGATGTGGAACCGTGTTCCACCTTGCAAGGTGAACAGAGTTTCAAAGCTGTTCTAATTGTAAATATAGAGTTCAAAAATTATGAACATAGAGTTCTATAATTATGAATATAGAGTTCTGTAATTGTGAATATAGAGTTCAATAATTATGAATATGAAGTTCAAAAATTATGAATATAGAGTTTTATAATTATGAACATAGAGTTCATTAATTGTGAATATAAAATTTAATAATTGTGAATATGAAGTTCAAAAATTATGAACATAAAATTTTATAATTATGAATATAGAACCGTGTCCACCTTGCAAGGTGGACACAATTCTACAGCATGACAATTGTACAATGGAATGTTTCAATCACATTATTAAGAAGGCCCAAATTAAAGGTAATAATCATCACAAGAATACCCCCATACCCCATAGCGGCAAATTATTGTGCTACGTAGAGCATAACAAAAGGACATTTTTAATATACTAAAAATATATTATTTGTGTACTGAATTTATATTATACAAAATAATATACTTTTAGTACTCAAATAATGTGTTTTTTTTAATACAATGTATATTTTTAATATACTAAAAGTACATTATTTATGTATTGAATGTACATTATTTGATAGTATGATTTACCTAGCTTGATCCCCACAATAATTATTGCCCCATAGGCCATAGCAATTATTGAATATACATTATCTTATTCATCAACTTGTTGGGTGTAATAGACAACCTTATCTTAAAACAACAAAAAAATTGGAATGGAACCAGTCAAGGAGTATAGTTGGATATCTGAAAATTGAAATTTGAATTATACCTGAAATAGGTGGTACTGATCATCTGCAACATCTCCATTACTTCCATCCTCTATCTTGTCTGCAAATCAAAATTCATTTCCTTTAATTTTCTTCGATCTTATCATCATCATACCATTTGCAAATTAAAAGGCATGCTTTCTTAGATTATTTTTACCATATTTATGGGTGAAAACGTCCCAGTTACTCAGACCTTTACCATCGGCCAAGTAACCTCCTTCATACTGCAAATCATCAAACAGACAAATTAAAAACCGTTTTCATCTTCATGTTCATCAACATTGTTTAAAGTTCATCATAACGCCGCAGGGCGGAAGAGATGAGAATCAAAGCCGAGACATACACACGGACCTGATAAGACGAGGAAGCTGTGCCGAAAAGGAAGCCGGACGGGAATGGAGACGGATCGGAGCTCGCCGTTATGGAGCCGAGACGGCAAGACGTCGGAACCGGCGAGAACAGCACCGCCGCCGTCACAATCAACAGTAGTCTATGATAGAGTGATGAAGAACCTGGCATCGTCACTAAACCTCCAAATTAAACGCACTACACATATACACAAATATACTATACATACATTCCACAAATTGCTTTCAACAAAGCCATCCACGTCATTCTCTTATATTTATAGGGGCATGGACTAGTTTCCGGCCAGCTGATCTGAGCTGTTTGATAAGTGCGGGGTCACAAGTTTGACTCACAAAATTATAGACTTGTAAAGATCAGAAGATTAATTTTGAAATCTGGATATTTTTAGGTAAATTAATTTTGGAAAATGTGAAAATAAGAAGAATTTAATAGCTCAGCTCCAACAAAAATGACAAAATATAATCATGAAAGAGACAATAAGTAAATTAATTTGAAAAATGTGAAAATAATTTATCTAAGCGTATTATAAGTTTATTTTGACATAATATATTAAAAATGGATATACATTAGAGGTGCAAGATATAGGCCTGTTTGGTATATGGCTCTGATAGCTGTTAGCTGATTGTGTTAATTAAAGTGTATAACTAGTTGATAACATTAGCTGTTGTAGAAAAGTGTTGTAAATTAGTTGTTAACTGATAGCTGTTTGATATAATTTTTTTTATGAAAAAACTAATTGAAAAAGTTGTTTAGAATAGTTTTTTGAATTTTAACATTTTGAAATTACAAAAAGTTAATTAATTAAACACTTATATTGATATTTTAACTAAATCAAACAATTAATAATGATCAAATAAGTTAAAATTGGTCTATAAGCTAATTTTTTATTGTACAGGCCCATAATTTATTTGCCCTCAAATGAGTGGCATACTAGCATTGTTTAAAGAAAAAAGAAAAAGGAAAGGGTTTTGATTTCTTTTTTCAACACATGTTGGGGCAGGGTTGGCAAACCTAACACCTGACACAAATTAAGAAATAAAAGTTATATATTGGGTTATATTATATTAAAAGTTAGTTTTACAATACTAATTAATATGGGCAAAATATTAATTATATCAAAATGATGCTTTAATTATATTGTAATGAAACTACAATATATATCAAATGAAACTAAATACAATTTTTTATATTTGAGTATATATTGTCTAATGAAATCGTAGTTGAATTAGAATTATACTTTAGTGGTATTGTAAACTTGTAATAAGACTACATTGTGTATAAAATGAAATTCAATAACATGTCCCACATGTTGAGTGTATAATGTCAAATGAAACTGTAGTTAAAACAAAATGATATATTTTAGTTGTGTTGAAATAAAATTAAATACGTCATACAAATAGAATTAATTGGACAGAACATGTGCGGTTTCTTTTAATCGTTTTGAACCATAGTACACAGTAAATTTTTTGTTTCATTTTTTGGGGGGTTCGAAAACTAGTTTGAAGAGAACTGGGAGAGGTGGGAAAATAAAAATATGGTAAATGTTTCAAATTGAGTTTTTTTTTTTTTTTTTTTTTTTTTTTTTTTTTTTTTTTGTTTCATTAATAAATTTTCTTTTGGTTTTATTTTTTATTTTTAATACCTAAACATGAGCTAAGCACCTTGTGCTCAGATATCATGTATTGACCTCTTCCATATGGGAGGTCATGATAAGATCAAACCTCATAGGTTGAGAAAGTATGTTTGAATCGATACTACAATGCAATAGAGTCAGTAATATTCAAAAAAATAATACCTAAACATGAAAATAATTATATTACAAGTTTTAAAATACTAATTAATATGACGTGTTTTTGATAAGTATGAGAAGAAATCTGTGAAATCTTGGATATAATTAAGTCATAAGATATACAGATATTTAATTAGCTATATATGTATAAAACGTTAGTATTATTGATTTGTCGCCATGGTAGTTGGTGAAGATGCACTTCAACTCTTCAAGATGATCGGATCGGAATATAGGCATGGGAGTTAAGCCATTATTTTCAAGAATAACAAAATGGGGTCACGGGGACAGAAAATAAATATAAGAAAAGTCAGTGCCTTGTCGCAACACTCAACATTTGTGTGGATTGGGATTTAGACATTTAGTACGCCACATATGTCTTTTTGAATAATATCTTTTGATTTTTCAAAAATTTTTACAGTCTTCTTATCTTTATGCTCATGGTTAAGTGGTTGAAAACATTTTTTTTTTTAAAAATAAAATATAAAAAGTCTACTTTCATGGAATAAAACTTATCCCAATTTTATCAAAAAAAAAAGGGAAAACAAATTATAACTCACTTTTTTCTTGAATTAATCAGAACATGCAATATCAGCAAATATGTTATATCACCTTTATTTGTTTGAAAAGCGATGGTTAAAGTTCTTTCATCAGCTTTGTTTGGAGCTAGACTGTAATCAGTTTAGTAATGAAAATATCTTCTTCTTTTTTGTTCTTTTCTTTTCATTTTTTATTTTTAAAATTTGTATTCTCTAAGTAAAAAAAAAAAGTTGGAGAATTGGAAATAAAAAAGTAGAAGTAAAAAAAAATTAAAAATTTTGTTTTCATTTTTTCAGTTTGGAGAATGAAATAACATGATGAACTTGAGATATTTTATTTTTTCAATTTTGATTTTCTATTTAAAAAATAAAAGATTTTTTTTTTTTTATTTACTGAAGAGACACTTATTCTGAATCCACGTGCAATAATTCTCAAAAGTTAATAATTCTATCAATTGGGTTTAGAAAACTACAAAAGTACGAAGTATATGAATTATTGTATGAATAATGATTTCTCTGATATGATGTATCAATAATGGTTTGGTCGTACTCTTTCAAAAGTCACTTTTTCAAATGTATTTTAAATCCTCAATTCAATTCGAAGAAAAATTGAAATTGAAATTCAACACATGCTTTAGCTTGTCTGTTATTCGAGTTAAAGATTAAAAAAGAGTTTATTACCAAAATGTCCCTCAACTATTGTGAAATTACCAATTTGGTTCTTGATAATTTTTTGTGTCCAATTAAGTCATTCGTCTTTAAAAATGTTAACCATTTTGGTCCTCCGTTAGGTCAGGTGTTAGAAGTCTGTTAAATTAGAGGGTATTGATGGAATTTCACATCACTCCAACTCTTCACCCGCATTGCCAACATCCTCCGACTGTTCAAGGTGTATGAGGACAAAACTCCCTGACGGAGGCAACAAACCCCCTCGTCCATGGCCTGAAATTTCAACACCCTAAATCCAAACCCAAACTTCTTCAACAACCTAAACCCAAATCTCAAAATTCAACTGCTGAGCAAAATAGCTTAACAAAACCTAATGCAAAAAATTCTCCAAACTTATTCAAAGTCACCGAGCTCAATGACGGCGGTGACCTCTACGTGAGGGTATTGCAGTGGCGACTGTAGGAGCCCGTAGCCGCCGCAGTTTTCCGGCAGCTAACGTCCACGATCAGCTTCTGCCACCGCGCCGGCGTCGCGCACGACGTGAAGCCCGACAACGCGTGCTGTTCGACGCGCAGGGGAACCTCAAACTCGCCGACTTCGGGTCGGTGGAGTGGTTCCGAGGGTGAGACAGTGGCCGGATGTCGGCGGTGGTCGGGACCCCGTACTACGCGACGCCGGAGGTGTTGATGCGCCGGAAGCTAAGGATCTGCTTAGAAAGATGATCTGTAGATGAGTATTCTCAAATTGAACTTGGAGATTTTGGCCTTCCTTTTCCTGTTTCGATATTTGAGTAGAACTTGAGCAAGGTATAAAGGATGGCTGAGAAGAAGTGACAGAGGCAGAGTTGGGTTTCCGGCGGTGGTGGCGGAAGCATTTACATGGCTGAAGGAGAGAAGGGAGGTTAGAATCCTCTGTGTTTTCACCTAAGAAGCCCTGATTTTTCTTTTGTTTTGTGCTATGCTTTTCCTTTGCCTGTTTTGTTCTATGTTTTTCGTCGATCGCAATCTTCTCTCCTTCGCCTGTTTTTTCGCCTGAAGGAGAGAAGGGAGGTCACTATCTTTTCACAAAATTGGGGATTTTTCCCCTTTGTTTTTAAACAAATGGCGTTGGGCAGTTCGGGCAGTGAGTGAAATTACAGCAATGCCCCCTAATTTAACAGATTTTTATCACTTACCTAACAGAGGACCAAAATGGTTAACATTTTCAAAGTCGAGGGACTTAATTGGACACAAAAAATTGTCAAGGACTAAATTGGTAATTTCGCAATAGCCGAGGGACTTAAAAATTTGTAATTATAAGTATTTTACAACCAAATATTATAACAAAATCTAATATACATGTCAAGTAACTTGTAGTTCAATAGCGACTTTTTCAAATGGGATGTAACATTTTTGAACCCTAATAGTACTAAAAAAAAAAAAAAAATCCAATATTGCATTTTTTTTGAATGTTACTGGTCCTATACATTGTAGTATCTGTTCATATACTTTCTCAACCTACTGAAACACAAAGAACCAATAACGCCTCTACTGAGGCTCGAACTCATAATCTTCCAAATGGAAGTCCAACCCGGGTACCATTAGACCACATAGTCTTGGTCCAATATTGCATTTTAATTGTGATTATTTTAGAATACATAAATATATTAGTTAAAAAAAAAAATACTTGATGTACTCCTAAAACCTTACCCTCAACTTTTATTTTCATTTGTGTTCAAATTTGATTGGATGAAGAAAAAAAAAAAACGAATGAATAAACACATCATAGCCCCATACTAAATTGAGCAATCAAAACATGTCAAATCATAGAGAGTATAAAATGGAAGTACAAACTGAGAGTATATGTAAAATTACTCTTAGTTAAATTATTAATCTTGTATTTATATTATATAAAAATAAATTTTTTAGTAGGCTATAAGAAAGTCAACTCAATAATAACAAATATGAGCATTTATTAGTCTAGTTCGAATAATTTGATTCACTAGCCAAAGGCCTTGTGATCGAGTGGCATGGTTGTAATCCCTCATATGAGAGGTCTCAGTTCAAATCTCGGTGTGGGGACATTGTTTTAGTAGATTGAGAAAGTATATATGAACAAATATTACATTGTAATAGAGTCAATAGTATTCAAAAAATTTGATTCACTTACCTCTCTAATCATAATTGATACTGCTAATTGCCACGTACGCAGTAATTAAATAAACACGAGACCAATCAAAGCAAGTAAATATCTTTATTGATCACGGTGAAGGCCCTAAGTACAATCTACTTGGTTGCTCTGAGCACCGACTGACTGCGGTCGGGATTCTCTAACAACAACCTATCGATCGTCCAAAAGTCCCTCACACTGTAGCTATTGCGGGTATTTATAGCCGCGACGCCGGAGACACAAATCCGGCCGTTCGGCATGCTTCCCACGTAGCCACCACGTGTCGCCGTCCCGGGTGCCCTGCCTGTCAACGTGTGGAGCCGCCACGTGTCTCTTGTCAGCTCTCTCGCCAAAGGACTACCACTCGGTGGTCTACACTTCCGCTCGGGCAACTCCCGGTCGGACCTCTTCACAAGAAGCCCGACCTGTTACCTGCAAAGACAAGAAGACAAAAACAAAGGCACACCAACCGGGGTAAAACTATGTCGGTCGAGATATTCCCTACCAATAATCTTTTGAACATTTGCATACTTTTAATATAATTCAACATTCCAACTATCATGTAGCGTAATGACACATTTGTTACCATTCTAAATTAATGATCGACTGGTTGCAGGATTGAATCCCAGGTAAAAGAACTTATCATATCACAATTATCCTTTCAACCTTCTCAACCTCTTCAAGCAGTGTCGTCCTACAACTATGTGCATTCATATAATATTTTTTCATTTTTTAAAAGTGAATTTTATTGTTCATATAATACTTTTTCATTTTTTAAAAGTAATTTTTATTGTCATATTATTACCTTTATAATATATTACTATTCACTCCACATCTATTCATCCACGTAATTCAACTCACTTTCAAATCTCATATCACATAACAATGAAAAGATAACAAATTGATTACGGATGGAGACATCTCCATCATATCCATCCATAAATTATGAATAATATCATGCTAGATTCTTGAATAATCTTAATATAATGCTGGAATGATTCAATATATATTTATCACGCAGTGAATTTTATCAGTCTAAATATCTAAATATATAAGTGTTACTATCAATTTAATTAATGAACCGTGTTATTCAGTTGTGACACGTGTCCACTGCATTCATATACAAACAAATTACAAATTAAATGAAATACGTTTACCATTCAAAAAAAAAAAAATGAAATACGTTTAAAAAATATTTTTTTAACATATTTTTTTATTAATTATTTTTACCCAATTTTGTTTTGTAGCTTATTAGTCCAAAAAATAGAAGCTAAGCCAAACACAAAATGTTAAATGGCTTATAAGAGAAAAAGCCTTTCTCAAGAAGCTCCAAAATCCAAATTGAGTCTCAAAAAAAAAAAAAAAAAAAAAAAAAAAATCTCCATTTCAAATTTCAAAGTTATTATCATATGACTCTCACGTTTTACTCCAAATTTCTATTCCCTCTCACAAATCATTGATGTAGACATTGTGACCCATATGATGAAAATATCATATCATTGTTTGTCACATCATGGAGTAAAAGTGAGGGAGTACATGTAGTAGAATTCTAATATTTATCCATTCATTTTTTCTTCCTCCAATTAAATTTGAACACAAGTGAAAGTAGTAAAAGTTGAGAGTAAGTTTTTGGAGTCTATGTAATATTTTTCATTGTAATTAATCTACATATCCAAACTCAATATGCTGCATGTTTTGCACCTCTAGTTGGTGATTCAGATCTATGTATATGTCTTTCACTTGTCCACAAAAGACAAAATTCTCTTATCTTCAAAGTCTCACTCCCGAACCCGATAGTATATATAATGAATTGATATATCAACTTAATGGTTCATTAAGCGAGAAGATTAGTACTTGGTACCACAAGAAATCTATTATATTGAATATAACTCTTACATTATAACTGTCGAGACTCGATCCGACATCTTTACTCACAATGTACCCCAGAAATTAAATGACTCATTTATGCCGACAAAAATTGCCCGTAACATGTAAGAAAGGACTTCAAATATTTTTTTTTTTTTTTTTAAATGTATATGCCTTCTGCTATTGCTGAGATAATGGTGAGTCCTGGGTGTAACCCATTGGGAAAAAACAGAAAACAATTATTACAAAGAACTTGCTATTGAAGAATGGACTACACAACATGGTAAGGAGCCCAGTAGGCCAGTATTGCCGTTGGCCTTCACAGATTAAAAATAGTAGCCATGAATTAAATGATATGTAGTTTATTTGGCCTGGTACTATTATTTTATAGGCTCAGAGCATAACAACACGCTCATTATTGCATGGACCATGCTTCATACAATTGTGTGAATCATAAATAAAAAATATATTTTTAATATACTAAGTGTACATTATTTATGTATGTAAGATACATTTTTTGAAAGTACATTTTTAATATACTAAGAGTACATTATTTTATGTAATGTACCTTCAGTACAAAAATGATGTAATTTTAATATATTAAAAATGTACCTAATATATATTTATGGTCCACACACTAATTTGCCATAACCACAAAAATGGACCTACATGAAATTAATATACATGTTTATAACTAAAATTTAAATTATGTAAGGAAAATATACTAATGTCAAATAACTTGAAATAAGATTCAATTTTTTTAACAATTTTACATACACATGAAAATAATTCTAGATAATTTTATAAATTCAAAATAATCAATAACCGCATCAGTACCTTCATAAATAAACAATTATAGTTTATAAAAATAAATAAACAATTCAAAATCAAATAAACTTATAGACAATCACATTGTTATTATAATAAATAATAAAGTAATTATTAATAAAAATTTATAAAATAAAACTTACAAATAAGAGCAGAGCATGGAATCATAATTATTAGGAGCGATAAATCAAAATACTTTACACGTGATAAAAGATATTCATAATAAAATATGAAACATAATTAATTGGATAAAATAGTTCAAATAAAAAACACATTATAAATCACGTATCTTCTATATTGATATCATATTTATAAATACTTTTTTTATTCTTATTACAAAGGAAGTGGATACCCATACAATCTACGCCTACATTGAGGTTCGAAACCTAAACCTCTCACAAAAAGAAGCAACCAAATATCAGTAGACCACAAGCCACTTGGTAAATACTTTTTCTTTTAGTTAGTTCAATTTTAAAATTTTCTAGATTAATTTGAATACGATTACACACTTACAATGGAACTTCTAAACTATATTGAATAGATAATTCATAAAAAAAAAACAAACTTTTTAAAATTACTTTTCATAACTAAATCACAAATTAAAATATATTACATATACATAACTCATTATAAAATTCACAAAATAACACATGTTTTAAATATAAGTAGTAATTACTTGAATAGAAATAGATGCAAAATTTGATATGAATCACATATCAATATATTATAAGTCTCACTGTAATTATACACAAGAGTTAAAAAATCACAAAGTTACAAATTAAATAAAAAATATAAATATAAATATAAATAAATTCCATAAGTTACAATTTAATACTACATAATAATATATCTAAATTCAGGGGAAAATTAATCGAATAGAAATAGATTCAAAATTTGATATGAATCACAAATCAATATATTATTATAAATCTCACTATAATTATAAAAAGGTAAAAAAATTACAAATTTACAAATTAAATAAAAAAATACAAATTAAAAATAAAAATAAATTTCATAAGTTACAATTTTAATACTACATAATAATATATCTAAATTCAGGTGAAAATTAATATAAAGGCACACATGAAGATGCAACCCCTCAATCTTTAACATAAAGACAAGAAGTCCAACCAATATAATTAAGCTAACTGATACTTTAATAATATGAATGTATAATATATAAAAATACTTATACAAAAACTCTATAGTATATACAAAAAGTAGTGGGATGAGATGGTAGGCCTCTTGCAAGCGGGGGCAACCTCACTCGTGTTTGGCATGCATGCCCTTGGTTTTGTTCAAGGGTGAGGTGCGCCAACGCACTCGACTCGTGTCTTCGTAACATGTAGCATCTTTTGAAATATATATTTGCGATGCGACAACGTACTTGTATATTTGTAACATGTAGCATCTTTTGAATATATATTTGCGATGAAGAGTAGGAATTTGTCAGGTTAACTGTTGCCCCCTTATAGTAGCACACTCCATTCATCCAAGCATAAGCTTTGCTCGGATAAACAATACATGTACAACGAACTAACTGAACTAAGCAATACCAAATACATTGACAGACTTGCTTACATGCATGGTAATGGTTGCAGGCTCCCTTGGAATGTCCCCTACTTATGTTGCGGTGATTACATACCCCCCTAGCATATATATATATATATATATATATATATATATATATATATATATATATATATATATCATGGAGACTTTTGCTTACTGCTACAAGAAACTCCCTGGTGAGACTCGATCCCTGGTCAATCTTTTCAAATTTCACCCTTATGACCAGTTAAGCTGCCTGCGGACAATATCTAAGTTATTCATGAATTAATGAGTGCTTGATTTTTAATTTTTTATATTCTTGATTCTTATATTGCCTCAAAAGAAACCCAAATGGCATTTCCTTTTGGGAATATTTGTCTGGTTATTTCATTTATTTGTGAATTTTTACGTGGTTCATATGTAAAACGTGGCCCTTGTTGTTTGTGCAGTATTCCAGATAACCTGGTTGATGGTTCTTGTCTGCCACCTGCAGTGTTAATTGGTATCTTTACAAACGTGGGCCTTGTTGTTTCAGCCCTGGATAGTAACGTTGTTTCAGCCCTGGATAGTAACTTTTACAGTATAAGTCTGACCCTATTCCATTGTATAATGGATGTAAGAATAATCAGTCAAGTATGTTGACCATTCTTTGCTTTTAATTCCCATTATGTTCAACATGCAAAATTTCAACTGTCTCAATCGTTAGCAAAAATAATACTCCGTAAAAGATATTGTTACAAACATAATATCTTTTCGATTAGAGACATTTACATTTAATAATACTAAAAAAAAAAAAAACTACTGCTACTACCTTAAGAATTATTGCCAACAACATATATAATACAAATTAAACTAAAATAATTATCGCTTCATTTATTCATTGTTACGTTACTGCGGGCATGTACGTGTTCCTCGATCAGTAGTTGAAGACAGTGGCGGCATCCTTATCTCCACGGCCGCTGCAATTAACCACCACCTTTGTGCCGTCGGCTAAGGTAGGGCAAAGTTTCTCAAGAAATGCCAATGCATGGGAGGACTCCAAGGCTGGAAATATTCCTTCTAATCGGCATAGCCTTTTGTACGCTGCACACCAAAGAAACGGCAAACTTTATATTTCCGGCCACCGTTATATATGTTATATGTATATGGAGTAGCTAGCTAGTTGTTTACCTTCTATGGCTTCCTCGTCGGTGACTGTATAGTACTCTGCCCGCCCTATGTCTTTAAGAAAACTCAGCTCCGGGCTAACCGAAGGGTATTCCAATCTGCAAGTTCAAATTCATTTAGCGACGGTGGGTGCAAAAATATATAAATGTTTAGTTTTTTGGGTTTTTGTTGATGATCACTTACCCAACACCAACTGAATATGGTCTAATGATCTGGCCCTCTTCATCCTGCAAAAGATAGCTCATTGCGCCATGGTAGACTCCGACCTCTCCCTGATTCAAAGTAGCGGAATGTTTCCCGCTGTCTAACCCAACTCCGGCGGCTTCAACTCCGACCAACCTGACGTCGGCGTCTCCGATGAACTCGTGGAAGAGTCCCAGTGCGTTTGAGCCGCTGCCGACACACGCCACCAACACGTCGGGCTTCCCTCCCCACTTCTCCATCGCCTGCTTCCTCGTCTCTTTCCCGATCACGGCCTGAAACTCGCGAACCATGCTCGGACATGGATGCGGCCCCACCGCCGCCCCCGACAGGAAATACGCCGTCTCTAACTCCCCTACCCACCCCCTGATCGCTTCCGACATTGCATCCTTGAAATTTCCCTCTACAGCTTTCACCTACATATAATTGTCAAAAGTAAAACTCATAAATCTTAAAGAATAAAAATATGTTTAGCTGATTGATTAATTGTAGAAATGTATTTAGTAAATTAGCTGTTAGTTGATAACGGGTATAATTTCTTCTCTCAAAATATTAATTGAAAAATTTATTTTGATCAGTTTTTTAAATTTTACCATTTTGGAGTTACAAAATATATAGGAGTGTACCTTAGCACCAAGATGTTTCATGAGGACCACGTTAGACGGTTGCCTCTCCATATCTAAGTTCCCCATGAAAACCGTACACTCCAAGTCTAGTTTCGCGCATGCAGCGGCGGTGGCGACACCGTGCTGGCCGGCGCCGGTGGCAGCCACCACGCTTTTCCGGCCCAACCGCTTCGCTAGAATTGCCTGTGCGATGGCGTTGTTGATCTTGTGAGCTCCGCCGTGGTTCAGATCCTCCCTCTTTAGATAAATATCCGCTCCTTTTCCGTTGTTCTTGCTTTTGTAGTGGTCCGTAAGCCTCTGAGCTAAGTATAATGGAGTCTCCCTTCCCACGTAGTCCCTCAGAGCAGTTTCAACCTCTTTCTGCAATATAAACAAACCAATTTCACTATTTCTTTTCACCATTCATTCATAGTTTTACTGCTAACTTGTATGTATGAGGTTACATGATTGATTCCACTTATAGTAATGTATTAACCTTCTTAATTTGAGCTGATTAGTTATATATATATATATATATATATATATATATATATATATATGTGTGTGTGTGTGTGTATAATTAGACTGGTTCTTAAATTGTGGTCCTTTGCTGATAAGAATACAAGAGAGGTTTATCCGTGCATATCCTTTGATAGTGACGTGCTGGTCAATCAAAAAAGTTTTTCAGTATGGCTATGGATATGCATGTTCGGCTCATTTTGGACAATCAAACAAATGATTGTTAGAATTCACATTTAATTTATTATTTATAATATTATAGACTAACCTGAAAGTGGGGGTCTTGTAAAGCGCAGTTAAATTCATGATCCAGCTGACTCAAAGAAGCTATGAGGGTCTCCGGCACAAACTTCCCTCCATAAATCCCAAACTTTCCATCAGTACCCAAAGAAGATGGCCAGGCCAGCTTCTCATCATCAATCTGTTTCCAGGATAAAGTCTCCGAGGTTGTCATCAGACGAGCCTGGTCGAAGGAAAGTTTGTTCGGCGGCGTGGCAACACGAACACCGCCGGCGCCGGCGCCGGCTATGGCGTTAGTAATCTCGGTTTTACGAAGCTTTTGTTGATGATGATAATGAACTACGGTACTAAGGTTTCGTGGTAGTACTGCGTTTTTAGCCAACATTGTCGCGTTTTTTTTGCTTGTGAGGAAAACAGCAGATTGAAGGTGATGGTTTATGGAGCGTTTGTGGTTGTGGCTAAATGAGTGGAGAGGATAGGCCTTTATATACACATCAGTCGGCAACTGTACGCGCTGGCCGCGGCATACGTGTTAGCGTATATGAGTGCCACTGGAAACACATGGTAGTTGAGGAGAAATGTTTTACATAAAAAGTTATCCACGTTGTAGTTCAAAATTATTCCTAAATAAAATTGACACATGGACTCATAATTTTATAATTTCACATTTTAAATGTATAGTTATATGAAGTTATGCATGCAATTCCAAATGTATAGTTATAGATGTATATTTCAAATTATGCACAACATAACGCCGTTAACGGCAATCGAAATTGATTTTTTTTTTTTTTTAAGTTGGACGTTAAAACGACGTCGTTTTTGCAAACGTGTGCACCAAGCATGGTGCATAGCATAACGCTCCCTTAAGTAACACGTTTTCTTTTTTGTTTTAATATTTTTTTCCTAATCAATTAGCTATGCAACTTGCATGATATATATGGATTATATATACTTTCAATCTTTTACTTCATCACTTTTACTCAATGACGGGTAAGAACCATTGATAAGTTGTATACATTGTGTGGGTCTCAAAGAAAATATCTACGTCAAAAGTTTAAGTGAAAGAGTAAAAGTCGAGAATAGAATTAATGAGTCCAAGTAGCATTTTCATTTTCGAAATTAATAAGGTCTAACAAACAAAAGTGCACAGCTCCACCCAATAATGCAATGTGATGATGAATTGCATTGTCCAGAAACGACTATAACAACTGAATGGGTAAATGATGTTGACATTATATTGATTCAAAAACTTGAAAGGAACCTAGTACGGGTTGTGCTTGTGGATCACATTTTAGGAGTTGAGATAATATTATCGGAATCGCATGTTCCACGGAGGTACCATGTTTGGATCACATCGTATTTGCCGACGCAACTTTGAAAATTGAAACCATAATTTCTTAGACCTTTCTGTATCCAACTTCAGTTCCAAACTGTACTTACATAAAATTATAAAATTATCAATACCAAACTGTATTTACATATAATGAGTTAGCTCAATGAAATTAGGGAGCCCGTGTGTACGGTATAAACCCACGTAAAAGATAAATCAGACTAAATTGACTGTTCTGATCTCACTGAAAGTCGAATTTGAAACATTGTGATTATCATATCAAATCATCAGTCCGACTAATTTAACTGGAGTTGTCCACTTACCCCCAGCCGGAATATAAGTAATAATTATGCATTAGAAAGTCAAGTAACGCAACTAAATTAAAACACGAGCATTAATAAGGCTTTATGCCTTGAAAGAAAATTCAACTATACAAGTTATGTTAATCAAATCAAAAGTTTGATTTCTTAGACAACGTATTGATTTCTTAGACAACGTACACGTATGTACCATAAGAAAGATCGTGGTTATTAAGAGTTAGGACCACCTGAAAACAATATCCTATGAACAAACTACCATCACTATCGTTGGAGGAAGAAGATATATATATTAATCTTCATTGTTGTGAAGTTGGAGCAGAAGGATTGAAGATAAAGAGGAAAAAAAGGGAATTGATTAACTACCAAAAAGGAAGCTCAACATGAGCTTATATACAGAGTACAGAGATAAGAAAGAAGCAGTTATAACTGCCAAAAGCGTCTACTAAAGACGTCTACCAAGCGCGTCTACGAAAGGTGTCTACCAAAGACGTCTATCAAACGCGTCTACCAAAGGCGTCTACCAAAGACGTCTACCAAGCGCGTCTTCTTCATTCTGTTGCTGCACTTGATGTTAAGCTGTCATTCTTATCTCCTGAGAGCCCCCCTCAAGCTGGATTGTATATGTTGAGCAATCCAAGCTTGGAAACATAGCTGTAGAAGGTGCTGGGACAGTGAGCCTTGGTGAGGATGTCTGCCAATTGATTTGCAGAGCTAACATGGAAGAGTTTGATAACTCCTTTGTGAGATTTCTCTCTGACTAGATGGCAGTCAATTTCAATGTGCTTCGTACGCTCGTGGAACACCGGATTCTCAGTTATTGCTATGGCAGATTTACTATCACAGTAGATAGCTGTAGGAATGGCAGGGTGCACTCCAAACTCAGCAAGCAAATAAAGCAACCATTGCACTTCACATGTAGTAGAAGCCAGAGCTCTATATTCTGCCTCTGAAGAAGACTTAGAAATGGTGGCTTGCTTCTTAGATTTCCATGAAATCAAAGCCTCTCCCAGGAAAACACAGAAACCTGTTACTGACTTCCTGGAATCAACACAAGCTCCCCAATCTGCATCAGAGAAAGCCTTCAACTGCAAGTCAGATGAAGCTGGAAAGAACAATCCTTGTCCAGGGGCACCCTTGATGTATCTCAATACCCTATGAGCTGCCTGTAGATGTAGATTAGTGGGACTGTCTAGAAATTGAGCCAGTTGTTGTGTGGCAAAACTGATGTCAGGTCTTGTGATGGTAAGATACAAGAGCTTGCCAACTAGCCTTCTGTATGGAGTAGTGTCATCAAGTAGATCTCCCTCATTTTTGCTGAGTTTATGAGAAGGAACTGTGGGACTGTAAACAGGTTTAGAGTCACTGAAACCTGTTTCCTCTAATAGTTCAAGAGCATACTTCCTTTGTGACACTGCAACTCCTTTCTTTTGCCTTGCTATCTCCAAACCCAAAAAGTATTTTAAGGATCCTAGATCCTTGATCTGAAAACTGTCATTAAGCTGCCCCTTGATTTGTTTAATTAGATTCAAATCACTGCTGGCCACCACTATGTCATCAACATAAACCAATAGTGCCACAAAGGATGAGCCTTTACCTTTGGTAAACAAGGAATTATCTGGAACTGATTGCTTAAACCCCATTTTCTGCAAAGCAACACATAACTTGGTGTTCCATTGTCTGCTAGCCTGTTTTAGACCATACAAGGATTTGTTTAACTTACAGACTTGACCATCCTTTTGTCCTGCAACTCCAAGAGGGAGTTCCATGTACACATCTTCTTCCAAATCCCCATTAAGGAAGGCATTATTCACATCCATTTGATGAAGATGCCAACCCTTTGCAGCTGCTATAGCTAAGAGAGTCCTGATAGTGGTCATCTTGGCCACTGGACTAAAAGTGTCAAGATAGTCAATGCCAAGAGTTTGGGTGTATCCCTTAGCCACAAGCCTTGCTTTGTATCTGTCAATGGTTCCATCAGCCTTGTGCTTGATTTTGTACACCCATCTACATCCAATAGGCTTCTTAGATGGTGGCAGATCAACTAGAATCCAAGTCTGATTCTTTTGCAAAGCATCAATTTCTTCTTGCATAGCTTTTCTCCAACACTCATGTTTTGTTGCCTCCTTGTAGGATTTAGGTTCAGTAGTGCATGACACATTCATGATAAAGGACTGAAAGGATGGAGAGAGTTTATCATAGCCTACAACTGTGGAGATATCATGAGGAGATGTTCTTACCCCAGAAGTGTGACAAACATAGTCCTTCAAGTAGACAGGAACCTGCTTATGTCTAGTGGACTTTCTGGCAGGTTGTTGTTGTGGCCTTTGGGGAGAAGGACTGAATGTTTGTTCAGGTGGAGCATGGTTTGATTCTTCAACAGAAACTGTGTGCTCAGAATGGTGATGGTTGTGATTCTGTTCAGAGGTATGCTCAGGACTTCTATCAGACTGATAACAGATTTGTGGCTCATCAGAAACTGTGTTGTCAGTCAGGGCAGGAAGGATGATCTCAGAAAACTTGCTCTTCTCAGGATTATCAACAAGCTGAAAGGGGAAGATGTGCTCATAAAAGGACACATCTCTAGACATAAACACATGCTTGGAATGAAGATCATACAATTTGTAACCTTTAGTACCATTAGTGTATCCAAGAAAAACACACTTTCTAGCTCTTGGATCAAATTTTGACTTGGGACCCAAGGTGGCAGCATAAGCAAGGCAACCAAAAATTTTCAAGTGATGGTACTGTGGTGTCTTATGGAGGAGGACTTGATACGGTATCTGATTATTTATAGCATTAGAGGGCAGTCTATTTATAATGTAGGCTGCATGTAACACACACTCTCCCCAAAAATATTCTGGTAAGTTGGCCTGAAACCTCAGTGCCCTAGCAGTAGACAAAAGATGTCCATGCTTCCTTTCAACCCTGCTATTTTGTTGTGGGGTGTAGGTACAGGAAGTCTGATGAAGTATCCCTTTTTGGTTAAAGAACTCAGCCATATCAAATTCTAATCCATTGTCTGTTCTAATGCACTTAACATGTGACTCAAACTGGATCTCAACCATACTGCAGAAACTTCTAATCAGATCTCTAGTTTCAGACTTTCTCTTCATCAAGTAGACCCATACTGCCCTACTATGATCATCTAGTATAGTAAGAAAGTATTGATGCCCCTGAAGAGAAGCAACTCTGTAGGGTCCCCAAATATCCATATGTAACAAGTCAAAGCAGGCAGCGGAAATAGAGTCACTAGAACAGAAAGGCATTCTCTTTTGCTTAGCAAAATGACAAGACTCACAAACCAGATCTTTATTCATGTAAATTGTGGGATCCACCTTATTCAAACATTGTAGCTTAGAATAGGAAGCATGCCCTAATCTATCATGCCACAAAGCACATTTATTCATACTTGAACTAACAGTGTGTACAGAAATGGAACTAGCAGGAAAAACCAAATAGTACAGCCCATTCTGAAGTTCAGCTTTTCCAATCATCTTCCCATGGACAGCATCCTGTATTATGCACTGGTTATTATGTAACTTCATGGTGCAATTGGAACCCTTAATGAAAGCCCCCACAGAAATCAAATTATAATAGAATCCAGGAATATATAAAGCATTGTGCAGAGTGAACTCATCAGATAAATGAACATTTCCAATGCATGAAATGGCAACTTGTTGTCCATTGGGTAGTCTGACATGCATGTTGTGGACTTTCCTGGGACTGGTTAATAGATCCATATGGCACACAATGTGGTGAGTAGCACCACTGTCTAATATCCATACATTCTTATTGTGGCTAGCAGATTCAAGGGAAGAGTTAGTACCTTCCATCTGATTAGCAGAGATAGTATTAGCATGTATATTCAGATCAAGAGGAGTGTTGTTGATTGGAGATCCCTTCTCTCCATGTGACTTCTGGACCTGCACAAATTCCAGAAATTTCTTAAAGTCATCTTGAGTAAAGGATATACCTCCATCAGAGTTTGACTGCTGAATCCCCAATGACCCCTGAGTATTATTCACATGCCCTTGATTCTTTGGTCTTGGTTTCCACCCAGGTGGATAACCATGTTTCTTGTAACACTTATCCTCTGTGTGTCCTGTGAAACCACAGAAGGTGCATATGGCTTTCTTATTTCCTCCTGTGAACTTCTTATAATTCTGTTGTCCATTATTTGTTCTGCTAGCCATAAAAATACTCCCTGCTGCACTATTTTCTCCAGATTGAGACAATTGACTGCCAAAACCAGTGGAAACCATGTTAAACTGCCTCTCCTGCTGTGCTATCATGGAGTAGGCTTCACTGACTTCCGGCAATGGCTTCATCAACATAATTTGGTTTCTTGCACCTGTAAATCTGTCATGAAGTCCAATCAAAAATATGGACAGTTTATCCTTCTCCATCTGATCATTGATCTCATCAATTTTCCTCCCACATTCACACCTATTACCACAATTGCAAAACATGAGCGGTCTGAGTATGTGTAGTTCGTCCCACAATAACTTCTGTTGAGTGAAATACTCATTCAAGGAGCTATCTCCTTGCTTAGATTGATAGATTTCGCATTTGATTTCCGCAATTCGAAACAAATCCTGTTGGCTGAACCTCTTTCTTAGGTCATTCCATACTCCATACGCTGTGTCGATCCAGATGACACTCCGACCGATCATCGGTGATAAGGATCGAACTAGCCAAGTGACAACCATATTGTTACATCGCTCCCAATAGGGATATCTGCGATCATCTTTAGAAGGTTTAGTGATGGTGCCGTCCACAAAAACGAGCTTATTCTTGCACGACAGCGCCATAGACACAGCCCTAGCCCAAGGATGATAGTTTGGGCCTTCTAATGGTGTGGATACCAGCTCTAAGGCTGGACTTTCATTGGCATGCATGAAATACGGATTCGATTGTGCTTGGGAATCGAGAGATACCTCAGTAGTGTTTGACGCACTCGGAAGAGTTGGAGAAGCAGGTGTTGGCGCCGGACTTCCAATCGCCGGTCCTCCTGTTGTATTATCGATCGGAGTTGTCCGATTGCCGATTGACGGCCACGCTGCCATGGTAGTTCCTCTTCTAAACGGAGACTCCTCACAGGAGCTCTGATACCATGTTGTGAAGTTGGAGCAGAAGGATTGAAGATAAAGAGGAAAAAAAGGGAATTGATTAACTACCAAAAAGGAAGCTCAACATGAGCTTATATACAGAGTACAGAGATAAGAAAGAAGCAGTTATAACTGCCAAAAGCGTCTACTAAAGACGTCTACCAAGCGCGTCTACGAAAGGTGTCTACCAAAGACGTCTATCAAACGCGTCTACCAAAGGCGTCTACCAAAGACGTCTACCAAAGACGTCTACCAAGCGCGTCTTCTTCATTCTGTTGCTGCACTTGATGTTAAGCTGTCATTCTTATCTCATGAGATTCATGAAAATATATATTGTGCATTATATGAATGCATTTAGTAATGTTAAGTTTAAATTTATTTTTGTGATCCAATCATCACTACTTAGGCCTTAAAGGTTTTTTCCTAATCACGAAAAATTTTAAATTATTGAAATATGTTGGGGGATAGTTTTGTGACTATGGAAGTGAATGGTTAGCTAACTTAAACCTTAAAATGGCAAGTTTTTGAGAGTTTAACAGAGTGTGTATTCAAAATTGAGAACCTTTTACAATCTCTTTTTCATGATTTATATACAAGTAAGAACATGGAATGCATTCAGTGAAATTGGAGACTAAATCCTTAAAATATGCCAATTGATTACAAATTGATTTGATTCTAATCATGACAAGATCTTCCTAAAACATGCTAACAAATTACCATATTACTATTATCATAAATAGGAAACTTTGTCTGAAAACATAGGTTATAGAACCCTTTGTTCTTACCCGTCAGTAGATATTTCATTTATTACCAACACATTTTTTATATAAAATATTAAAATTCATAGGTATTTAATTAAGTTGTAATTATTTAGTCCATTGTCAGATCTATTGATATTTTGGTTGTTTTCTTGTAAAGTTATCCTAACAAGGAACCAAATTACTCTTCGGTAGTGTGAGGATCTTGTCCTCGCCTCACCAAGGGATCCCCTTTAATTGTACATGTTACTTCTTTTTTCGATAGTGCCAAGATCCTCATCCACTTTCTCGTTACATCCAACTGTACGTACGTGGATCCGGAGCGTCGTCTTCAAACATTACTTGTACAATTGAGAGTATTTGTATTGTATGTAATTGCTTGTACGTTCAATCATTGTTAATCATGGTTTAGCCATTAGGAAGTCAAAGGCATGTAATAATTTGCATTTATTACTCAAAATGTACATAACCAAAGGCAGACTAGTAATAAGAAGCTAAGGGCATGTTCTCGATCATAAAGTTATTCAAAATTCACAAGATTGACATCAATTCATTACACTTCTGATTTCCATTTGTCATTTAAAATGACGATTAAAACTTTAGCATGAGTATTAATTACTAGATTTATAATAATAATAATAATAATAATAATAATAATAATAATAATAATAATAATAATAATAATAATAATAATAATAATAATAATACTAATAATAATAATAATAATAATAATAATAATAATAATAATAATAATAATAATAATAATAATAATAATTTTTTTTAAAAAAAAAAAAAAACAAACAAAACAAACTTTAGCATGACTATTACTAGCTTTATATTTGAGCACATATAATAAAACAAACAATAGTTAGTTGTTGTCGCTTAAAAACAAATTAATAACAACTATAAAGCATCTTGGCTTGGGGGAGGGAAGGGGTGGGTACAAAATGGATAGTGACATAAAGTTGAGGTTTAATTTAAAAAACGTGTAAGAAAAATGATTGGAAAAGAAAAAAATGTATATATAGTTTTTATTAAAAGTGGACTTCAAATTAATCCCTTTCACCACGTTGAAAATGCAGATCAATTAGCTAATTCACATTGGGCAATTTATATCGTGGACTTTGATCCAATATATAGAATTTGACTTTATAAAATACAGAATTCATGTTCATAATGTACATAATTATATAGATGAGGATACATAAACACTTAACATAATACATAAAATTCATGTTCATTATATCATATTTATATGTATGTGTATTGTGAATATGAATTCTGTACATTATAAACATGCATTTTGTACATTATGAAATCAAATTTTGTGTATTTAACCAGGGTCCACAGTGCATTGTGGACCCTGGTCCACGATATAACAATTGTCCACATTGGTATGCAAATATTTCCCTAGCATCTTAACAATGTGTTTGCTACTATCACAACTTTTTTTTTTTTTTTTTTTGGAAAGATCATTAAATGGCGTGGGTGACTTTAATAATAATAGAGTTAATACTCAAAATAGTTATGATTTTTCTTAATTTTGTCCTAAACTATTTTGGGTAACCTAATGTAGTTACAGATTTTTGTGTTTTTTTTTCAATTTAGTCATTCGTTTGTTATTACGTCAAATTGGTGTGAAGTAAATGGACAATTCAGTAATCTCAATATTGGTCCCTCTTTACTCTCAGATCTGCAAAATCTCTCTTTCTTTTACGAATTATTCTCATGCGAATCAAATTTTATATTCGCAAGTTGAGGGATTTCACACTTCGCAGGTCTAAGAGTAGAGAGAAGCATATATTAAAATTAATGAATTGTCCATCTATTTTACAACAAATAGACGAAATAATAAATAGATGACTACTATATTGAGCAAAAAACTCAAAAATCTAGGACTACATTGGATCATCAAAGTCGTTTAGAACGAAATTGAGAAAACTCATTATGATCGAGGACCATTTTGGTATTAACCTAATAATAATAATAATAATAATAATAATAATAATAATAATAATAATAATAATAATAATAATAATAATAGGAATTCAATTTAAATGAGTAAGCACGTACAGTGCACAGTCTAATTGATGAGGCAATTGGTTCTATAACCACTCCCTGTGAGAGAGAGTGTGAGGTCTGGTTTACCTGGTCCATAGTTGATGAATCTTATATTCTTCAACTCGAACATGCCGGCGTTAAGGATTGTGGCGGTGGATTTAAAGGCCCAAGGTTGTGCGCTTCGCAAATTATGCCCTGGAAACGTGTTCACCGTGAATGGTGAACACAAGTCCAAACGACGTCGTTTTTATGCCAAAAAAAAAAAAAAAAAAAAAAAAAATCGCGAATGTGGAGTTAACGTCGCGCGTTTGATCAAATTATGAATTTTTTGTTATGAGATTATGAATGTAATGTAAATTCATAATCTCATAACAGTAAATTCATAGTTTAATAAATATTTTACTTTTATGCGATTATGAATTTTCTGTTATGAGATTATGAATTTACATTACATTCATAATTTCATAACAGAAAATTCATAATCTCATGGTTCCAAAGTGAATGTGTAGGCATGGTTCCAAAGTGAATGTGCAGGCATGGATTCATAATTTATGAATGTCCGTGATTTCGGACGGGAATGTGTAGGCATGGTTCCAAAGTGAATGTGCAGGCATGAATTCATAATTTATGAATATCCGAAATCATTGTTCACCTCAAGTTAAAGTGAAACCGAGAAATGTAAAAATAAAGAAAAAAAGTCACACAATTAATAATAATAAAAAAAAAAAGATAACGGTAACACCGTTGGAACCGTGTTCACCATGAATGGTGAACACGGTTCCATGGCATAACGATTGTGTGCGCTTGCGTTCTTTATGTGGCGAAACTCCTTTTCTCTCTCGACGAAATTATACGACAGAAAAATGCCGTTACAGCTATCGCCTATCGGAACCTTCGTAATCCTCCGCTCTAGTAGCGTACACCACCAGAGAATACACGAAAATGTGCAGAAATTTTTTCCTTTTTGAGTTTGTTTTCATTGTTTTCTTCAGATTGAAATGCTGGGGATTCTGTTGGGAATCAGAGCTTTTTCCCCGGAAAAGATATTGGGTTTTGTTTAGGATAATTGGAATTGCAGCAGTGTCGGATGAAGTCACCATGAAAGTGTAACAGAACCTTTTACCAACTCGCTCTTGGTCTATGATTGCCATGCAACTAAATTGCCGGGATTCAACTACAAATGGTCGTGCTATATATTTCTGTTATTTCATGTCTTTTTAGGCGATGTCAAACCAAAGAAATTTTATAATGTCTTAGTGATTGTATACATGGACATGCCTAGGAATTTTTATCTGTTTCTCAGTGATTGTATACATGGACATGCCTAGGAATTTTTATCTGTTTCTCAATTATTTCCTCTTTCACATATTTGATCCTTTATTGTCCCAAAAGAAAAAATTTTGAATGAAGAGCGAAACCCACAATCACTACATGAGGGTGTGCACTGATTAAACTTTGTCGGGTGACCCTAAGGCCAATAAGTTACTTTTGTTGAGAGTTAAACTTATAACCTTATAATTACCAAATAAACCGTCGACCTTTACTGGTATTATAGGAAACTTACTTGGTCATATATAGCCTGTGAATAAGCAATAGCAGAATCAATCATCATATCATCAGTACCCATATAAACCAACTGTTTACATTGCCCAGTTTCATCACAGTCTCAAGATGAGCAAAGAAAAAAACAAAGAGAAAAACATTTTCATTTCTCTTGAACTTCTTCTCAGTTGATGATTGTTATGATTTATACCCTTGGTTCTGTCTCACATCTCCCCATCTAGGCTTTCCTAATCTTCTTCTCTCCTTTTTTTTTTCTTGTATTTTCTTAATCATAGAACACTGGCCCCACTCAAATGTACAGAATTTGTTGTGTTTTTTTCTACAGCTTCTTGCACTCTCTTCTGTTAACAACTCTGATGATCAAACAAGTTAGAATATTTCATTGGCTAAGATAGCAACTTTGAACATCAACACAATGCCACTTCTACATCTGCAGAATCCGGGTTCCCTTGGGCTAACTTGGCCTTGGACTTTCCAGTTTGAAATGATCCCAGCGAGGAAGAGCTCGAGGTGCCAGACAGATCTGATTTGTTCTTCTTTCGTTTATGTTTTTTAGGAATCTCCACTGGGGTGTTGCTATGAAACTCAGATCCAGATTGCTTTCTCGTCGACTCTCCAAGATCTATCGAACAAGAAAACCATAATGCAAACGAACAAATAAGCGAATAACCATGATGGAAACCAGCTTAAATTTGCTTCTAAGTATACATCACAAAAGCTTAAGCATGACAAAAAAGCTTGAACATGTTGAGCATATAACCATTAATGTGCAATCCAACTATCAGCTTAGGCTTTTAGTTGAGATGGAGCACATGCTTCAATTGAACATTCTAAGGATTACGGTTTAGCAACGCGATGGTTGTCATGTCGCGGTAGATTTTAAGGTAAAAATTTCCTTTTTAACATTTTCCCATGACTGTTCTTTGTACCTCAGAATCTCAGATGGTATTGCAAGAGCTGAAGAAAGTCACAGATATGAAAATGTCACTGTCAGACCAACCGGCCAACACTATTTTAAGACACCTCACGACAGAAAACTGTCCCTTTTATGGGTCCATTTTCTTGGCAGATTCCCAAGCTAAGAACCTCACGGGACAGATGATCCAAACCCCATTCCTTTAAGCAAAGAATCTAATAAGATTATTAAACTTTAACAAGAACAGAAGATAAAGTTTGTTTGTTTTTTTTCCCCCAATTATCGTATGACTGTATGTCTAACAATACAACAATGTACAAGACAAAATTATCACTTTTCTTTCAGTAGTAACTCTCAACTTGGGAGAGCAGTCCTTTTTTGCCCTTGTCTGGTTAGGAACATGGCACATGATACTAAAGCAATTGCCCATTGGCATCAAATGCTTTTGCTAATTCTGTGTCACCCTTTTGGGGCTATTTTGGGTCATAAATTGGCATATATGAAAGAGCTGAAGTTCTAATAATTTAAAAGAAATTTGAAACTGGGAAGATCATGGAGAAATTGCAGAACGAACCTGATTTACCAATGTTAGTAGCTGCGAAATCTGGGCCTTGCTTGAACTCCTTCATCTACAATGCCCACAAAAATCAAGAACAAAAAGATCAAATTTTTATAATTTATGAAATTCTTTTTTAAGGTATTGATTGATGGGTATATGATTCATACCCAACTAGGTGCAGAACCAGTTTGCCCATCCCACCCAATGTGTGCCAAATGCTTAACATCTGTCGGGTACCCAATTTGAATCTCAATCTCAGGCTCCTTCACAACTGCAAACAAAAATTAAACAGTTTTATTTTGTCTTTAATCACCTCATAATTTCGGCAAATCCTATGATTAGACAGACAACCAAACTGCCAAGTGGTAAGATTCTTCACCATTACCGAAAATACTGGAGATGTATTTGAATCCAGCCTTGAAGGTTCCCTTCATATTGGTTCTCATGGAAGATTCTGAAAAATGCCCAACCTGCAGATACCCTTCTTCTCAGATGTGAACCGCAATCAACAAGAACACCCAAAAAAATCACACATTTGAATACAAATCCGAAATAAGAATCGCAGTACCTTTCAAAGAAGAGGTGCAGAGATGAAAGAAACAGAATCTTTCTATACCACTTCTCCCCCTTCCCTCACAGCAACCTTCCTTCGTATTTTCTCGAAACATACATCTTTAAAACATGCATGCACAACAATCAGACAATCACAACAGGACAACCATCATTCTGGGCTCGCCCAAATACCAGAAAACAATGGGAAATTGAAGAGGAAAGCGTTGATGATCGAAGAGAAAACAAAAGAAGGAAGAGAGGAAAGGGGGAAATGGAATAAAGTTTTGATCTTTGCTGGAGAGAAGATAGAGGGGAGAGTGGTAATGGGGGAAGATTAAGGGAAGTAGAGATGGGCAAGCACGACAAGCTCCCGAAAGAAAGGACGGGTTTTGGTTTATTGATTTTACGAGGATATGGACAGAGAAAGCCAGAAAGGAGAGAAAACATTCAATCAATCAATGTGTAATTTGACTGTGACAGACCTCCCCTTGTAATCTGTAATCAATAAATAAATTAGATTTAATTCCATTTTTATCATAAACTTATATGGTACAATCCACTTATAATCTTTTTTATCAAAATATTTTTTTTAGTTCTAATATTAGTGTGACATGATCATTTTTATTCATAAATCAACAGAATCAATGTGATACCGTTAAATACAAGGACATTTTAATCTTTTTATATAAAAAGTAAGTTGACTCATTATATTTTTTATGTTAAATTTTTTTAAAAAAATTCATAAATAAAAAACAAAAAGTCTTTGTATTTAATAATATTTTAACTATTTTATTGATAAAAAATAATTATACTACAATAATACTATGATCAAAGAGAGATGTTATGACAAAATGACTAAAAGTGAACAGTCATATATAACTCTATTATCAAAAATGGAATTTACTCAATAAATTATGTTTGGACTCTGAAGTCTGAAACAAAGTGATTTTTTTTTAGGGTGTGTTTGATTGGTGAGTTTTGCCCATAGGAATGGGTATGAAAGTAATTGTTGTTGTTTGGTTGATAGGTTTTTAGAACACTACTATGGGTTTTGAATATCCCATCAATTAAAAAATTCATACCCAAATAAAATAAGAGTTTCATTCCCTTATTCATTCTCAAGCACTACTATTAATAACCATTCACATTCCACCCTACTACCAAACATGTTAAATACTTTTATCAAAATCCATTACCATTACCAAGTATTTGTATACCCATTCTGATTCCGATTCCTATGTGCAAACCAAACACACCCTTAATACTGTTAAGTCTAACAAAATTATATTATGTAGCCTTCCGCCCTTCCCTCCGCACAAAACAAACCAACTTTTTAAGCTTTTGCCTCGTAAAAATATTAAGTATAATCAGTGTCTTAATGTCGACAATATTAATGGTGGCCTGGAGCAGTGGAGCTTACGCCAATGAGGGTTTCAATATTAAATGATGAGTGCTCGTGAAAAAAGTTTGACTAAATATATAATGACGACAAAATTAGCCATTAATAAATATATATATATATATATTTTAATTAATCCATCTCCATGGATGAGAATTAATTTCAGCTTTTGATTTCATGAATAATTGAATATAATAAATTTTCTATTTTTAGTTTACAACTTAAAAATTGATTAGATTTGGTATTTGATTATAAATCATGTTAGACTTTCTTCAATTTTTCATTAATTATTTTTACCAAACTTAGACCTCATATTTTATAGCAAGAAAAATGAATTGATTATTCGACGTTTTTCATTTGAGTAATACCCCAAATCGTCTTCGACTATAGTGGTTTTTTTCAATTTTGTCCTAAACGACTTTGGTGACTTAATGTAGTCCCAGAGTTTTGTGTTTTTACTCAATTTCGTCCCAGACTTTTGTATTTTTTCCTCAATTTAGTCCCCCATTTGTTATTCCGTCCATTTGTTGTTAAATAAATAGACAATTCAGTAATTTTAATATTGACATCTTTTTATTCATACACATGTGAAGTGCAAAATCCCTCTGTTTTTACGAATTACTCTCAGAATCACTTCTAAAGTTGCGAATATAAAATTTGATTCGTCGGTCTGAGAGTAACTCTGGGTGTAATTCATGTAAGAAAGAGAGATTTCTCACTTCGCAGGTTGAAAGTAAAGATAGGTCAATATTAATATTATTGAATTGTCCCTTTATTTAACACCAATTTGACGGAATAACAAACGGAAGACTAAATTGAGCGAAACACAAAAGTCTAAGACTATATTAGGTCACCAAAGTTGTTTATGACGAAATTGAGAAAAACCACTATAATTGAGGATAATTTTGGGTATTAACTCTTTTTCATTTAGTATATCATTTAACTAAGTAGCATTAAGAATATATGCTGTACTCCAAAAAAAAAAAGAAAAATAAATAAATAAATAAAAGATGCTAGAGGGTGAACAATGTAGGGAAAGGAGTATTCTTCTTTGATTATGGTAACATTACCACTTTTAATCCTTCATAAAAAATCAAATCAAATCTATTTAAAATGTATGATTCAAGATTCAAAAGTAAAAAATAAAATAAAATCAAACTCAAAAAATTTACTCAGCAAGTTAGAGACAATTAATAAGTAAACTATTAATACAATTACATGCCCACATATTAAAAAATCAATCTTAAGTAAAAGTCAAACTCTATGAATGTGACTCGAATTAAATATAAATTAATCTTACTTTAACCACTCAATCCACCCAATTTGTTGTATAATTTTTAAATATCTACTTTCCATTCAACTCTATATCAATATTAAGTACTTATTTTCACATACTGCATATACCGAACGTTTTTTTTTTTAATGGTGTAATAATCAAGGTAACTACTCATATCTTCTATTTTTCATATTTTCTCAACATAATAATGTTCTGAGCTGTTCACATATTATATGATCATGAGTCTTCAACTAAATCATCACATTTCTCCTCTTTTAATTTTTTTCTTCGGATTAATTATTATTATTAATCATATATAGTCAAAAGTCGAATACATTATATTGATATCTGACAACAACACTAACGTCGGATTATCATCCAACTGTCAAGAATTATACATAAGCCACTAAAAAAAATCATATATTTATTTATCAATAATTGAATGCAACTGAAATGGGACTTTTTTGTCATTATTTTGAGATGATGTTGATAAAAATAATTCGAAAACTTCAAATACTTTAAAGTGATATTTGCATTATTATTTTGTTTTGATATAGCAAAATCATTCCCCCAAGTAATATGAAATTCGCAAGCACTGATGACGATACGAATATCGAGACATGATGCAGATCATGTGATTCTTTGTCTATCTCACCAAATTATTTAGCAAATTGCGTAACAAAATTAATAAATAAATAAAGACTATGAAACAAGTGTTGGAATCACGTTTAGCCAGCCTTTTGTTTTTATTATTATTAGCAAATCTTTAAATATTCTCAAAAATTTGGAGCCAGTGCAGGCACTGTTATAGATTATATCGATGAGGAAAAGTTAAATCGGGAAAATAAGTATAAATTAAATTAAAGCAGCTGTAAGTTGTATGGATTTTATTTGGATTAAAAGATTAAGTTATTATGAGTGAGAAGAAATTTATAATATTTTATATAAATTAGGTTAATTGTACTTTTATTTTGTCGATGGTATCGATTTAATGTCATTTATTGGACATAATACAAAGTTCTTTTATTATACTATTATGTTGAATTTATATCCTCCAATTATACTGTGCTAATTAGCGACTGTGTGAGAGCAAAATCTCAAAGTGACATGAGTTTCTTGTAAAAATGCTTTCTCAGCCAACTTGTTGATAGACTTATTTTGCTCTTGAAGCTGGTCCCATTGAAAATTAATGATTATGAAACAAAATTAAAATAGTGAAATCATACTATTTTGATAATTTAATTATTTAGAATAGAAGTATGTTATATGTATAGTATGCCAGCTAGAATTATTAAAAGTTGAAGAGCAGATATTCCAATAATCCACTACCCAATATATTAACCAATGAAGGAGAATGCTTATAATATAATTTGAGATGAATCTTATAAATGGTGCAGCTGGCAGGGTGATTGGCATGGTAGGTAGGGCACTTCCTAAGATTTTGCTTTCCAATTTTTAGTATTCCATTTGACTTTTAAAACAGGTTAGGTTTCATTCATTGTCAACGGAGAAGCAGAAGCTCCACTAATTTTCATTGTACCATTTCTTTTGGTTCATCAACTCTGTATTTCATGTCCATTTCATTGGTTGACTCTCACTCTTACTTCTTAATTAATTATTCAATTTTAATACCATTTATTCATTACTTGTTTATAATTTCTATATCAACTCCTTGACATGTTGGTTAGGCCACATTAAAGTGTATTTTTATAAATTAAGTTGAAAGTTTGGTTAACTTATTCTACTATTGTTTTCTGCTTGTAATTATTTGTATTATACTGCCTAAGTTATTATGACCAATATGTATGTCTTAGGCTCAATAAAATATAAGTATTGATGCTCCTATAATGGCATTGTTTAGTGAGTGAGATGTCTTGCTTGCTTAAAACCTGTTTCTAATGGTCAAAGTATCTACGAGATCATGTATTATAGTGTTTTGTTCAATTTAGTCATTATATTTTTATTTTGTTCAATTGAAGACAATAGTTAACAGTGTTAATGTTACTATTAATTTAGGTTACGTGGTGCTGACAATTTAACACCGTTAACTATTATCCTTAGTTTCATCACTTTTTAAAGTAGAGAAACTAAATTAAATAAAATAAAGGTAAAAGTACTAAATAGAACAAAACATTACAATACAGCCGTAGAGGGACTTCATAGATATTTGATCAATATAATAGGAGTGAACGATAATAAAATTAAGACTCATACTTTATTTTTAGTCTTCCGGATACAAGTCTTATTTTATTTTATTTTTACAGTCCCTCGGTGTAGTCCACTCCGGTATTCTTCAACCAGGAACCGCCTTGGATCAGCTGCGCCACCGTGAACTTCATCGCCTCCGCTTTGTCGGTGATGACGTGATATCCCGGCCAATTCACTCTCTTGCTAGTACCGGCACCTGGTCCCCTGTTCATATACTCCCCATAATACAAAGTTTTCAATGCAAAGTCGCCATCCCATGGAAACCAACCAGCTGGATCGATGTGGTCCCCAATGTTGGACTCCATGAACACTGTTCTTGAGTACTCTTTCCACGGTCGGCCCAAATATGTTTGTATGGTCCCCTTAACCGGGCCCAGGTCCGAGCTGGGTGATACATTGCAGTTTTGGATCGACGTCCCCGTGTTTTGGTTCGGGTCGGTCCGACCTTGGGCCGTCACCATGTTCTTTTGCGCGGCCATGGGCTTGCGGGCTACGACTTGCGAGTTTTGGATCACTGCCGCGGCGTTGCCGAAGATGAAGTCCACAGTGCCGGTGATGTAGCAGTCCCGGTAGAATTGCCGCTGACTGTGGGCGTAGAGAGTGTCTTGGTAGGCGTCGATTTTGCAGCGGTTGATGACGGATTGGTCCGCTCCGAGCCGCAGCGCCACCGCTTGGTGCTTCTCCGGCCCGGCTGTGTTTTGGATGCGGAGATCTTGGGCTATGAACCCATCCCCAACGGCAGCTGGATTTGCAGATCATCAGCCCAATTACAAATTTGTTAGTCCAAATGTAAATACATGGCCCAACCCAAACCAACCAAAAATATATATATATAGCGCTTAATAATTATGCAAATTTTTAAATGGTTAGGTGTAAGAAAGAAACGTAAGTGATATAAACAATTTGCACTCCAATTTCGAGAAGGTATTTTGAACCCCACAGACCCACATTCTGTAATTATAGGTGAAACTATACTATAAATTAGTACGTTTTTCGCGTTATAAGCCCAACCTAAAATTATTATTTTTTTATTTACACATAAGTACACAGTGGCTAATTGAAAGTGATCGCTTTATAATTCTAATAGATAAAGAAT
The DNA here is from genome assembly GCF_001879475.1 of Ipomoea nil. Taxonomy (NCBI): domain Eukaryota; kingdom Viridiplantae; phylum Streptophyta; class Magnoliopsida; order Solanales; family Convolvulaceae; genus Ipomoea; species Ipomoea nil. The sequence goes on from NW_017619575.1 coordinate 1,387,569, forward strand.
CATAAAAAAATAAATCAGTCTAACTTGTTCATAATCGATCAATTCATACTTAAGTATCTAACCAAAGAGTTGTTTTAGCTGTACAAGATAAATCATACAAGGTTATAAATTCAACTATCCATAATAGTTACTTTTTAGTCTTTTGGATTTAAGCTCAGTCAACTATGAATAATCTAAACTTGTTTATATTATTGTGCTTTTTTAATATAGCTAGAATCACAGGTTATAATTTACTAAGGCACACCCACAATTAGATATTGACGGTAGGTTTTCCTCATGATTAAAATTTAAAAATAAGTAGATATGCATATAATATCAAAAAGTTTGAGAAAGTAGAAATGATGAAAGGTAGGAAATTGTCTTACCAACTGTAGCAGAGTTGAAGGTGGTTGCTCCATCCACATAGTTCAAGCTGCCGGTGATGATTGTAGCGCTCAATCCATCGCCGATGAGCATCACGTTTGTCTTCTTCTTACCTATCTCTACATTTTCTTTGTACGTTCCTTTCTTGATATAGATAACATACCGTGTTTTGCCATTATCCGGTGCCGACGCCACCGCTTCTGCGACGGTCTTGTACTTCCCGCTGCCATCCTTGGCCACCACCACATTGGCAGCCACGGCGTTCGCCGAAGCTTCCAGAAGCCGCCTATCGCTAGCGCTAACCCACGACGGGAACTCGCCGTTGAGTGCCCGGAGATCGTCCTCAGTAGACGGCGCCACCGCAACCAAAACGGCCAGCGAAGATTTCGCCCGGGAGATCAAGTCTTTGATCATGGGCTCCATTATGGACCGAGCGGGCTCGGAAAGCCCGTCTAAGCACGTGTCGTGGTTCGTCAATACGCTACTCAGCCAAGAATGGGCGTCCGTTCGGGCTCGGGCCGAAAGATTTCCGAGAGCCACCATTGAATCCATCACCTTGTCCTGAGACAAGTCCAGCAACTCCATACAGTCCGCCACGGCCGCCTGCACCTTCCGGTCGTTGATCCGACGGTTGACATTAGCCGACAACTTGACGGCGTCTTGGATTCGCAGCAACGACGAGTGCAAAAGCATTTGCAGTAAGGCTACGCCGTCGGTTTCTGTCGGAGCGGCGGATGATACCTCGGACACAATCGCCATGCAAGACGGTGGATCATGAGCCGGATCACACACACGGGCTTTCCAGAGAGACGGAGAAGACGAGGAGGTTCTTAAAGCCCAGATTGAAACCAATGCAACTGAGCCCACAATAGCAGCTAAGTACAGAAGGACATAGAGAGCTCTGCAAGAGGATGGTTTTCTTTTGGGAGTGAAGAGGAGTGGTAGGTGTGAGGTTGTCGCCATGGCTAGTGAGCTTAGCTTAGTCAGTCTTTTCTTTGAAGTTGCTATGATCCACTGAGATTCTTAAATAGAATAATGGCAGACAGGCATGACCACGCTAGTGTACTAAAAAGAAACAAATTATTATATTAATTATTCTTCAATCGCTAAGAGTTACTCAATGTATGTATTTTTTTTTTTTTTTTTTTTTTTTTGGAGTGATAAGATAAATATATAACTTGTAACTCTGATTCATAAAAGATTACAAGTAAATAAACCAATCTAACTCCTCATAGTTGGAGTTAAATTTAAAACTCTGTAGTTATAAAATTAAAATCCAATTAAGTTAGTTGGAGTTGTCTCAGGTTTTTTTTTTTTTTTTTTTTTTTTTTTTTTTTTTTTTTTTTTTTTTTTTTTTTTCAGATGACAAGGGAAACTTCAAGCCAAGCCACTAGCTACTTGAAAATGTACAATAGGTAAAAATTCTCTTGTGAGCTTAACCGACCACAAAGAAATAAACTAGTTTAGATTATTCAAAATTGACTGGTTCAAACCAACAAAATTATAAGTCACCACACTAAAAATCAAAGGAAATCTTATGGTTACTAAGTTAATAATTTGATTACTAGGTTGTCAAGGTATTTTTCTTTATTAAGTGAATCCACGGTTGAAAATTATGGAATTTCCGACCACCTGAAAATGATTTTAAATCAAGTCGAAAGCTTTGTTCTGACCACTTTTGGTGTTCGGAAGAACCTTTATAACTATTTCCGACCACTTTTTGCTTTCAATTTGATTTAAGATCACTTTCAGGTGGTCGGAAATTTCATAATTTCCAGTAGTGATCTTGATTTACTGGTTCATAAAAACTTTTGGGAAAAGAGTCAAATAGGCTCTCGAACTTTAACTTAAAAGTCAATTAGGCCCCTAAACTCTTTAAATGTGCAATTACATCCATCAACAATTCATTTAGGTGCAATTAAGCCTAAAAACAAGTTAATGACCTGCTATCACAGGTCAGATCATTAGGGTTCAGGCCACCTTCCTGCGAAATTTCCAGCAAAGAAAAAAAAAAGTGACCGGCGAAATTTTCGGCAAAAAAGTGACCGGCGGCGACCATTCGTCGATCGTCGGTCACTTTTTTTTTTTTTTTTTTTTTTTTGCCGGAAATTTCACCAGTCAGTCGCCGATCACATTTTTTTGCCGAAAATTTCGCCGAAAGGTGGCCTGAACCCTAATGACATGTGATAGCAGGTCATTAACTTGTTTTTGTGCTTATTGCACCTAAATTAATTGTTGATGGGTGTAATTGCACTTTTAAAAAGTTTAGGGGTCTAATTAACTTTTAAGCTAAAGTTCGAGTGCCTATTTGACCATTTTCTCAAAAGTAAGGAAATCATAAAATAAAATCATTATTGTGTGGAGCATAATTTGTATACTATAAAATAATATATATTTAGTTCAAAAATAATGTACTTTTAGTATATTAAAAATGAACTTTGTATTAAAAAAATATATTATTTTATATAATATATATTTAATACACAAATAATGTATTTTTAATATATTAAAAATATACCTTATTTTTATCATTCATATAACACCATATGAATCATAGTCCACACATTAACTTACCTATAAAATAGTACACACGTGTTTCAATTCTTATGAATCTTAAAAGATCACGCTGTCTTTGGCTTGGACAGACATTCCAAAGCTAGCTATAGTTAAACCATTATTGCTAGATTGTAAGTGGGCAACGACCGGCCCCTCCATGGCAAATTATTGTGGGTACCCCGTACCAGTGTCGAAAATGATAAGATGTAGCTAAATTTTTTGAGTTAAAATAATGTATATTATGAATTAAAATAATGTATAATATGTGTTAAAATAATGAAATTTTTAAAATAAAATAATGTACATTATATGTTAAAATAATATACATTATGTGTTAGAATAATATACTTTATGTGTTAGAATAATGTACATTGTAAGTTAAAATAATGAAACTTTTAGGGTAAGTTAATGTACAATATGTTTTAAAATAATGTATTTTATATGTTAGAATAATGTACATTATGAATTATAAAAATGTATATTGCAACATGTCACGTTAATTTTTTTTTTTTTTATACAAAATGACATTGTTTTAAAACCATAATCCACATAGTTGCATAGACTGTATTGCCCCTCCATGGCACCAAAAAAAATAAAAAATAAAAAATCCCGCCACTTGATAGCACAACCATTTAAAATAACCTGTCATAAGCTTAATTCGCTTGAGCATACAGTTTAAGTAGGGTTGAATAATTTTTGTTAGCATTAATTAATGTGGTTAGTTTAATTTGTGTTTAGTTTTGGTAAAAATGTGTGTAAAATAGAAAACGTGCATTGCTTGAACAATTTGTAATAGAGTCAGTAGCATTAAAAAAAAAATCAATTAATACTCAAAATAAATTTTGATTAATTAATTGTGAAATTAAACAGCACACTTAGACAATTACTAATTAATACACACATGTCAATCGAACTCACTTGTCACTTTAATTTGTCCCCATCCCATCAAAAAATATATATTTGTATGGTATCCAACTCATCATAGTACTTTGAGGAATCGGTTTTGCTCACTACTAATACAATATTCATTTTAGAAAAGAGTTTTACTACATAGACTCCCAAAATTTACTCTATCATTTATACTTCCTGAGGTGGCAAATCAGGATTGGTTATTTTCATCATGTGGGTCCACTGAAAAGTATTTACATCAAAAACATGTGAGAGGGAGTACAAGTTGGGAGTTTAAAATGGGAGTACACCAATTATTTTCCTTAGAGAGTAAAAAACATCAAATAAACCATCAAACTTTACTTAAAAAGTAAATTAAGTCCTTAATTTTTTTTTAATTGCAATTAAACTCATTAATATATTTAATTTAATGCGATGAAGTCCAAAAATCAATTAGTACTCTGTAATAGCCGGTCACTAAAGTTCTGTCAACCCTCAAACATTATTTTCGACCACAAATAGACCAACGACCGGCACCTATCGCCGATCACCATAGAAGAACAGAGAAGGTGACCAGAACAGTCGCTTCTCCAAAAGTGACCAGAACTTGATCGCCTCCTCCGGATTTTTCTATGGTAACTAGCGATCGGCACCGGTCACCGGTCAATTTATGGTCGAAAATAGTGCCAAAGGGTTGTCGGAACCCTATTGATATGCTATTATAGGTGACTAACCGATTTTTTGGACTTTATTACATCAAAATAAAATATTGATAGGTTGAATTGCAACTTTAAAAATTGAAGGGCATAATTAACTTTTCATGTAAATTTTGATGCCTATTTGATATTTTCTCTTCATTTTATAAATTTATTATAGAGGAAATTACACTTTTGGTCCTACAACTATTGGTGTCTTGTTAATTTCAGTACGTGACTTTAAAAACTAACAATTTAGTCCTGTAACTATACAATTTTTAACACATTTGGTCCTCCCGGCCAAATGACCGGTGAAATGTTGCCGGAAAAACGTAAATGATTTTAAATTGTTTATTTATAGGGACAAAATGGTCAATAATTTAAGTTAATTCATCGCCCATGTGACTAACCTAAGCTGAAGTCAGCAACTCAATCCTCGCCACTCACTAGTCAGTCGCCCGGAGTCCGCCGAACTCACCCATCGCCACCGCACACCGGCGTCAAATCATACCATTGAATAGGCAAGCAAAGGGCGTAAGGCAACCGTGTTGTACGCTGTTCTCTTACGATTTTGTTGTCAATTTCACAGCCTAAAATAATGGCCTATGCAGTCTTCCGTTGGCAGCGGACGGCATTTCTTTCTCCTAAGAATTTGGATCTCTGTACACGAAGAACAGCGCCGAATTTTCCATTTCCGTCGACTTTTTCCGAAATAGTGGTTAGATTTAGGGATTTATCATGGTTTCAAGCAATGCTGCCCCCAACCCCCCCCCCCCCCCCTGCATTGTTTAGATTCGGGGAGCACCAATATTTGGATATAATTCGTTGCCGTCAAGAGACCGTTGCCGAGAAGCTTGGAAACAGGGGATGTTAAACTCAGTAGCTCATGGAATTGTAACCAATTTATTTAATTGATTTTGAGAAAATCTAGAAGTCCTGCATGCATTTTAAACCAATTTTAATTGATTATTAGTTTCATTATGTATTAGAGCATTGGCAAAGCTTGGAAAGGTCGGCGATACTATGAAGGTTGCACTGGGTTTCTTTCAGAACCATATGATGCCAAAGTTGCTTGCTTAAATTTACTGTTTTGCCCTCAAGAATAAACAATTTAAAAATATTTACGTTTTTCCAGCAACATTTCACCGGTGATTTGGCCGGGAGGATCAAATGTGTTAAAAATTGCATAGTTACGGGACTAAATTGTTAATTTTTAAAGTCACATACTTAAATTAACAAGACCCCAATAGTCACAGGACCAAAAGTGTAATTTCCTCATTATTGTACGTACTTCTTGTAGTATTAAGTATTGTAATATACAAAATAAATATTTTTAAAAAATTTGGATAAAAAGGTCTCAAAATGGGTCACAGAATGAACAAAATATAATTTTAAAGGTCCTAACACAATACACGTGAAATTTTTAGCATAAAATGGTATTTTTCAAGTGACTATTTTTGTGGTATAAATATATGTGGGGCTTACTCCTGATTTAAGTCAGGTTAAAGTGGATTCGCAATCTTCCTCATATGATGAAAAAATTGATATGGTACGTTCAAAACGAATAATGAGTGAATGAGAAATTGTTATAATAATATTATTATTAATATTATTAGTAATTAAACCAAGTCAAAGAATTTAATGAAAACAAACATGGGCGAGTCATGTATGTTAATGTGGAACATGCCTAGATTATAGGAGTAGTACATGGAGCATTAGCTTCCTATTTATTAGCTTTCTCTTAGTATAATATGTGGTGTATTTTCATTTGTTAAATCATCCCAGTGAATAAACATTATTCATTCTAATCTTTCTCTCTCTCTCTTCCTATTTATATATTATTATATATAAATACATAGATATATTATATATAATATATATATTATATTTAATATATCTTACATTTGGTATTAGAGCCAGTCAATCTTTCAACCCCGAAATATTTCCCGTAGTGAAATATGGCAACAAATTTCAATATTGTATGGTCGGGTCCCAAATTGGACGGTAAACTCGATTACAATTATTGGCAAATTATGATGTCCACACATTTGCAAGCTCGAAATCTTTGGAGCTTTGTTGATCCCAGTCTACCCGAAGGAGCTGATGCAGTCGCTATACGGGCGAGATAAATTGGCCTTGGGTCAGATTCACCAAGGTGTTCATTATTCCATTTTTGGGCAATTAGCTCGTGCTCAAACAGCAAAACAAGCTTGGGACATCTTAAAGGTGTCACACAAAGGAGTCGATCGGGCACAGAAGTCTAAGTTGTAGTCGTTGAGAAGGTTGTACGATAATTGTGAGATGACCTCTACAGAAACAGTAGATGCGTATTTCACTCGTCTTATTGATATGGTGAATAAGATGAGGCTATATGGAGATATGATTGAAGATGGTGCAGTGGTTGAAAAAGTTCTTCGAACTATGCCGATGAAGTATGACCATGTGGTGGCTTCGATCACAGAGTCACACAAAACCGAGCTCTTATCAATTGCAGAGCTGAAAGGTATGGTAGAAAGTCATATTGACAGGATTGCATCAAAATCGGAACCACTAGCAGAGAAGCTTTGAAGAGTCAAGTCACCCTTAATGTGACTGGCACTAATCAAAGAGGTGGAGGATCTGGTAGAGGTCGTGGAAGAGGAAGAGAAGGTTCTAGTGGAAGAGGTCGTGGTAACTTCAACCAAGGAGGAGGACGTGGTAACTCCAACCAAGGAAGAGGTGGATGTAATACCAAACAAGGTAAATTTCCATTTCATTGCTACAATTGTGGCAAGTATGGACACAAGATTGCAGATTGTTGGTATAATGAGGACAACAATCGTGGAAATCAAGCAAACATTGCTGAAAAGTCTGGTGAGAATTCTGAAACCTTACTTTTAGCCAGTGATAGTTTTTCTGCTGATAAGAACATATGGTTCTTGGATACTGGGTGTAGTAACCATATGTGTGGGAAGAAATAATTGTTTTCCGAACTAGATGAATCAGTCCGGTCTGAAGTAACGTTTGGCAATAAGTCAAAGGTGCCAATTTTGGGAAAAGGTAAAATCTCTATTCAGTTGAAGGATGGTACTCACAATTTTATATCCGATGTGTTCTATGTTCCTGAACTACACCAAAATTTGTGAGTTTGGGTCAGTTGTCAGAAAAATGATATAAGATACATATTGCTCAGGGGTGTTGTACCATTGAAGATGCTAAAGGAGTTTTGATTGCAAAGGTAAATATGTCCCAAAATCGTCTATTTCCTTTGAAAATTAAGCATACTCTCCTTGATTGCTTTAATTCTGAAGTTTGTGATGATAATTGGCTATGGCATATGCGGTTTGGGCATTTCCATTTCTCTGGGATAAACTATCTTGCGAGAAAGGAACTTGTTTCTGATTTACCTGTTGTGAATGTCTCTGATCGTATATGTGAGATTTGTGTGATTGGGAAGAAGCATATAGATCCCTTTCCCGTGGGCAAGTCAAGGAGAGCTACAAAACAGTTGGAGATTGTTCACTCAGACCTGTGTTCGTTGGAGGTTCCCTCACATGGAGGTTGTAAGTACTTTATTACTTTCATGGATGATTTCAGTAGGAAAACATGGGTTTACTTTCTGAAGCAAAAGTCTGAAGCATGTGATGTTTTCAAACAATTTAAGGCTTTTGTTGAAAAGCAGAGTGGTTATGAAATTAAAATCTTGAGAACTGATAGAGGTACAGAATATATTGCTTGTGATGATTTTCTGAAGAAGAAGGGTATTCAACATCAGATGACAGCTAGATACACTCCACAAAAAAATGGAGTGGCTGAGAGGAAGAATAGGTCTATCATGGATATGGTAAGGTGCATGTTGAAATCCAAGAATCTGCCTAAGCCTTTTTGGGCAGAAACTGTTGCTTGTGCTGTCTATGTGTTGAATAGGTGTCCAACTAAGAGTGTCCGGGATAAGACACCCGAAGAAGCATGGAGTGGGAGAAAACCCTCTATCAAATATCTCAAGGTTTTTGGATGTTTGGCATATGCACATGTGCCGGATCCATTGCGAAAGAAGTTGGATGATAAAGGTGAGAAATGCATATTCATTGGTTATAGTGACGTTTCAAAGGCTTATAAACTATACAATCCTGAAACTAAAAGGGTTGTTATAAGTCGTGATGTCACTTTTGATGAATATGGTGCTTGGGATTGGTTAGCTAAAGATGAAAGTTCAGTTGTTATTCCTGCTGTTGAAAATATTGTTGAAGAGCAACCGATTCCAGATAATGTCCAGTCTCCTTCACAGCCAGAGTCGTCAGTTCGGCGATCTCAGCGCGAGCGCCACTTACCAGCTCGCTTGCAAGATTATGTGTTGGGTCATGATAATGACCTTTCTGATGAAGAGATTGTTCAATTTGCTCTCTTTGCAGATTGTGATCCTTTAACTTTTGAGGAGGTTGCTACAGAAACTCATTGGCTTAAGGCAATGGATGAAGAGATACGCGCCATTGAAAAGAATGGTACCTGGGAGTTAACAGATTTACCTCCTAGGAAGAAGCCAATTGGAGTCAAGTGGGTTTACAAAATGAAATACAAGTCAGTATATCCAACTTGAAGACGGAGACATTTTTTCAAATTGAAGAAGGAAATTGGGATGACCAATATATCCAACTTGGTTTAAAGGAGGCAATGTTATAATAATATTATTATTAATATTATTAGTAATTAAACCAAGTCAAAGAATTTAATGAAAATAAACATGGGCGAGTCATGTATGTTAATGTGGAACATGCCTAGATTATAGGAGTAGTACATGGAGCATTAGCTTCCTATTTATTAGCTTTCTCTTAGTATAAATATGTGGTGTATTTTCATTTGTTAAATCATCCCAGTTAATAAACATTATTCATTCTAATCTTTCTCTCTCTCTTCCTATTTATATATTATTATATATAAATACATAGATATATTATATATAATATATATATTATATTTAATATATCTTACAGAAATTGATTCTCAAAATAAATTTATTTGAGTTGGAAAGGTTTGAAAGAAGCACTTGTCCCATATTAGTTTGGGCACTATTATATATACAATACCCTTTTAAAGGAAAAGTTTGAATTGTATAGCTTAGAGATCCTTCTTTGCTTGCAAATCAAATCCAAAATGAGCCTGAAAACTTTTTTTTTTTTAGTGTTACTAACTCTGTTCTTTCAGACTTTTTTTTTAGTGCTACGACTCTATTACAATGTAATAGTACAAAGAGTCAATACCGCAACCTCCTATATGAGGGTGTAATTTGGTGCCACTAGACCATAAATTCTTGGCTTGTTTGATAAACTCATTTACATTTACTACACATTCTTAAATAGTAAATGCATGCTACACAACATTTGAGAAAAGTACTACTCTGTATAATCATCAAGGAAAAGATTTGAGTGAATTGCGGGAAAGGCAGGACACGATCACTGTTTTGCCCACTGAATTATTAGTTTTGAAACCTTGTGCCTAATTTTATATTGTGATAGATACATGCATTCGATTATTAAATTAAATTTAAGACAAATAACCAGGGTCCAGGGGTGGATCCAAAGGGCAATGAGGTATAGTTGTCCTCTCCAACCCACCCTTTATATATGTGTATATAAAGAAAATGTTTTAATAGAAATTGTACAAGTAAATAACATATTATTATTATAATATATATAAATTATTGAACATTAAGGTAACTCTAATATATGTATTGTTCTTAAAAATTTAGGGTTCAAAACTTGTTAATTGCACCCATTTTTTATTACTATGCCCTTTAATTATATTTTTATTTGTGATATGATTATATTTCATATCTAATTTTATGAATATTTTTATTAAGTTTTAAAGTCTTATGATTTTTTATCACAATTGTCAATTAACAATATTTCTAGCTCCATTACGAAAATACGGAGTAATAATTAGTCCCATTATCATTCTTTATGAAAAATGTTAACAAATATTGTTAAAAAACTTGTTCTTTGAACAAGTGGTTGAAATTACTTTTATATATGACTTGACCAACTTGTTAATTTACATTAACAAGTTGAAAAATTATACTATTTCAATCAATCCTTTAGACATATCAAATCATACACAATTATTGGATAGGAAATTAACCCATTCGAATTGCCTTGGTAAAAAAGGGTAAAGTATTAATACGGAGTAGTTCTGTAGTTCGCAATGCTTTTTCGAATATGTATGTGGATTTCTTAATCCTTCAGGGGCCGTTTGGTTCACGGAATGTTAGATTACCTTAGGGAATGTAAGATTACCTTAGGGAATGTTAGATTGCTGGGAATATTAGATTACTGGGAATGTTAGATTCCTGTGTTTGGTTAAAATTGAGGTATGTAATATAATCATGTTTGGTTTAGGGTTATCTTATATATATAGTATCCTTAACATATTTTCATATATTTTAATAACTTTAATAATTAAATTAAATAAATAAGATAACGGTATCATGTATAATTACATGATTTTGAAATATTAACTAAAATCTTGAACTTGAAACTAACATAACGTAATAAAAAATATATAATATAATTACAATAATAATAATAATAATAATAATAATAATAATAATATTATTAATAATAATATTAATAAGCTAACATAAAATATATATCTTTAAATAATTAGAATTAAAATGACAAAATTCATAAATATGCAAAGTTATCTTACATTACCTAACAAAATGAAGGGAATCACATTCCCTTCAAAATCCTATGTGGAGGGAATGTTACATTCCCTGGGAATGTTATATTCCCTCAGAGAAAATGAACCAAACATAGGAATGTAAGCTCGGGAATGTCACATTCCCTTGGTTATATAATATAACCTGAACCAAACGCCCCCTCACTGTTTTGGTTTTCATCTTAATTTATGAATAAAGTGATAATAAGCCCTCGGGACAATTGTTTAGTAGATGAGTTGTTGTACACTTGTACTTGAAATTTTCTTTCAATAATATAATACGATTTGATCTCCACCATAGATATGAGCTCTATCAATTTAGTTTAGATTTGAGGTTGAGCTTTGGAATTTTTAGCATAAAATAATAAAAAGTGATACAAATATATGTGAGGTCTACTTTTGATTTGAATCGGGTTAAAACTAAATTGAATTGAATTTTGATGAAAATAATTAGTTCATTAAAAAGTAAATACAAATTGAAATTATTATTTGAGTAATTAGCCTATTTAGTAAACTCCACTACTGTGTAAAAATCCGTAAATCACATAAAAGAGATAAACTTTAATAGGTAGACCACAGGATAGACTTGACCAAGAAAGTATTGACAAGAATCGAACTCATAATCTTTAGACACAAGAATCATAACACCTACTTAGCCACCCCTTTCAAGTCACCCATGAATGATAGATGAATCAAATGGCACCTTAGTTTTGAGTTGCATATATTTGCAACAAAAAATACATTTATTCATAGATTCAACAAATCCATCCATATTTCGAAGTAAAAACAAGAAAGAAATTCTTCCTCATCAGTCAAGAACCAATCCAGTTGGGGTTCAGCCATAATTGAGGCGAAAAACGTCATTCTGCACGAAGAAACTTCCTTCTGCAGTAGGAATCAAGTGAAACATCTGCAACACAGAACAATCCATTACAATTTACGGTTGTGTTCTATAGCTATAGTACACCATACAAGTGGTTAAATCATGGAAGAAGAAAGGTATGTAGTAATGGACCTGGCTAAACCTGAGCGGATGCTCTTCTCCTGGCAATAGAAGGCTGCCACTCACAAAGATGATGATTCCGCCATCAAGGGATGATGGTTGAGAGTCGACGGTGCTAACCACATGGCGGCATTGCCCAAATGGCAAGGCGTTAAGCTTGGCACAGATGTCTTCCCCGCCCTGCAACTTCTGGCCCTCAAATGTTAGCATTGAGTTGGGTTGATAGAGGGAGCGAAGAGAGGGGCGGTCATTGTCGAAGAGATGGTAATAATGATCCACAAATGATCTCCCAACAACTTCAATTTGCTCTCCCATTCTCTGTTCTCAACAAACAACAAAGAAAAGCAAGGCAACAGAAGTAGGAAATGATTAACGGTTATCAAGAAAAAGAATCATAGTATGTATATATATATAGGCAATGTAAAGGGTATCTAGTCTGCTGCATGGGTAAGCAATTTAAAGTTGTGACAGAGGCATAACAAGTGCTTCTGTAGAAAAAGAAAAGAAAAAAAAAAGCTGTGAAATCTGTTTGAAGCAAACCAACCCTTCAAGCTTTCTGGCCGACCACCAGCACTTCTTTTACTTTTGTGCATATAATAAACAAAACCTGATTCAGAGATCCTACGCAAGCATGTTGCATGACTTTGAAAAAGGGTCATATATATCCCAGAGAGGATGGTTTAACTTCCATGGAGACAGGTTTGAGTCAGACCAGAATATATTCTTTCCTGGCCAAAAGCTCCATCATTTCACAAAATAAAAACTCCTGGCTCCTCAACACTAGTACGCATAGCTAAGTAATACTCCGTAATAAAGAGGAGAAAGAACCTTCAAGTCTGGGAAATCAAATGGATAAGAGATGGAGTTGGATTGCATAACATAGACCATATCTGTCCAATAAAAAAGGCTATATTCTTTGTAAAAAAACCTTTTGCCATCTACATAGTGTATCTGCACGGATTCTAATCAAATGCAACGATTTCCACAGAATGATACTCCATAATTATAAAGTAGGGCTGGATGCATAATAGTATCAGAGCAATGCCAGCATTATATTCATCTGTTCAAGGCAGAGATATGTAGCAATGCTGACATCAAATAGTCAATCAAATGCAGTTAAGGCAATCACAAGCTGGAATGAAATTGTTGTGGTTTCTTTAACCACATGCTATGTCCCCTTTATATCAAGGCAAATGAAAATGAACTAACTAATAAAGTTAAATCACTTAAATCTCAAGAATAGACACATCATTAGTAACTAGATTTGAGGACTCCATGGGTATCACTTCACCGAAGCAATAAGGTCTATAGACCTCACAATGCAGCCACGACCTGCAATGGGGCTTGGGAATAAAAAGTTCAAGATCTCTTACATGGAACATTAATTACATATACAAGAAAATTTCCCTGAAAGGGTTCTACACTTGGAAACAATACAACTCAAATAGCAGAATATCTGGCAAAAACCAGAATAGCATAGCCAGGTGATCCACACAGTGGATCTTTGACAACAACTTATTGTTGCAGAATTATAAAACCATTTACATGTAAATCTACTTCAGTCAACTATTTACGGGGAAAAGCTAATGAAGGAGAGAATTATAGAGCTGTTTAGACATCAATCTGCTTAAGTCAACTATGTATGACACTGATCTTAGAGAAAAATATTTCTTGGCATTCAATTGTTTATTTTTGCTGAAGTATAATAAGCAGATGACTTGAGTAATGTTTGAGGGCTATTCAAACCAGTTTAGTTGCCCTTCAAGGCAAAGAATCACAGTGGATGCATATCAATACTGTCAAGATTCTAAATTAATCTTCAAAGAAAACTTTGAATGGAAGTTGGTTAGAATATAATGAAAGGGATCAAGTCTGAGACACTTGGAAGAATCAAACAAGGCCAAATCTGCAAGGCACATAGAGGTTATGTCGTCTAGGAAAGAGATTCTGTATGTCAAATAGGTTTATTATATTCTATTAAATGGAATAAGCTAATGGTATGCACATCCATACATGTACTTGTGATATCTCCTAAAACCAGAGGAAACGTTACTTAAGTGGTTTTAGTTTCCAAGTGATTTCACATGATTACCATGTTTAGAGATTACACCAACCTTGCAAGAGCTTCTAATGATGGAGGAAACCCTGATGTTAAGTAGTTCAGGTTCAAAGGACTACATTAAGGAATCAACAGGAAGCAGAACTCTTAGTACAATAGCTAAGAGGATGTCAAGGTCAGGTTTTCTAAACAGTTCTTTGAAAAGCAACAAAACTCTTATGTACTAAAATCTTTTCCACGAAAATGCAACCAAATGCTTTTATGATGATGATACTATGCATATTTTCCTTCATAAGTATGCCATGAGAACTGAGAAGTATACTCCAACAGGCATTTTATGAAATCAATGACCAGGCAGATAAGATCACCAGCTACAGAAATTGGATATCACTTAAACTGTTAAGCATCATCTCTAATACAAAGTTGACACCTGTTCAAACATATAGTTACTTGCTCAAAGAACATGTAGAGCACAAAGAAGATTCAGAGAAAAAAATAAAAAAGCATTGCCATGAAATAGGGAGCTGCAGGATCAGTCAACTTTAAGAAGCTAGAACAAGAAGTTGCCCACATACATAATAAGCAGTGCATATTAGGCATACAATCCATTTTCAAAAGTACAACTAGCATATAAATGCTTTAATACAACGTGTAGTCCATACAAGTGAGAGGAATCTGGAAATTTTAGTTAATAATATTGTTTCAACAATACCATCGGACACAGAGTAAGCTAGTACAAAATTCATACCTACTAAAATCAGGCTAACTCAGTGAACCACGAATATAGATCATCACTTCACATCCAACTGGAAGGCCAGTAAGCATGTATCCCATAACCAGTCTTCCAATTATCCAAGGAAATCACCTTCTTGACAGCCCAGAATGAAACAAAGAGTGCGAAAGCCATGACTGACATCTGTGCACTCCTGCTCTTCACCCGAACCAGAACATGAGTCATAAAGGCTAACAACACTCCAACAATGGTATACAAGAACCCGATAGAGAATCCCTCAGCTCCCAGCTGCATTCCAGACCCTTGGTAAAAGAAGACCAACTTCCCAGGATCATTCTTATCAGCCAAAAACATAGGCATTTTCCTAATAATATTATGCATTACCCCTCCGACACTGAAAAAGTAGACGAATATCGCCCCAGCCATCCAAACATACTTATCGTGCAAAAGAGTATGACCAGTAAGAATCTTTTTTATTAAAAACGGACTCCATATCAGTAAAATGACCGCTATAAACATCATCTGCTTCTTAGAAACAACGGGCGGGCGATGAATCGGCCCGACCTCGAGCTTTGTTTTCGTTTCCACGAACTCCGCCATCGACTCCGCCATTCGGGAAAAATCCGAGGCGTCCATTTGAATTGAATCCTTCTTCAGGTCAGTAGCTGAAGGTGGGACAACACGAATGTGGGGCAAAGAATTGACTCCAAATTGCGAGAAAGTCTGCTGGGATTCCTGAAATTCAATGTTGAAGAAGAAGAGCTTGCTGTTGATCTTTGAATCGGGGTTGTTTGTGAGGAACGAGGATGCCAGGAGAGCGAACTCAGTCTTCAGGGCGGGCAAGGAGAGCTCCGTTTTCGAGTGGAGCTGCTGGGCGTCGAAGAAGATGAGGATAGAAAAGGGGCGAGGAGCAGGGACGGACTTGATGCGCTTCATGAGCGAGTCGGTAAGGTGAATTACGCCGGTGGGGGACTGCGATCGGAGGCGGGTCAACTCCGATACGGCATCGTTCGGAGACAGAGAATGGTTGGCTGAAACAAGGAGGAGTAGGAGGGCGGCAAGGAGAAGGAGCGTCGGAGTTGAAGAGATCGCCATTGTTCTCTTCAATTCTGAGGGTTTGCAATTGCAGGAGGAACAGAGGGGAGAGTTGAAAGGGGAAGACCGAGACTTTTAGGTCTTCCGGGTCATCGGGTTGGACTAGACTCGGATCGGGCATTCTATGTGATGTGGAGATTATGAGACTGTCCAGTAGTAAAGCGACACTTCATCATCAGATACAAGAATTGGGCCCTCCTACTTTCTTTCCATTTTCTTTTTGGGTCTTTAAAAAAAAAACCATAAAGCTTATTATTATCCTAAATTAATTTTCCATCAACCATTGGGTGATTTGGGTCCATTATTTTTCTTTTGATTTTTTAAGATGAATGAATGCAACATTTAGCATTGCATATAAGAACTAAGATTTTTTGGGTCTTTGGATTATTGTACGCCATTTTTTTTTTAAATAAAGGTAGATAATGCATAATCGAGTGGAAAGCCAAATTATGAATACAATGACGAGTGGAAAGCCAAATTCTTCACTCAAGTCATAGAGTGAGCAAATCGTGTCGTGGACTATCAATGTTAGTATTAACTTCATCACTTTCAAGTTTCAAGAACAATAAATCTTTCTATCTCATCTTGGAAATTTTCATATGTTTTTGGAAATTCCACATAAATTTTGAAAATACTCTCTATCTTAGTTTGAAAATCTTCATATGTGTTTGTCGTGTTTGGATATTACACCTCGATTTTGGTAATAATCTCTATAGTATTTTAGAAAAATCTCTATAGTATTTTAGAAATCTGCATATGTTTTCGAAATTACACCTAAATTTTAGAAATACTCTCTATCTTGTTTTAGTAATTTTCATATGATAGTATTAAATGTAAATTGCACCTAATTTTGTGAAAACTTTTATATGTTTTTTTAATTTCATATTACCTCCTTTGAGGATATATATAAAGCTACATGAACCAAAGATCTCACTTGTTATGTCAAATGACATCCCTCATCTAAAAATAATATTTATAAAACATCATAGCAGCTTTGCAAATAATATTTATCCCTCTATCTCGAATTTTGAAAATCCTAATTTCACCAGAATACTAGGATTCTTGGTATTGGCATGGAGATCCCAAAAGTTGTTATCCGTGAAGAGTGGCTATAGAACCATTGTTGGAAATTATGTTGGTAAAGTGGGCTCTTTTGATAAGTGGAATAAGTTGTGGTGCCTAAAAATTCCTCTAAAATGGAAAACCTTTCTATGGAGAGCTTTGAGTGATATTCTCTCTACCACTAAGAATTTACTTATAAGAGGGTGGAAGTTGATCCTTTGTGTGCCATGTGTGGTATCAATCAAGAAGACACTATACATTCTTTGGTATTGTGTGATTTTGCTAATTCCGTATGGCGCGAATCCAACCTTCCAATCCCCAACATCTTGACAAATGTTTTTCACACTTGGTTTGAAGAGGTTTTGAATATTCTAGACTCTAATCAAATGATTTCCACAGTTGCAATCTTATACAATATTTGGAGAGCTTGAAACGGGACGGTGCGAGAGCATTTCTTGCCAACGCCGAGGAGGTAGCTTCGTCCGCCGCCGCCGTGCATGCTTGGTGTAGCGTCCAGCCGAACGCCAGCCGTCAACCTCCCCCGGTTCAGGCCGCCATCACCCGCTGCTGCACCGGTGCGAAGATACTGGTTCGACGCCGGTTATAAACCCATGCCAAATTGTGCCATGGTCAGAGTTGTGCTATTTAGCGACGATAGAGGCTATATTGCGGCCTTCAACACCAAGCTGCCGAACTGGTTTTCTCTACTAATGGCCGAGGCTCTTGCGTGCAAAGGAGCCTTATCCTGGCTAAGGGGACGGGGATAACATAGGGTGGAACTTCACACAGACTGCTTGACTCTCTCGCATTACTTGTCCTCGAGCGGAGGTCCTTTGCGTTCTTAGGTCAACTATGCTATTAATGGTTGCAGAACTTATAGTGCTTCTTTTACTTATTGCTCCTTTAAGTTTATTCCTAGATCAGCTAATTTAATAGTTCATACACTTGTTTCTTTAACTTTTGCTCAGAATATTATTATGTACTGGCATCCTATCCCTCTCGACATAGTGTATACTGAGTAACTATTTGTGTCACATCCATTGATTCGCCTCCATCACCGCCTCCAAGATAGAAGCAATAAGGGGCCATTAAGCTTAGTACCGCTGAAATTACACAAATATTTGCAACTTTTTAAGAAATCATAAACAACATAAACAGCCAAGTGGCCAACCATGCATATCCATTCGATCTAAATCTCAATCAACCTCAGCTCTCCAATTAAAAAGAGAACCTACAAGGCTTCATGTCCCCTTCATTCCTAACAATTTTATTATTATTGTTCATACAATTTCGATGATCTAAAGTCTTAAGCATCAGCAATTTCTTCATTCTCGGCGGAGGCAAGGATGAGCTCCGGCGCTGCAACTTCGCTTGCACTCCCATCCAACGCATTTGGTTCACCCAAAGCCTTCAACGCCAAGTGAGCCGCCTTCTGCCCTGATATCATCATCGCCCCAAATGTTGGCCCCTGAAACAAATTCGATCATACCCAGAATTAGAATTAGTGTTTTCATTGATTTTAAGTTCAATAATGAAATGAAATGAATGTTAGTAATTGATGATCACCATTCTTGGAGCTCCATCAATTTCTGCGACTTCCATGCCGGTGACGATCATCCCGGGAACAATCTCCCTGGTGAGCCTAACGATTGCGTCTTCGGCGGTGTTCATGTCGAGGGCCTTCATTCCGGGCACGGAATCGATCATTCCGATGCTCTTCAGCCGCTTAACGCCTGTGGCGCCGAACGGTCCGTCGTGGCCGCATGAGCTCACGACAATCTTGGCCTCCATAACGTTGGGATCCATACAAGACTGGGTGTCGTGGTTCATCGACACCAGAGCCCAGTTGGTGACCACTCCGCCCACTCGGCCGTTCTTCACGATCAGATCCTCCGCCGCCACCGCGTTGAACAGCTTCACGTTCGGCCTGGCCAGCAGCTTGCTCATGATGGTGGAGGTGAAGAGCGCCGCGTGTTTGATGACAACGTAGTTGTCTGCCTCCTCGTACTCCACTTCCAGCTCGTCCAGGAACACCTGCGCCGGTTTCCGCACCACCATGGCGGAGAACAGCTGTCCTCCGAGCCACGCGCCACCGCCGGGGCTGACGGACTGTTCAATAATGGCGACGCGGACGTTGGGGTTCTTGCTGATCTCGTAGGCGCAGGAAAGCCCGGCGGAACCAGCTCCGACCACAATAACGTCGGTGTCGGCGTAGGTAATCATGTCCGTCATGTATCTCCGGGTCATTTCACGGGCGACGATGGATTCTTTGATGGGTTGAAACTTGAAGGAATCAAGGCTGTAAGGGGTGTGCGATGCAGATACTGAGAGGTTGTGATGAGAGGAAGCCTTGACGGCCTGAACGCGAGAAGAAACAACGGGCGTTCCATTGAACGATGATTTGGCGGCATCGAAGAAAGATGGTTTGAGTTTAGAGGAGAGGGAGGAGGTGAGAGTAGCGGCGGCCATGGATGGTGGCTATGAAGATATGATAGATGATAATGTTATCTGATCAGATAGGGAAGTGGAGAGTGCAGTGAGGATGAAGAGAATGAAGGGAGTATATATTTGGAAATAAAGCGTTGAGAGCAAAAAAAATATCTGAGAGGTGGGGTAAGATCAGATATTGAGATTCATAAAATCACAAAGCATTCAAAAAAGTTGTGGTTCTCTTGGTTTATGATTTGGGATTTATGATGATCACACCACTATCTTCCTTCCAATTCTTGTAGTATCCCAATGCGCACTATAATATCTTGCATAGTTGCAGTAATCCCAACGGTCACTATAATATCTTGCATAGTTGCAGTAATCCCAATGGTCACTGTACTATAATATCTTGCATCTTGCATAGTTGCAGGCTTGCAGTTATTATTATTCTTCCCCAACTTAACCGATGTGACCAATTGAGAACAGTATATCTAAATTGACACTGTCTCAGATATTATTTTTATATTATTAAATGAAACTGTAGTTATATCAAAATGATACTGTAGTTGTGGTGAAATAAAACAGCAGTGTATATATCAAAATATCGGTTATATCGAAATGAAACTGTAGTTGTGTTTGAACCGAAACTTCAGTATATACCAAATGAAACTGAATAACAGAGTTACTTTTTGTGGAAGGGTGCGGAATGGCGGGAAACAGATGCCGTTTCTTTTCATTAAACAAAACGATGTCGTTTTAATGCGCGGTGCATAATCGATTATGCACCGCGGTGCACGATATAATTTGCCACCAATTGAGGTGTCAATGCGGATTATTGCAGTTATTATTATTATTATTATTATCATTATCATTATTATTACAAAATGACATTTTGATATTGAATTAATTTCACTTTTGGTCCCACGACTTTTGATGTTCTATCACTTTTGGTGCACAACTTTAAAATTTTTTAATTTTGGTGCCTAACTTTGTTATTTTTATTAATTTTGGTCCTTTCGGCCAAATTGATAGTTAAATGTTGTTGGATTTTATATTGTTAGGGGTAAAATTGTCATCCCAATGAAATATCTTCAATATCTAAACAAAATCACCGTAAAATCATATCTATAGGTGTTTGATGATGAGAATAATGGGGAAGATGGGCAGAAACCAGACAGATCTATGGGATTTATAGTTTCGACCATTGGCAAACTCTTATTTTCCTCTTAATATGATTTTTCTTTCGTTTAAATATTGAAGATCTTTCTATGGGATGACGATTTTGCCCCTAAAATATAAAATCTAGAAATATTTGACCGTCAATTTGGCTAGAAGGACCTAAACTGATAAAAATAACAAAGTTAGGCACCAAAATTGAAAAAATTTAAAGTTGTGCACCAAAAGTGATAAGAACTCAAAAGTCGTGGGACCAAAAGTGAAATTAATTCTTTTGATATTTATATCATTTCTTTCTTTCAATTCTCAGTAATTCTATTTATACTACCAAATAATGTAATTTGAATTTCTATTTTACTTTCACCTTCTTATTTTTGTTTACATAATTACAATTCTTTTCCTTCTCAATTTCTTCCTCCCAACCAAACGTCCTACAGTAGATTTCATATGTGATTTTGATGTCAAACATTGTGTCTAAAATTAACTAACACAGCTAATATGGTGATTCGCAAATATTAACTTTGATGATCAATTATTGATAAGATATTTCTTTATATATTACTTTTTATTTTTCATGAAAAATGGGATGAATTAGTAACTTATGATTACTCTCAATTAAGTTAATAGTAGAATATAGTCAAATTATTAGTTAATGAATAAGAGTGTGTTTGAAAAGCAGGAAAATGACTTATGAAAAATGAGTCATTGTTTAAAAAATATTTTCCTTTCCAGTGTTGTTTCATTCTAGAAAACTGTTTTTGGCGTGTTTGGTTCATTTTATGGAAAATGAGCATAATTATTTTTAATTTTAAATATTTAAAATATACAATGATGGTGGTGGTGGTGACGGCGGCGGTGGCGAGTGGTTAGCTGCTCCACTGCTGCAAACAGGAAAATGACTTCTCCTAAAAAAAAAAAAAGTTATTTTCTGATAAATCCCTTCTATTTTTCATTGACCACACATCTTTTTCCATTGACTTCCATTCTCCTCCTCTAGCCAAACACTAGAAATCCAAAAATTAATTTTCAGAAATCATTTTCCGAGTTTCTAAACGCACCCTAAAATTAAAACACCATCATAAATGAAATTTAACTCTTTTGTTTTTTATTTGAGGAGTGGGGATTAAAACGAAAATTAAATCTATTAATTTATTATTTGAGGAGTGTTTAACTCTTGGCCACTTTACCCATTCACCAGTCCACCTTCCCCGATCTCTAGATTTGAATATAATCAAATTATTAGTTAATCACTAAGAGTGTATTTGGAAAGCAGGAAAATGAGTCATTTTTTAAAAAAATATTTTTCGTTTCTGTGTTTGGTGGCATTCTAGAAAACTGTCTTAGCGGATTTGGTTAATTTACTGGAAAATGATCATAATTATTTTTAATTTTAAATATTTAAAATATACAATGATAGTGGTGATGACGACGACGGGTGATTGGCTGCTCCACTGCGACAAACGAAAATGACTTTTCCTAAAAAAAAAAAAAAGAAAGTCATTTTCTAAAAAATCCTTTCTATATTTCATTTACCACACATATTTTATCATTGACTTCCATTTTCTCACTCTAACCAAACATTGAAAATCTGAAAAATAATTTCCAAAAATTATTTTACGAGTTTCGAAGCACACCCTAAATTTAAAACACCATCATAAATGAAATTTAACTATTTTGTTTTTTATTTGAGTAGTGGGGATTAAAACGAAAATTAAATATGTTAATTTATTAATTGAGGAGTGTTCAACTCTTGGACACTTTATCCATTCACCAGTCCACCTTCCCCAATCTCTAGATTTGAATGTAAAATAAGTTCAATCTCCATTTCTTTTGGTTTTAGAGGTAAAAATATAAATAAATAAGACATGAGAGGTTCAATTATAATGACATATCTGCCCTTAATACCTGTTTTATTTTCACATGAAGGTGGCTAGTAAGCTAGGCCTTGAGTAGCCCATCTAGTTCGGCCCAATTATTTTCCATAAACGACCCTAAATTTCAAAATAGGCCGTCTGGCATCCTATGGCCTTATCCGTAGTTTGGACTAAAATCTTAAACATTAAGCCCATTAGACAAAAGGATTTAAGGTTGCGACGAAAATTATTGTCAGTTATGAGCGATTTATTAATATTGTTCTTCTTTCCAAAAGATTGAACCCCAACCCTAAAGACCCCCACATCCCGGCCCGACAGAGCATTTGGGAGGATGTAAATTATGGTAGCTCAACTGAACATGAACCACAGAGGCTAGACCTTTGCTTACTGCGCACAAGGTTAGATCTTTATTTACTGCGCATAAGGAGCCCCTCACTTTGAGGGGTTACTCCCACACTGTCGCTGGTGAGACTCGACCCCTGATCATTTTTTCCAACTTTAATATTGGTCTTGGTTTTATTAGTGGTGGACCAATATAAATTTAAAAAAGAAATTATCATGAAAAATAAATGGGTACGAGAAAAAATTTGTGTGGAAACTATAAACCACAAACTTTTTGGGTTGGTGTTAAATTAAATTTCAATATACTTTAGAGAGCTTTGGAAATGACTTTTATTGAACCAATGATGGTAATGTCCAATTTGCTCATTAGTTGCATGACCTTTTATAATAGAAGGGAAGGGTAGTGTATTCTTAGTCATTCATGACCTTTCATGGTGGAGATCAGAGTAATTACCCTTCATGGTGGGATAATGATCTATCATCATTATTGTGGAAAGTAGCTGTTTATGAAGATTTATGCCCTCATTTTTTTTTCCGAAAGAAAGAATGATATATTATTAATGCAAACTAGAAATCAAAGAGCAGATACAATTGAGTGGGATGTGATTCCAAACTCGGGAGTCAACTGAGAGCCAATCACCCTAGTTAATGTATGGGCAATCTGGTTCGCTGACTTTCCAATGTATACGCAAGAGACATAGTCGGAATATGCTATACGCTTACTACATGAGAAAATGGCTAGATAGGCCCTTATGGGATCGATTGAAGATGTTTTTCCTTAGATCGTTGATTGTGTTTAAGCTATCAGACTTCTGATTTCACGGTCTTTTAGCCAAACAGGTTCCCCCTTACAACTTAAAGCTTCAGCCACTGCCAGGGATTGCGGGTAGTTCAACGGACCATTAGTTGCATCAATGAAGTCACCTTCGTTAGAGACCAATATCGCACCGACTACGAAGAATTTTTAGAAAAGGATAGTTTGACAAAATTAATCTTATGATTCATAAAGTTAATTTGTTGTTCGGTCCAGCATTGTCATTCGACATGTAAAAACTATTGGCCGAGCCATTGGGTCTATACCATCAATAGGAATGACCTATACTTTAATGGTCGAATTACGAGCAGTCTATTACGATTTAATATTGGTTCATATTAATTGTTTTTTCTTTCTTTCTTTTTATTAAAAAAAAAAAAAAAAAAAAACAGGGTCACTGTGAAATTTGGTGCTAGAGAGTAAAATGGGACAACGGACACGATAAAATATCGAATACGACACTGTACTGCATGCGCCTTTTGGTCTTGTAATAAATACGGAGTAATATTAAAAAGAGTAAATACCCAAAATGGTCCCTCGACTATAGCTAAATTTACAAATTGGTCATCGACTTTCAATTTCAACCAATTAAGTCCTTAACTTTGCAATTTTGACACGATTTGGTCCTCCATCTATTTGACCGTTTGTTGACCGTGATCGACGATCTCCAGAAGAACCTTCAGCTCTTGTCGGAGCATGTGGAGGCCTCTAGGATGACGTTGCACCTGTTCGGAAACACGTCGTCTTCTTCGCTCTGGTTCGAACTCAACTACATTGAATCCAAAGGGAGGATGAAGAAAGGCGACCGGATTTGGTAGATTGCTTTCGGCAGTGGATTCAAATGTAACAGTGCGGTCTGGAAATTCAACCGGAACCTTAAAAAACCGACGACGGACCATGAAATTACATATATATCCTCAAAAATCACAGTCAACAAATGGTCAAATAGACAGAGGACCAAATTGTGTTAAAATTACAAAGTTAAGGACTTAATTGGTTGATATTGAAAGTCGAGGACCAATTTGTGAATTTAGCTATAGTCGAGGGACCATTTTGGATATTTACTCTATTAAAAATTGGGGTAGAGTATGTGAGAAGATAAACTTGTGTAATTCATTTATCGTAAACATAAGCCTTAAATAAGATACAAAGTATGAAAGCAGGAAATAGTTACACCTGAACCACAAGATTAGACCAATAAACAAATATAATAAAAACACATATAACAGAACAGACTAAGTCTTAACAGAGTACAAGTACGTGCATATTGGTTATTACAAATATCATGTTCGAGTGTTAGAGAGAAAAATTGAAGAATGTTTGTTGATCTAGAAGAAGATGATGTCTAAATGCTACTGAAATCTCTTATTTATATATAATAACATGGGGGAGTTGGCAGCTCTCTCTTCATAGCCCAATATAAATCCTACCTATGCTCTCTAGACCCAACATACATCTCTATTCTACTTCGGACTCCATCACTCTTTTGGCCCGTTTGGTTCACAGAAAATATTTGAGAAATTGAATTGAAATTCAATGGAATAGAAATTACCAAGAAGATTAATTCCATTATTTAGTTGGTGAAAAAAAAATTACTTGCAATATTGATTTCATTAATTGGTTTGAAAATGTAAGGAATAATGAGTATAAAGATTAATATGGTCTACATAATAATAATGATAATAAAAGTAATTGTGATTTTTAAATTAAAATATTACAATTTATAAATTACAATATCATAAATTAAAATATTATAATTATATATATATATATATATATATATATATATATATATATATATATATATATATATTTTATTATAATATAATAAAAATTATTATACACATTTTGGTGTAAGGTAATTAATAATTTTCTATGGAGGCAAAATAGTCCTATCAAGTACTACTTTGTTTCCAATGTCTATGAAAAACAAACTACCAAGGTTGAGCCTTGGAAAACATTTTCCTCATATTTGAGGAAAACATTTTTCTTAAAAAAAGTTTTAATTACATCCAACCAAACACCTTATTTAAATTCAGGTGCAATTCATGTCAAATTATACCATGGGTCCGGGTCTACCTTGCATTGTAGACTCTGATTCAAAAATAACCTTCCGATTCTGTAAATATAGTTAACACATTCTGTACCTGCAGTTGATAGTTTCTGTACATGTAGCTATCATATTATGTGTCAACAATTATCAAGTCAGATTATGTATCTATAGTTGACACATTATGTACCTGTAGTTGATAGTTTATGTACTTGTAGCTATCATATTATGTGTCAGCAATTATCAAGTCAGATTCTATATCTATAGTTGACACATTCTGTACCTATAGTTGATAGTTTCTGTACATGTAGCTATCATATTATGTATAAGCAATTATCAATTTATTTGTTTGCATGTACAAAAACTGTTAACTAAAGGTACATAATTTTTGTATCAATATTCACAATGCAATATGAACACTGGTCCATGGTATAACAATTGGCAATTCCTCCCTGAGGCTTCAACTAGGAAAGAAAAAGTGGCAAGGAAATATATGTGGCTAAGGAGAAGCCAAGTAAACTCTCCAAATGCTTGTGTACTTAAACTTGTTTTAATGGTCATGGAGTAGTAGGTGACTATAAATATCGTAACACGCACCTATTCCGTCCACAAATAGAATATCAATATTGTTTGTAATTCTATATATAATTGGGCTTCGCGACATGAAAACTAAACCAAACCAATTATATATACACAATATTTGACGTCTGACGTTAAGCGGATACACAAACGTGAATACATGATGCACTGTTAAGTGATGTCGGTCGAATGGTCGATTATGACAGGTTATATATATATGGTCCAATTTCAAATCATTTGGATATATATCTGCAAACCTACTTAATTTAAAACCACATATGCGTTTGATCGGGGGAAAAAAAGGCCACATATACGTGCAGTCCAATCTAATTTATCATGGGGCCAAGAAACAAAAAGAAAAAGAAATCAAGTGAATAAAGAAATTGTTGAGAGAATACCACTCATATGCATATAGAGACACACACGTACTGCTTATATATAGCAACAGATACACTAACCAAACTAGGAATATGCTATGTAGACGCTCAATAGTTATATTGAATTTTGATCAATTTAGAGTACTTAAATTGTTATCGAATAAAAATGTTTGAAAGTTTTTTATTATTATATTTATGAGAAAAAGTGAAAGTTCTTATATTAGTTCTTATATAGAAAAAGTTTGTTCAGAGTGAACAACTTTTGGGTTAGTATTGTGAAGTTCAAAAACATTTCTAAGTTATATTTACAATGATAGTTTTGAATTTAAAATAATAAGAGACAATTAAATGAGAACCCAAAATCAAAAGAAAAATTCATTTTAAAACACCAATTTGATAAATAAGAGAACCTTTTAAATTTAAATATCACGTACTTCATATAAGTATAATGTACAAGTTAATACATTTAACAATATTATTTAATGGCATTAATAACTTATTAGAAGGAAAAGAAAAATGATAAAATCAAAAGTAATTTCTAAGTGTACAAAAAAATAATCATAGTGTTCAACCAACTCAATAACCCTACATACATATTAATGACCTAGTACAAGCTAGAGTATATAAGAGTTCTTTAGAAGTTGTATTACACTATGAATTTAACTTGGTAAATAAAATGAGTCGAGTATAAACAATTATGATTCAGATATGTATGTTTGTGAGTTTAATTGGCAGCAAATCAATGGATAGTTTTCTATGGGTTGTCATTGTGCTGGATTAGAGGATTCAAATGGGTGGAACTGGAAAGCGACTCAACACAATACATGACAATTGAAAAGATTTTGAAGGGAGGAAACAAGAAGAATCCATATGTGCATATCCTTAGAGCTATATTTAACTTGGTGATTGAGGTGGGATTGGAGATGCACTATATATATCGTATACATCATGAAACAAACTTTTATATATATGGACTGGATAACAACACATCTGGATGATAGACAATTTGGATTGCAAGTATTTGACTCTGCCAAATAGGGTGCAATCAAATCTTGACACCCAATAGTTATGGAGATACATGATCACATTTTGTGTATCTTAACTTGATCGAAGTATTCCTACATATTAAAAAAAAAAAAATTGTTGAGTCTTTCCTTTGATACTTAACACATAAATTTTATGTCAATTAAACTTCACCAATAAGTACATTTTAGTATATCATTTATCATTGGCATGCCATTTTTATTTATTATTTATTTATTTTTAATCGAACCAACTCACATGCACTGCACCCTACCCCTTCATTATCCTCAATTCCTCACTAACATATATATACTCCGTATAATACTTACTATTCATGAAAAAAACTTTAAAAAAAAAAAAACAAGAAACAATGGGTTTTCGATTATTCGTGGAAGCTTAGGGAAGATTTTTTTTCTCCGACTTAGAATGAGAGATGGAGAGAGAGACAGAGAAGCGGGTAATGGAATGGATGAATGATGAAGGAAGACAAGACTTGGAAGAAGGAGAGCCATTTGAATATAATGAGGTGGTACAGATTTGCTAAGTTCTTAATGAATGGAAGTTGTTCGATCTGATATTCATCAATTCCAAGGAAATGTTGATGGTAGGGTTGAATTTATGTAACGTTAATTAGTTGTACAAAATACAAATGAAAGCTAAGGAAGGGGGAGTGAAAAAGCTAAGGAGAAGAATATAATCAATTGAATTGTATGATCCATGTTGTTTATGCATCTTGTTGAGCTACAGAATCAAAAAAAAAAAAAAAGAAAAAAAAAAAAAATCTTGGGTGTAATGGCGAGCTACGTGTTTTTCTCTCAATTCATAAATTCATCACTCTCGTTCAATCCTCATATGATGATGATTATTATTATTATTATGAGTTTCGCGTTCTTTATTGCTAACTAGTTGTACTATGATTCCAGGTGACATATAATGTGGCCTTGAATCTTAGCTAGCTTGTAGTATAAATATCTTCCCACACCTCACATTTCATGAATCACACTTACAACCTATCTAGCTAGCTTAGCCCGCAGCTACCACTACTATACCTTCATATCTTCATCCTCTTCTTTCTACTTCTTTAATTTGTTTATCTTCAAGTACAACACTGAGGAGAAGAAAAGCCATATATAATAAGTACAATACTCAACATATCCTTTTATCTTGCATGGTATATATTATTGTTCTTGGTTTTTACTCCTGTCTTTGATTTCTGCATTTGTTTCATTTCATCCATTTTTGCATCAATTTCTCTCACCTTAACATCTGATCTCAATGTTGAGTATAATATATGTATAAAAAATGAAATGTATAATATGTCAATTTAACCTTATAATTAAAATGAAACAGATTCATTATTACATGCATTCTCATCCCTGGCATTTCACATGTTATGCATCAATCAGTATAGCATATATTAACGTTCTTGATTTTTACTCTTGTTTTTACTTTCTGAAAGTTGCATTTGTTTCATTTCATCCATTTTGCGTCAATTTCTCTCATCTTAACATCTGATCTCACTGTTGAGTATAATATATGTATTAAAAAAAATGTATGTAACCTTATAATTAAAATGAAACAGATTCATTATTACATGCATTCTCATCCTTGGCTTTTCACATGTTATGCATCAATCATATATGCTCGGCAAAGTTTAATTAACATCCCAAAGTAGTAGTGGGCAGGAGATCCGGTTTTACATAAATGCCTCCACTCAACGTAAAGACAAGAAGTTTAAAACAATATTAAACATGATATAGCAACATGTAGTGAATGTACTAATGTACGATGCATGTCATCCACTTGTTAGTTGTCGGGTGTAGTTTGGTTAGTTCATATTGACGACTTGATAATATATATATGTAACTACCAACTTATATGGTAACTTAATAATCTTAAGATCTTCCTAAGTTTTGAGTCCTTTCCTAGTTTATTTAGAAATATATTATGGATACTAAGAACTTATTAGTTTGAACATTTCTATACAATTGTAACCAAACAGTCTGTATATTGATTACAAGTACAAGTAATATTACACATACTCTTAATTTTAATTTTATTCCATTTTTTACTATGAATTTAATTTTTACCATATTTTTTACTCTGCCTATGTCGCATGTAATATTACACATACTCTTAATTTTAATTTTATTCCATTTTTTTACTATAAATTTAATTTTTACCATATTTTTTACTCTATGCCTATGTCGCATGTTCATATTTATTTAGAAATAACTTCTATTACCAATTTTCTCTTATATTAATAAAATCATGATATAACCAATTACATTGTGCTTAGATGACAAGTCTGTGGTTCTCTTTGAGGGAAGGTCATAGTAATTCAAAAAAAAAAAATCACAATATATTCCCCATTTTCAATTCTTTTTCTTTTTTTTTTTTAGCTCAAAGGTATCCTCCAGCCGATCGTCAGAAGACTAATCCCCCGTCCCTACTAGTTACCGGTGGTCTTATATAACGGGGAGTAATATACGGAGTATCATTTTCCATAGAGTAAAGAACTGAAGCAAATACACCTTCTGACAAGAAGTCAAATCAGTTCCCCAGATTGGTGTTCATGCATGTTTTCATTGACTTGGAATTTTCAAGAAGCCTCATAAATTGTTTTTTTTTTTAAAAATTTTTTTATTTTAACCTGGATAAGATTACCGTACCCAGGAACGATTAAGACTAGCTGTTAATTAATAATTAGAAGCTAATTAATTGTCAAACATGACCTACACCTCACAAATAGCAAGCATGCATGCATGAACTTCATCAATATAATTCCAGTTAATATATTTCTGGGTTTTTTTTTTTTTTTTTTAAAAAAAGTCTTTGGAATGTTGTGATTAATTGCTGGATATTAATTGTTCAATGTTTTAGCTTTCAAGCATGGGAGACATCGGCAGGGCCGGATTTTAGGCTGTGCAAGCTGGGCTACCGCACAGGGCCCCCAATTTTAGAGGGGCCCCAAATTTTAGAGGTCCAATATTTAATTTTTACCTAACTAGTTTAGAAATAAAAATAAAAAGTTTTCAATTAAATCTAAAAAGGTTCTATGAAGAGATGGTAAGAATGTGTATTTAGTGTATTTTCACTTGGAGGTCAAAGGTTCCAAACTTGCATATATTGATTTTAAAAATTATTATTTTAGTAGGCCACATTTATTTATCAGAACAGGGCCACAAAAAGTTAAAATACGACCCTGGACATCGGAGAATCATCGGATCCACCATTCGAGGAGGCGTACAAGAAACTTTTTGACGAATTTAACCCGCAGAGATTAAGCGAAGGGGACGAGGTTTTGGTGGGGGATGAAATGGAGCTTCCATTGATTGATCTGGAAGAGCTGAGCCGAGGAGAAATGGCAAGAGAGGAGTGCAAGAAGAAGATCGCCAGAGCTTCTCAGGAGTGGGGTTTCTTCCAGGTCGTGAACCACGGAATTTCACGGGAGATATTGGAGACGATGAGGAAAGAAGAAGTGAAGCTGTTCAAGAGAACGTTCAAGGAGAAGGCTATGGCGGACAAGATGTTCAACTTCTCGGAGGGGAGTTACCGGTGGGGATCACCGTCTGCTTCGCGCCTGAGAGAGTTCTCTTGGTCGGAAGCTTTTCACGTCCAGCTCAGCGATATCTACGCCGACGGCGACTCACCGGCAGCTGCCTCAATGCCCAACCACCACCTCAGGTACGGTACTTCTTCTCCCCCTCCCCACCATGCATGCATGAAACTTTAATAATATTTTAAGTTTTTTTTTTTTTTTTTTTGAAAACATAATATTTTAATTTAAATTATATTATTAAGAACTTTATGTAATTATTATTATGGAATAATAAAGAAAAGAAAAAAGGGGAAAGTGAAATGGAAAGGCCGACACACACACCATCTCCAGGTATGGCGTGTGGTACGACCAAATTTGCCATATATAACTAAACATGGCTTTTAGATTGTGGACAAGTTTCAATCTGAATATACTAGAATGTTGCGTTGTTTTTTAGCCAGGAAAAAAATATCTTCCACAAACATATCCATCCACACATTTTTATGGTAAAAACATATCTCGTGACTGATATGATCCATCCATTTCGCTAGATTAACGATTGCGAGTTGTTAAAAATTAAAGAGAAATTTGTGAGATTATTTTAAAAAATTATATATATATATATATATATATATATATATATATATATATATATATATATATATATATATAAACTAAAAATTTAATTATTGATGAATCCTGATGAACGGTCTATATATATGTGTGTAGCATTTTTATATATATAAAAATTAATACAATTATTAAGTTGAGTTAGTTAAAAAAATTCATTACTGAACATGAAGTACGTTTTAAAAGAACAAAATTGTGATACTGATTTTTTTATTATTATTAAAGTCTCATTTAAATTTAATTACCTAAACTTTAAGGGTGGTCACACATGAATTATTCTTTGCTACCATAAAGACATAAAGTTGTATGCTTTTATTTGATTTGTTTTTCATATATGGCTTATGGACTATAGTTATTGCTGCTACTCCATGCAATAATTGAATAAATAGAGACTAATTTAGCCAGATAATTATTATTCCGATTCCAGCTCAATAATGCGACAGGTGGCGACATCTTTGTACGAGCTAGGGCAAAAGTTGGCTGCAATCTTGGCGGAGAAGGTGGGCCACAGCCCGACATACTTCCAAGAAACATGTTTGCTGACCCACTCTTACATTCGAATGAATCGTTATCCTCCACGCCCCAACACCTTTGGCTTTGGTTTGATGCCTCATACGGACAGCGACTTCCTCACCATTCTGCACCAGGATGACGTGGCTGGATTGCAGCTTGTCAAACATGGAAAATGGGTGTCCGTTAAACCCAACCCAGATGCACTTGTTATCAACATTGGTGATTTGTTTGAGGTAGTTACGATCTTCGTTATTTGTGTCATCACTTATAGCTTATTCGTACATGTTTTATATGTAACGTGTCATGACTAATTAAAGGGATTGCTGGTTGTTATGTGTGTGCAGGCGTGGAGTAATGGGATTTATAGGAGCGTTGAGCATCGAGTTGTTACTAATAGTACGAGGGAGAGATTCTCAACCGCTTTTTTCTTGTGTCCATCGTATGATACAGTGATTAGCTCTCCTTTTGAGCCTTGTTTATACAGGAGATTCACTTTTAGGGAGTTCAAGGAGCAGGTCGGAGAGGATGTAAAAAAAATTGGTCATAAAGTGGGCCTTTCTAGGTTTCTTGTACGTTGTGACTAATCATTCATAACTTACAATTTTGCCCATCTGTACTACTAGTTATTGATCCACTCAAATTAGCATGCATTTGTCAAAATAGGAATCAAATGACATTGATATTCAGTGTCAAAGACTTATAATCAAGTGACACTTACTATCAGCCAGTGACTAAAAATAAAATGTAAAGCTACATGGTATATGTAGCTAATATTCTGAGTTTGTAGTTTTGTACTAAACTATCTTACTTACATATGAGCAGGCCAGGTAGCATATGTATATGTTCGATTCTTCTATGTATGTGTACATCAGTTTCGTTGGTTTAGATTTACAGCATAGATCGACCAACATTCTTAATTAAGAGCAGTTTCATTATCTCCACCAAGCTTGGTGCCAATGGATAGTGTGAAATATATCAGTAAAATGGTTCCCATGCTTGACCTGTCAACAATTTCATAACTTAATTAATATATCTCTACTCTGCCAACTTTAATTTACCTCAAACAGATCATTGATACTCTTCACTTTTTCAGAATATTAAAGAGTCGCGTTTCGTTTTAATTAATTGTATATAATTATATTCTTTTTGTATGCACAATACTAATTAAGCACATTATTATATATTCTAGAAAATAAATATGGTGAAACTTACAAGGTGGCAAAGAAGAGAAGGATCCTTCTGGGATCAAGGGTCCAAGAAGAGGACGGAAGCCGCCGGAAACCAAACTTCTTGTCACCGATTCTTCTTTCAGTCGGGGAGGAACTGATAATGTCGCCGCCGGTAACGACGGTTATCTGATTATTAAAGGGTTGCAGAGCAGGGGAATCGGCGGCCAACCCCGCAGTCACTATCATCGGCTTTTCAGGAGTGCTAGCTCCGTGTGAAACAGCTGCAAATTTAATAAAAAATTCCAGACAGAATATACATTAAAAAAAAAAAATCAAACAATATTATCTTCATTACCTACTTCTCATGTATGGGTACCCCACGGCATATTATATAGTTAATTAGTATACATATATGACTACAATGCAGCAACCAACCATTAATGTGGTAATATGTATATTATATATACTTCTGCAGAGTCATCATTTTATTTTTGTGTTTATCAACTAACTAAAACCCACAAGTTATAAATAATTCAATATGTTTGAAACAGTTAATAAGCAATGTTGGATAAATCTAAAGATTATTACTTCTCGACCTTAGCTCAAGGAGTCAAGGTCTTGATTTAAGCTAGGCTTTCCTAAAGTCGTGAGTGGGCCTTCAGCCCGAGAAGAGATTGACGTGGGGTGCAAGGCACCTTTGATCATGATTAAGGAATTCAATATTTAATTTATACCTCAATCTACGCATAAAATCAACAAGTAGATTATATTGCTAATGTAATTTAGAACGAATTTGGTACAGTGTTATAATAGTGAGATATCATAAGTCATACACACAAAATATGTTTTTTTCTCATAATGAGTCTTGTAACACAAGTTATGAATAATTAAAGTAGATACAAAATCATTCATGGTAAAAGAAAAGAAAAAAGTTTAACCTCTTGGTGATGATGAAGATGCGATGATGGAATTCTCATTGGTTGCATTTTGATGATTGGTTTTCTTCACTGACCCTTTTCTTGCCTGACTCCTCTGCAACTTATATTAGTCAACCAAAAACATGAGTTTTGTACCATTTATAATTTGTTCTGATCACTTATAAGTAACGATTTGACAATAACACTATAACCAACCAAATGACATGGATATTGGATAAGTATAAATGTCACTGTCTAATTAGTAATTTCGAATGGAACTGTACACGTATAGGCTTATCGGATTTTATATATATCCTGTATTCATGAATCATGATCAAATACCATTTGATTAAAAATAATAATTAACACGTGTAAAATTGATCAAAAATTATAATTGATTAGTGTTACCATTATTATAATATCTATCATTTTGAGATTATGATATCATTAAAAGTATTATATGGTCTAACATTACAATATCAATATTGAGATTATGTAAGATGTTTTAGCTTTAAGTGGTTTGAATATATTAAAATATATAAATAGAATACAGCTAGAAACTATATATATATAGTCATAAGACCAACTTTCACCCAGAGTATATTTTCCGGTAGCAGTTTTTTTTTTTAAATCAAAGAATGAGGTGATAATATACATAGGGTTGATTTCTCAAGGGCAGTCAAATATGAAATATGGGGAGAGAGAACGACTTACAGTAATTCTTGAATTTGGTTGTTGTGTTAGGTGAGAAAAGCGTTCCATCTCCACAACAAAGCTATCAGATCGGTTGGTGTATTGCAATCCAGTTATTATATGATCAGAAACTCTGACTTTCTGGGCAGTTTTGCCTTCAAATTCTTCTGTGAATTCCCCATTTGAGCTTATTACAGTCTCAGACTCCATATTCTCCGGCCTGCAAATATATATATATATATATATATATATATATATATATATATATATATATATATATGACAGGTTATTAATTAAACTACACGACAAGTTTCAAACATGTGAAAACAAAAACTGTGCTTACGAGCTGAGGTTTGGAGGTCGTTAGTTTTTCAACTTCTTCTTTCTTCAATTCACCGCATGCAGATGAAGCTAAAGGAGTGAATGGGAGAAGGGGAGAAATATAAAAGATCAGAGGAGTTGTTTGGAGAGGGAGATGGCGGCTGGGTAGCAAATCAGGAAACCACACTTCAACACCTGATCCTTTTCATACCAAGACAAACACGGCCTTGTTGGTCAACTTCACCTTTTCACACGACGGGGGATAATAAACAATGAATATTTCAGCTGCAAGACTCCATCTTTTTTTCTTCAACCGCTACGTATGTTATTGGTTTGAAAATCAAACTTAGAAAAAGAAGAAGAATTGAGTGAGGGTGTGGAAATCTTATTATTATTGGAAGAGTGATTGAATTGGAGGTGTTTATATATGGCATGGGAACAATGACTAATGGGAAGTAGTTTTAGGTCCACTTGGACCAACCTTAGCACAACATCTTTTTTTAATTGGGTTCAATTTTATTCATGTAGAAGATGAAAAGGACTTGGATGTGCTTATCTTAATAAGGTTTTGAATCAAGAATTCAAGATGAATTTCTAAATTCTAACGGGTGAATGTGCATGCCAATGTGGGCTTCGAGTTGTGGTGGACCTTGGTCCTAAATGACGTATAAATTGTGTATTTTTAATATTAGAATAGTGAAAATTTAGAATATAAATTGTGTACATGACAATTGTAGAATGAAATTTGTGAATATAATACAAGGTCACCAAATCCTAATCTGTTAATATTGTGTGACTACAGTATTTGAAAAGAATTTATGATTTATGAATACAAAACAAGGTAATCAATTACATATATATTAACATTGTGTGTTCGTAGTATACAAATTGTAAATTTTTAAAAGGTCAATTGCGAACTATTGTGAACATTTAGTATGTAAATTGTAAATATTTGAAACTTAGTCCACCTTGCAAGATGGACCCCGTCTACATTATAATTTTCCGTGGGCTTCCCAACAAATGGTTTTCACATATGGTATAATGGGTGTTATGTTTATTAGTCTGGGCTTTATTATTGTCATGGGTTTCACATATGCCCATTATATATTTAAATTCTGCTATTCACTTGCCTTCTTTTACAGCATTTTCATGGATTCCTAACCTATGATCAATCCTAGGAAGCCAGGTTTGCTTTGCTAACATTTGTAATAATATACAGGATTCCGAACTTACTAAAAACTAAAAAAATGATTTAAGGATTAAGTGTACAATCATTTGGGACTATACATCCTCCACTTATCTTTAGGGCAGGAGCAGATGGCACAGATGTAGTAAGTTCTTGGAAGTTGATCCATGCCAAATTAAAAGATTATTACGGACAATCCCAACAAAATTGGTCTGACTGTTAACTTAGTAACTACATGATTTCTTATTAGTAATGGACAATTTAGGGTCATAAGCAGAGTTCACCCATGCAGACCTTCTGGTACAGGGTTTCCTCACTGGGATTAAAAAAAAAAAAAAAAAAAAAACAAGAATTTCAAATTAAATTAGTATTCTTTGGCAACACTTCAAGAATGTGTTTGATATATACATACATACATACATACCCAGTTCATCACCTCATAACGCAAGAACATAGTGACCTTTTTCTTATTCTTTTCTTTCTACATACAACCAAGCCATTCCGCCGGCATTACTTGCCACCTCCGCCACCTTAATTTTCCACTACAAATACAAACGCCGCGCCTACAGTGTCCTCAGCCGCAATCTTCCGTTGCACAACATATATATACTTCATTCCGACCCGAAAAAAATGAACTATTCCAGCGGCGGCCGCTTGCCGCTCCACCACCAAGACCCCTACTCCGGCGACGGCCCTCTGAAACGCCACCACAGCGCCCATTACTATGCGCACCGGGTGAAAGAGAGCCTAACCGCAAGGATCTCCAAGCTAATCTGTTCTCTCTTTTTAGGCCTTCTTGCTTTTCTGGGCATCATAGCTTTCATTTTATGGTTAAGTCTCCGCCCCCACAGGCCAAGAATCTACCTCGAAGATTTCTCCATTCCCGGCTTGGATAAAGAGAACGGGTTCGAGGACGCCGAGATTATCTTCAACGTTACCGCTAGAAACTCCAACCAAGGCATCGGGTTTAACTTCGATGCCATGCAGGTCACCGTGTTCTACGAAGACCAAAGCATAGGCGGCGCGTCGTTGTTAATCCCCTTCTACCAGTCCCCGAAAAACACCACCGTTCTCGCCGGCGTTCTAAGCGGCGCGACGCTGACGGTGACTAACCAACGGTGGCAGCAGTTTCAGGCCGACCGGTCTCGCGGACTAGTGCTTTTCCGGCTGCAACTAACGTCGACGATGAGATTCAAAGTGTCGTCGTGGCACAGCAAACATCATAGGATGCATGCTAATTGCCCGGTCGGTGTCGGAAAAGATGGCACCATCACGGCAGATTACAAAGGAAAGAGATGCCCGGTTTATTTTAGCTAACATTTAGGACCTATGAACTAATGTTTAAAATTAAATTTGCTTGTAACTAATTAACTATTTTTCCATCCCAAAAGTTCTAAATCAAAACAATAATAAATCTGTTGAGATAAACCAAACAAGAATCGAAAATAATGCCAGAAAGTAAAGATTTACATGAAGTTGTTTTTTAATTATCATCCTGCAGTACATATGAGATATACACAACAAAATCTCTTTTCTGAACTTTTTTGAGGTCTGATTCATAAAGAAACAGGATAAACTAACATGCATGCATGCTTTTGGCTTTAATCTTTAGACAAATCTTTAGAATACGGTTTTCTTCAAGACAGTGCCGTTCTGTCCTAAATCAGTTCCATTAACTGTCACATTGTATACATAAGCTTCATAATCCATCTTATGATGCTTTGTTTTCCACTTGAATATCCTATACTGAACCGTCGTCTCCAAGCCAATCTTGAAACTTACATTTCCACCTATAATCTGCTGCAAAAACTGCAGGTCAGCTAATTTCATTTCCACTGCCCTCGTAGTATCATTCTTGCACGGCTGATAGAAGCCCGGGGTGGAATTCTTTGCGACAACAATTCCATTGTGGTTCATAGTGAAGTAGATGTCGCTGTAGTATATGCTCATACCCTTGTTGGGATTCGAGATTTCGATGCCTAACCTGACAGAAGTAATGTTGTGATGATCTGTTGTAGAATTCTTGGTATCTGAAGGATGAACATGGAAAGCTGCGATGGTGAAAGTGGGAGAACTCGGGATTAGAGTACGCCATATGACTAGAGAGACCAGAGTTAACACTGTTGCAACTTGAAAGTACCACCAATAGATTTCAGATTTTTCTTTGTATTGTTTTCCAACTGCCATTTTTTGGTTTACAACTAACTTGTAGCTGCAGTTGGTATATATAAGGATGTTTCGAAAATATTGAGGTTTATGAACCAGGTAGCATGTTATGTTTGTTTAGAATTTTATATATAGACTGAAAACCGAAACTCTCTTACTTTTCTTATGAAGTAAGAAATATAGGTACGTGTTTCTTTAATTATTTTTCTTTTTTTTTTTTTTGTTTATTAACCGTCACTGACCTTTTCTGATCTGAGCTATCTTTTTGGGGTTTCTTTTTCATAATCTTTGTAAGGAATGTCTGAACTCTTAGGTGTAGATGGAAGCTTTTGAGTGCTTATTGACTGTAGTTGGCTTTATCTCTTTCAAACTACTTTTTCGTGGCCACTAAAAGATGAGAAATAAAGGCTGTTTTTGAAAATAGTATATTGGAGTGTTGGAAAGTTGAAAACCAGTTCTCATTCCATTCCTACCATCAATGTATCATTTTGACTCACATTTGCACTCCCTAGCTTCTAGTGAAAGTTGAATTCCCAACTCCAAGAGACTCTCACACTCTGGCCCGACAAAGCATTTAGGAGAATATAAATCACGGTGATTCAATGATTCAGCAGACAGGGTCAAATGTTCATGCGCACAAAAGATCTGCTCACTTGGGCATAATCCCCACACTGTCGTCGCCGAGGTTCGAACCTTGGTCTCTTCTCCCAAATACTCCATAAATTCTAGTGTCATTTATCTATTTATAACTTCTTGTTGCTAGTTACCATTGTCCTTTGACGGGTGGTCGGTTGATAACTAAGGAGTATGCCGCCACTTCGTCCAAGTCTCCAAGACACGGGTAGGAAGAACTTCCATGAAGTTCATGTTACACTGGCAAAAATGCACAATAAGTATGCACTTTACAGATTTGTCTAAAGAATAAAGCCCAGCCATTGCAGAGAGTTGTCCTGTTTCTTTAGGAATCAGACTTCAAACAAGATTCAGAAAAGAGATCTACTATGTTGCTTTAATTTAGAGTGCATATATTCTTTTTTTTTTTTTAAAGGTAAAGAGTGCATTCTAACTCTTCCAGTTTTCCATCTTTTAATGACAAAGTATTGCAAATGTAAGATCACAAAATTGAAGCAAAGAATAACTTGGCATGGTGTTTGCCTTTTTAGCTTACTGACAATTAGTAACTGCAGAGAATTTCGGTACCACAACGCTAACATGCAACATTTACTTTTGAAAATTTCAGGTGTAAAGCTGCATTATGCCCAGTTTCTTACATAAATAATCAGTGTTCTGACCTAATGGATCCCTACTTCAGGGACTGGCGATGGGTAGCAACTTGTCTTCGCCATTCACGAATAGGAACCTGCAATAACAATCCATAAACAACATTTACATTTACAAATTTGTATAAACATATTTTGAATTTTTTTAACCATACAAAGAATAACTGTTAAACCCAGTATGCCTATGACAGAATATGGGAACAGATTCCTTACAGCAGGGAAGCCGCCATAATCCCCTGGCTCATTTATATCCTTGGTGACACAACTATTAGCTGCTAGCCTGACCTGTAGCCCAATTCAATAATTACGTTGGTTATCTATCATGTATGGATAAACGGAATAAGAGTGCATTTATAAATTGCAAAGCATGCTGATAAAAAGTTTGAAAATAAACCATTCAAGAAAATGGAAATGCATAGGAATATTTATTCAACCACATATAGTAATTATTGAATGAAAATAATAATTCAAGTAACTACCTTTGAGGCAATGCATACATGATCACGAATTGCAACTCTTCCCCCCATAGTTACATAGTCACCTATGCTGAAAGAAGATTAAAAGCAAATTATGTTAACAGTTTTAAAATGTTGAAAAGCAATCAAGTTTTGTATAAGTTTGGGAGTGATTTAGATTCAGCAATGCCATTTTGCTTTCCTCTTTATATAAAGGCACAGAGAGAGTAAGCAGCAATTTACGTTACTGAGCCGGCAATTCCAACTTGTCCACAGAGCATGCAGTTCTTCCCAATAACTACATTGTGACCTATCTGCAAAGTTGAGTGAATATATTGGGATTCTCAAATTTGAAATACAAATACTGTTAGAAACTCTGAAGATAAAGGTGAGAATGTTAGATACCTGAACCAAGTTATCTATCTTTGAATGATCCCCAATTACAGTATCCCTCCAACTGGACCTCTCCAAAGGTTAAACGATCAAAATCAATGCTTAGAATGCAAAGTACACTTAATTCAATAGACATTCACAAAATGCTCACCTGCCTCTGTCAATGCATGTATTTGCCCCTATCTCCACATGGGCTCCTATTGTCACATTCAGATTCTGAAGATGGAATACAACAAGAATGTTAATGCCAAGATAACTGTTATAAATGTTACTCAATACGACATAGAAGTGATATTTAGAGAACAAAAGATATATCAGTAAATAATTAATATTTCACCAACTTGAGGCTTCTTCACCATTTTTCCTTGTTCGTCCACAAAAAACCCAAAACCTGTTAGGAAACAACCCATTTTAAAATTGGCAGAAAGCAGTAAGTTACATTCAAATCTAATCCATTAAAACTGACACTCAGCCTTACCATCTTGTCCAATGCAGACACCGCTGTGGAGAACACAAAAATCACCAATTGTGCAATTAGTGACTGCAACATTATACCTGAATTTGTCAAGAAAAGATTTCACAAGATGTGAATGATGAAGAATTAGAACTTAGGTAAAAGATTACATACAGCTCATATTTGCAGACTTTAATAACTTGGAAAGAGAATGTTAACATCCTCAAAATAGTGCAGGAACTATACCCTACTCTTGTTGATTGGCCTATTGTAACTGCAGGCCCAATGATGGATCCTGAACCAACATGAACATTTGCAGCTACAACAGATTCTGCATGTATTACTGCACCAATCTCTATGACTGCCGTTGGATCAATGCTAGACGACTTATGGAAAGTCCCACCTCCATTACCCCATTTTTGA
Source organism: Ipomoea nil (assembly GCF_001879475.1). Lineage (NCBI taxonomy): Eukaryota > Viridiplantae > Streptophyta > Magnoliopsida > Solanales > Convolvulaceae > Ipomoea > Ipomoea nil. The sequence continues at coordinate 1,429,522 of NW_017619575.1, forward strand.
AATTCTTCATGGTCAATCTCACTGCAATCTTTTAGTGTTGAATCTGAAGCAGATTCCATACACAAGTCACAACTAAATGGGACCAGAACATAGTCATACTGAACAGAAAGTAAATTTTACATAAACCAAACCATTAAGGTCCAATACAACAATTCCAGTTCAAATAACAAACTTCAAAGTTCAGTAAACAAGCAACTCTTCACTTGGGGAGTAACAATGCAGCTTGGATACATGAGGTAACCCAAATTGCCAACTATTGCAGACAATTATCCTCCGGTGAACATGTCCATACAACATAAGAATCTTTAAATATAACCTAATAAAGCCATAGAGGAAGAGGAGCCTTATATCGTCAAACAGGTTTGAACTTTGAACTAGGGTGTTCTAATGCAAGGATCAAATTAGAAAATTAAAGAAAAGAAAAAGGTTCATACTTTTGCATCAATAGATATTTCCCATTTCGCTGCTAGCCTAGGTCTGCAGAACCCCATTTGCTATTATGATAAGAGTTTCACGGCGACATTTCCTCGAACAACTGGAATAGCTAAAAAAACTCACCAATCTCAGAGGATGAATGCTTATAAACTGATTGGTTCTTCGAGAAGTGGGTGTGTGCCGAATTGATTAAACCGGATCTTGGAGGGAACAGTGGTTGGCGGTAACTCTTGCAACCGATGAGGGCAGAAATTGAGGAGAAAGAACGAAGAGCTGCTAATCTTGGAATCCGAGAAGCCATGAAATCAACTGTCAAATGATCAAACACAGTTCAAACTTCAAAGATTCGCTTCAGAGGTTTGAAGCTGCTCTGATTGTTCGTAGATCAATTAAATTGTTCTTTTGAAATGAGCGCGCAGTTTTTTCCCACCCTAATTACCGAATTCCGTTGCAAAATTTCCAAAACGAAATTCTATTTACCCCATCTATTTTGCTATTTGCATCACATATTTAAATAGCTGTAGTCAAAGATTAATATTTGTTATCCATTTTTTAACAATAAAAATATTTAAAAAAAAAAAAAAAAAAAAACAAATCTGTCGCCTTATCCGGAGGGAAGGCAAGGTGTATGTCAAGATAAGATGTATGTTTCAGCTGAGCAAAGTCTAAGTGGATATGGTCATATGATTGGGATATCAGAAGTTACTTGGTTTTTCCTTAGTCATAGTTAATTATGTCCAATAAAAGACTGAACCTCAATTAACACACGGATAACGTTAGAAAAACAAAGAGAAAGGGACAACAAAGACCTGATCCTAAAAGTAGCGAACAAATACTCGTTACAAAATAAATCAGCGAATAACAATATTTGTTGAGATTATTCTTTCGTGAACTAAACGGAAAAGAAGACTTATAGCTACTAAAAGACAATTTTGTCCACCCCCACATCGTTATACATGTCATAAAAAGTTATGTCAATTTCTTACTCTCTAAATGAGAAAGTGACACCAAATTACTCTCACATATGGGAGGTTGTGGGTCTGAACTTTAGTAGAGACGATATTGACTCTTATAACAGAGTCAGTAGTACTAAGGGCATCCTCAATAGGGGTTCTTTCCCTAATTTTGGAACAGTAAAATCTTCATGTTTAACTTTTTAACAAATGGAAAGTAAAAAAACACACCACATTTTTCTCCTGCAAAAAAAAAAAAAAAAATTGTCAGAATTTAAAAAAAAAAAAAGAAAAAAAGAAAAAAGAAGGGTGAGACGCGCAAGTGCGTCTCACCCTTCAGCCTGGCGGGCGCGTGTAAGGCGTTTCAGAGTGGCCGCCAGTTGAAATTATATGGTTTCAGAGTGGCTGCCAACCGCCAATTAAATATTTTTTTTTGTTATGATTTTTAAATATTAATAATATGATTTTTACATATGATTTTTGTAAATAATAATTATGATTTTATTTGCTATAAATAACACATCTTTTATAATTTTTAACACTTTTTATTTGCAATTTTTACGTATGCTAATTTACATATTATTTTTACGTATCATTTATGTTTATTTCTAAAATTATAAATGAAATAAATAAATAATTAAAATATGGAGATAAAATGGTGGGTCCACAAAAAGTTGTGAACAAACTTAAAATTAATGGGAAGAAGAGATTTTTTGATTGAGTGAAATAGTGGATGATGAGGTGGATGTTGGGGCTCACAAAAATTAGGGGTAAAATTCTCAACTATTGAGGATGCCCTAATAAAAAATAAATAATGTAAATTATTATCGAAATGTGAACTGATAATATATATGACCAATTAACTTACCTAATAACTCCAACAGTGTCAAAGACCTTGTGGTTGAGCGGATGAGAGGTTTTAGGTTCAAATTTTAGTATGAAGTTTTGACTTTTTGTATTTCAGTAGGTTGAAAACATATACTATTATGTAATAAAGTTAAAAGCAACTCATAAATAAATAAAATAACTCCAAGGGCTAAAAACTACTCTTCTTTAACAACCGGTTACCCCTTTTTTTTTTTTTTTTTTTTTTTTTTAATGTAACAACCGGTTACCCCACTCCCCAACTTTTTCCAATTTCCATCATATTCCGCTACTCTTTAGTCAATAATAAAATAGGAAATTTCTTCTTAAAAAAAAAAAAAAAAAAAAAAAAAAAAAAAAAAACAGGAAAATTCAAAGAAAAGTAAACATAAAGAAAATCATAACAGTAAGAACATGGTTGTTTCTTGAGGATTCTTGTGGTCTACGTTGACCTGGAATGGGCAGATTCAATTCATTATACAGTCTTCAACCTCCATTTGTCCTGCATTTAACTACCATCAGTACGTTTACATTAAAGTTCTGATCTTGGAATAATCCGTTTGGGAGATCACAGAAACTGCGAAACATGAATTGGAATATACTTCACTACCTGTCGATTTTGTACTTCGCCCTCCCAGATTCTGAGTATGTAGATTTTCCTTACAGGCTCTGTGATGTACCCGGCAGCTTTCCAGAAAACACCCGCCTCCACTCCAACATCGATACTTCATTTCTCGCGTTATCCTCAAATGCTTCATACCATAACTTCTACAATACTTCAATTGGAAACGGTTCTGATACCGTTTATAGTATGTCTCTCTGCTACACCTATACTACACCGGAAAGTTGTAAGCTTTGCATAGAAAGTGCGGCAAAAGATGTCCAAGGAGACGATTGTTCTTACAAGAAGGAAGCAATTGTTTGGGAGGAAGATTGCCAGTTGCGATATTCGACACAGATGTTCTTGGGCAGCTTGAATTCTTCTGGGAATTTCGCTTTGAACAACAAACAGAACAACTCTAATCCGGAGCTGTTCAGGTCCACTGTGAATCAGACTTTGAATAATCTCACCAAGATGGCAGCTTTCAACCGCTCAACTATGTCTGCAACTGGCACGGCACCGTTTGTGGGTGGGGATACCATATATGCTCTTGTTCAGTGCACCCTGGATTTATCTCACCATGATTGCCAGAAATGCCTGGAGATAGCCACAGCAGAAATCTTGGAAAGTTTTTACTTTTCTCGAGGGGCTCGGCTTCTTAGTCGTAGCTGCTACTTGCGGTATGAGCTCTATGCGTTTTATAATGGTGACAAAGAAGGAACAAGTCGCAACGAAATGGTTTATGATGGTGAAACACTAGGAACAAACCACAACTCAAGTAAGTAGTTTTGCTCATAAATTGTTAAACTTTACACTGTTCTTCATGGAGTAAGAACTAATTATGCTCTTAATTTTGTTGCATTAGAATCAGGATTAAGTAAAAAGTGGACAATTACAGTGGTTGTAGCTGCTGTGACACTTCTTATAGCAGCAATGGGGTTCACTGCCTATTATCTTTCTCATTGTAAGTGATCAAAAAAGACTACTTTTGATCTATCCATATATATTCTCTGTTTGTATTTTAGGTTAACATGTAGTCTGATTTCACTTTTTAGGCTATAGAAGAGGGAATTCTAAAACAGAGTTAGTTCAGAGGAGTTACCCTGATGATGAGATGAGTCTGCTGAAGCAAAAATTCCCAGGAATAAACAATCAAGAACTTCCACATATTGACATTAGAACAATAATAGAAGCCACAGACAATTTCTCTGACCTTAATAAGCTTGGGGAAGGTGGATTTGGCCCGGTTTATAAGGTGGTATTTCTAATCATCAGGTCCATATATAATACACCCAACTCATATATATTTCCAAGCTTATGTATCCATAATTGTATATGCAGGGAAAACTTCCAGATGGAAAGGAAATAGCAGTTAAAAGGCTTTTAACTAGTTCTGAACAGGGTTCAGAAGAGTTTATAAATGAAGTTGAGCTGATCTTAAAGCTTCAGCACAAAAATTTAGTTACCCTCTTGGGTTTTTGCATTTATGAGGATGAAAGGCTGCTAATGTATGAATACATGCCCAATGGTAGCTTAGATGTATTTTTCTCAGGTTTGTGCTCTCCTCCTTATGTTTTCTCAGGTTTATGTGAATGGTAAACTTAAGGTTCTTGGCCTTTCTTCTTGTCTGTGCATTACACCAGATGAAAGTAAACTTGCACAGCTCAATTGGAGCCAACGTCTGAGCATTATCAATGGCATTGCGCGGGGAATGCTGTACCTTCATGTGGATTCGAGGCTTAGAATCATCCACAGGGATTTGAAACTCAGCAATGTGTTACTAGATGCAGATATGACTCCAAAAATTTCAGACTTTGGGATGGCGAGGATCTTCGCAGGAAATGATGGCCGAACTAACACTTCTGTGATTGTTGGAACGTTGTAATACCCTTTTCTCCTTTGTAGTACCAACTTTACTAGTCATGTCTCAATTTTCAATCTCATTTTTTTTTTTACTCTTTGTGCCCCAGTGGGTACATGGCTCCAGAGTTTGCCATGGAAGGCCTGTATTCCATAAAATCTGACATCTTTAGCTTTGGAGTCGTGTTGATTGAGATCATTACTGCGAAAAAGAATTCCGCTTTCCATCTCACCAGAACTGCTCCAAGTCTAATAGCACATGTAAGTCTGTGGCTCTGATACTAAATTGAAGGATGTGTTTCGTCTTAGCCAATGCCTTCTTGCAAAGATATTACACGATTAGCTGATAAAGCGATATACGTATTGCAGGCATGGAATATGTGGAATGAAGGTAGAGGCCTGGAGCTGGTGGATCCATTGCTGGAAGGTTCATTGTGTGGTGATGAATTCCTGAGGTGTCTGCAAATTGGACTGTTATGTGTTCAAGAAGATCCACATGACAGGCCTAACATGGCATCTGTAGTTTTTATGCTGAGAGGTGAATCTCATGCTCTTTCCCACCCTAAAAGACCAGCTTTCTGTGTTGGGAGATTCACAGATCACTATGAAAGTCTTTTCACTGATGTATCTGTAAATGGTCTCACTGTTTCAGCAGTATTACCCAGATAGTAAAATCACAGCTAAAAATCTTTTAACTACACTGATCTACTTGTGTAAATCTCTGACTAGCTTCAATGAAGATGATCTGTGTAGCCTTTTCCATGTGAAATGTGTAGATTCTTGGAAGATGGGTAGTTGGTGTCTGAAGATGAATTTTGGCCTTTTTGTTATTGTAGGTTTCTTGAAATTCTTTTCTTTGGTAATCTGCTTTGATCCGTACAAATTAAGCGTGGTGCTTTTGTGGTCCTGTTTGGCAACCATAATACTTTGACTCATCCTCTGTTTAACACAACTTGCCAGGATTTAATAACGATAGCCAATATGTGAGTGGAGCAAACAATAACACATTTTGTAATTAAATATTCATGTCTAATATATAATAAATTGAAAATAATGACATTTTTAGTCTTTCAATGACTAATTGTATGTACGCTTGGTAAATCTTACTCCTTTCATTGTAACAATTTTGTGCAACAAAACTGTCTGCAAGTCATGTTCCATTAACTTAATTATTCATTTTCTCTTTATGGTATAGTATATGCATATAATGAATTATGGCAGCAGCGGTTCTCTATTATATATGGCGGGCAAGAAACCAAGCGGTATGGGAGCATGCTCTACCGACGCCCAAACGAGTGGTGAATGCGGCGACATCTGCGTGGCAAGCGTGAAGCATGGTGCATGGAGGACCAGCTGCGGTGCCACAAACCGTACCCACTGCCACGGCTGGAGGCGGGCTGCCGAGAGTGTACGTCGATGCTGGCTTCCACGCGTCGGACGGAATGGCGACGGCAGGCGCGGTTGTAATCTCAAGCGAAGGGGAGTTTATGTCATGCTTCAATATGCGGTTACCTCATTGCCTGTCCCTATTAATGACAGAAGCGTTGGCATGTAAGGAAGCATTATTATGGTTGAAGGATAAGGGATTGCTCGCGGTACAGTTACATACGGATTGTCGTAATCTACAACACCACTTGACATCACAAGCCACACGGATGCGAACATATATTGGCTATATCATTGATGGATGCAGGACTATTTTGTCATCCCCTGTTATTTACATTCCTAGATTAGAAAATCTTATGGCGCACTCATTAGCGTCGCATGCTTTTACGCAGACTCATACGATGTACTGGGATACTATCCCACTAGATTTTAGTGCAGCCTATCTCTAATATAATCACCTTCATTGGTGGCTTTCAAAAAAAAATATGCATATAATGAGTCCGGATGTAAATAAATAAATGACAAAAGTAAAAGCCCAGTTGTGGCTACTTGTGAAAGAGTAGTCATTTTCTAAACGCTTTTGTATGTATTGGGCAAGATGTTTAATTAGAAATATCAAATATGGAAGTCATAAGCGGAGAATAAGCAGTTTTGTCAGAACTTAGATTCATTGACCATGAAATGGTCCTACATATTTTATATTTTCCGTGTAAATGCAGTCTAATATTCCATTTGTGGGTGGTATGCTTTCAAAATAATAATAATAATTATTATTATAGACCATGGTTAATGGTAAAGTGTTTTGGAATTTTTTGTGTGAACTCCAATATAATATCAAAGAAATATATATATATATATATAGAGAGAGAGTAAAGTGGACCTTGGTCCATCCCACCAACTTATAGAATTATATTATACCAATTAGGACATGCCATGTGAATAAAGAATCAACAATCAATAAAAAAGGAAATATAAATATTAGTCAAATTAAAATTTTTATATAAAAGGGGATCGTATCATACTCGGACTAATCTCCGTTCCCACAGAACCAGCTCAATTAATGGGTAATACGAGAGAGTGTTCAAACTCTCAACCTTTCTATAGAAACAAGAGTGCGGGGCCACTCACATCAACCAAGCTCGTTACTACTCTTTGTTAACTAATAGTGCAATGAGGAATGCAAGTTGACTCCAACCTTAGTTCTGGTCCAGCCGTTCAGGTTAACCAACATGAGCGCAAATGGTCATATTCACTCTCTTCAATTTCATGGACCCTATAGCTACGATTCCGAATATTGAATCTATCCTGCTGAAAATTCCAAGAACTTCTCGGCATTCGATCTTTTCCAAATGCCCGAGGAAGATTCACTCCTCTATTTGCCTTCTTCTTGATGGTTACATTCCTACACGTAGCTTCATTTTCAGATCGAAGTTTCAAAACGATGAATCAAACAGCTATTACTGCCGTTTTCCTGTTTCTGCTACTTCATGTTTGTGCAGCAGATCCGCTGGATACTCCCTGTTCGTATAACAGAGGCAATTACACAACCAACACCCCCTTCGACAACAACCTCAAAACCCTCCTTGCCTCTCTGCCCGACAGCGCCGCTCAAAACCAAGGCTTTAACTACACTTCACTTGGGGACGGAGATGACAGAGTGTTTGGTCGAGCGCTTTGCAGAGGAGACATCAACTCCACGGACTGCGAAACCTGTCTGGGAAAAGCAAGTGAAGAGATTAAACGCCAGTGCCAAACCAGGGAGGCTCTGATGAGATATGATCAGCGTTGTCAACTCGAGTACGGCTCTACACTCTTGAAGCGTTACAATGGGAAGTACCCAGACTCAAATGGCCTGAAGAAAACCGCGTCTGATCCCCTTCGTTTTTCGCGAGTTTTGAAGGAGTTGATGGGTGACCTTTCTGACGAGGCTGCTTTCCATTCCGGGCTCATGTTTGCAGCTCAAAGTAGAAATTTCTCAGAACAGATTTCTATTTACGGGCTTGTGCAGTGTACAAGAGACTTGTCTAATGCACAGTGCGGTGAATGTTTGAATAGCGCCTCGGGAGATCTTGAAGGATGTTGTGGCTCCCGTGAAGGAGGAACGGTTTATGGTGGGGCTTGTTCTGTGCGTTTTGAGATATACCAATTTTATTATACTGCCATAGATACCCGTGGTAAGAAATTTAATTTCATCATTTTAGTCCTATCATCCTCTACTACATACACAAATTACAATCTTTTCAACTTGATTTCATCAGGGCATAAGACAAAAATCTGGGTTCCTGTCACAATTGTATCTGTTTTAGTATTTCTGATAGGAGTTCTGGTTGGGTTCTTTGCGTGGTATCGTCAAAAGAGGAAGCACGCAGGAATAGGTAAACGCGTTTATAGTTTCTGAAATAATGAAAGATGAATATAGTTTTACCTAGTTTTTGCTTTGATTGAAGATAAAGAGGAAAGAAGCCATAGAGGAATGCTAGGTGACATTGAGGCCAGACCTGCAATTAATTCTTTGACTATAGTGGGAAAGTATGTGTTAAGTTCCCAGGAAATGCCAGCCGTGGAGCTGCCCGTCTTTGATGCAGCCCCGGAAATTTTTTCGCAGTCTAATAAGCTTGGACAAGGCGGATTTGGCACTGTTTACAAGGTACGCTAGCTCCTCCTTAGGATCCTGTCTTCAATTTCTGGTTCTGCTTTCGTGTTTCGATAACGTTAGAAAACTGGAGCCTTAATTTACAGAGTGTTCTGCCCAGTGGGGAGGAAGTAGCAGTGAAAAGGTTGTCCAGAAAATCATGGCAAGGGGTGGAGGAACTGAAGAATGAGGTGATGCTGATAGCAAAACTTCAGCACAGAAACTTGGTCAGGCTTCTTGGGTGTGCCCTGGAAGGGAATGAAAAGCTGTTGATATATGAGTTCATGCCCAACAAAAGCCTTGATTTTTTCCTATTTGGTTTGTTCTTCACTGGCATAGTTAACTTTTCTACTATCAAGAGTGCAGTTAGACTCACTGAAAAATTGATTTCTGCAGACAGGGAAAAAAGGTTGCTGCTTGATTGGAAAACACGGTTTAACATCATTGATGGAATAGCTCGGGCACTTGTTTATCTTCACGAGGATTCCCGGCTGAAAGTGATACACCGGGATCTTAAACCTAGTAACATTCTGCTCGACAATGACATGGTTGCCAAGATATCTGATTTTGGAATCGCTAGGATCTTTAGTGAGAAACACAACCCTGCCAACACCAGAAGAATCGTGGGAACATAGTGAGCTACTTTGCTACTTTGTTGAGTCAATCATAATCTAACATCTTATATGAAATTTTAAGGTAAATTAGTGTACTTTTCTTTGTACAGCGGATACATGGCACCTGAGTATGCAATGGGGGGACTATTTTCAATTAAATCTGACGTGTTTAGCTTCGGGGTGATAATGCTGGAGATCATCAGTGGACAAAGAAATAGCAGCTTTTACATCAGCGGAAGCCCTCAGACACTACTCTCCTATGTATGCCTTTGCATGAATCAATTTGGTTGTAATTAACACACACACACACACAGACAACTTGAACTGACTATAAAAAAATGCACAATATTGTCAGGCATGGAAGCTTCTGAATGAAGAAATGGAATTGGAAGCTGTAGATCCTGTGCTGATAGAATCATCTTCTCCAATGGAAGAAATAGCAAGGTGCATCCATATTGGGCTTTTGTGTGTTCAAGAAGATCCAGCAGAGCGGCCAAGAATGTCAGAAGTTGTTCATCTTTTGAAAGGAGGACAAATGTCAATGTCTAAACCAAGCCGGCCACCAGTTTCTTTGGGAAGAAGATCTAACCATGCCATTCATCTCAACCCTTCATCTCTCACAGGATCATGTGCCACCACATTGATTACTGGTAGCTACTATAGGCCTTCAGATCATGGCTGCATGCATGATATTAGACATACAAAATAGTGAACTATATATATAGTACGTGAAGTTATAGCCATTCAATTAAATATTTGATATATACATGTAAGAGCATCTACATCAAAGGAGAAATAGGGGAGAGTTCACTACATTTGAGGCCAAAATGCCATGGTGGCAGAGAGAGAATCAAGAGAGAGAAGGGGTGGGGAGCATCTGCAAATGTTGGGATATTACTCTGCCCAAGAAAAATAATTAATGATGAAAGATAAAGAACCAATAGAGAAATGACATGCTTATTTTTTATATATATTTTTTTATAAAATCAGTTTTGATTTTTTTTCCCTCCCCTCCCACATTATTCTCTTTCCTACTCACTCTTACATTCTCCCCCTAATAACCCCAACTGATAAGGATGCTCTAATATACTTATATAAGAGGTTTTAATTTGGTTCAATCTCTTTCTATAGTCAAATATATCAAATCAAATTAAAGTTAACAATATCAATATAAATATTTTTCTATGTGAGGAGAGAACTTGACAATTATTAATTGGCTGAGTAAATTGTGTTTCTGCATAATAATTGATAAATTAGTGAGATAATTAAGGATAAATCTCATAAATTAATTGTTACAAATCCCATAAAATTAGAAGTAAATTACCAAAATTAATTTCTACAATTAATTGAGGTTTGATAAAGGGCGAAGACTAAAAGGAGTAAAGGTCAAGGAGAACGGCAATTATTATTATCTATTCTAATAATTTAATTTAGGGAATAATTTATGTAATATAAATAGTAAAAAAATAAAATCAGTGGGAGCAGTGTCCCAGCCCCCACTTTGAATCCGCATGCGGATATACGCCATTTTCGTCATCTTCCGCTAGTCTTCAGTCAATCATCAACTTGGAAATTAAAAAATAAAATAAATAAATCAATAAATATAAAGAAGATCATAACAGTAGAACATACTTAGTTGTTTCTTGGGTCAATATAATTGATAAGGATTGTTGTGGTCTGCATGATATGAGATGGCCAGATTGATTATTCTTTGGTCTTCAACCTTCATTTGGATGTGTATTTAACTAATTCAATTCAATCTTCTACATAAAATTAAATTTTCTTGGAATAATTCATCAGTTTGGGAGAAACATGACGATGATGAATTGGAAGATGCTTCATTACCTGTCGTTTTTGTACTTTGCCCTGCCGGATTCTTTATATCCACAGCTTCCTTACAGGCTCTGTGATGTTCCCGGCAACTTTGCAGAAAACAGCACCCTCCAGTTCAACATCAATACTTCATTTCTTGCGTTATCCTCAAATGCTTCAAATCATAACTTCTTCAATACTTCAATCGGAAATGGTTCTGATACCGTTTATAGTATGTTTCTCTGCTACAGCTATACCACACCGGAAACTTGTAATCAGTGCATAGAAAGTGCGAAAAGCGATGTCCAAGGAGACGATTGTTCTTACAAGAAGGAAGCAATTGTTTGGGAGGAAGATTGCCAGTTGCGGTATTCGACGCAGATGTTCTTGGGCAGCTTGAATTCTTCTGGGAATTTCGCTTTGAACAACAAGAAGAACAACTCTAATCCGGAGCTGTTCAGGTCCACTGTGAATCAGACTTTGAATAATCTCACCAACTTGGCAGCTTTCAACCGCTCAACTATGTATGCAACTGGCACGGCACCGTTTGTGGGTGGGGATACCATATATGCTCTTGTTCAGTGCACCCTGGATTTATCTCACCACGATTGCCAGAAATGCCTGGAGATAGCCACGGCAGAAATCTTGGAAAGTTTTTACTTTTCTCGAGGGGCTCGGCTTCTTAGTCGTAGCTGCTACTTGCGGTATGAGCTCTATGCGTTTTATAATGGTGACAAAGAAGGAACAAGTCGCAACCAAACGGTTTATGATGGTGAAACACTAGGAACAAACCACAACTCAAGTAAGTAGTTTTGCTCATAAATTGTTAAACTTTACACTGTTCTGCATGGAGTAAGAACTAATTATGCTCTTAATTTTGTTGCATTAGAATCAGGATTAAGTAAAAAGTGGACAATTACAGTGGTTGCAGCTGCTGTGACACTTGTGTTAGCAGCACTGGGTTTCACTGCCTATTATCTTGCTCATTGTAAGTGAACAAATTAAAGAAGACTACTTTTGATCTCTCCTTTTTTACTGTTCCAATTTTAGGTTAACTAACATACAGTCTCTGTTTTCACTTTTTAGGCTATAGAAGAGGGAATTCTAACACAGAGTTAGCTCAGGGGAGTTACCCTGATGATGATATGAGTCTGCTGGAGCGAAAATTCCCAGGAATAAACAATCAACAACTTCCACATATAGACATTAAAACAATAATAGAAGCCACAGACAACTTCTCTGACCTGAATAAGCTTGGAGAAGGTGGATTTGGCCCGGTTTTTAAGGTAGTGTTTCTAATCAGATCAGCTCCATATATATATATTATATATAATACACTCAACTCATATTTATATGTATCCAAAATTATATATATATGCAGGGAAAACTTCCAGATGGAAAAGAAGTTGCAGTTAAAAGGCTCTTGACTAGTTCTGAACAGGGTTCAGAAGAGTTTATAAATGAAGTGGAGCTAATCTTAAAGCTTCAGCACAAAAATTTAGTTACCCTCTTGGGTTTTTGCATATATGAGGATGAAAGGCTGCTAATGTATGAATACATGCCCAATGGTAGCTTAGATGCATTTTTCTCAGGTTTGTGCTCTCCTCATGTTTTCTCAGGTTTATGTGAATGGTAAACTTATTGGCCTTTCTTCTTGTGTGTGCATTACAACAGATGAAAGTAAACTTGCACAGCTCGATTGGAGCCAACGTCTGAACATTATCAACGGCATTGCGCGGGGAATGCTGTACCTTCATGTGGATTCGAGGCTTAGAATCATCCACAGGGATTTGAAACTCAGCAATGTGTTACTGGATGCAGACATGACTCCGAAAATCTCAGACTTTGGGATGGCGAGGATCTTTGCAGGGAATGATGGCCGATCTAACACTTCCATGATTGTTGGAACATTGTAATTCATACCCTTTCTGGTTTAATTTGTAGTACCAAATTTACTAGCCATCTATCAATTCAAAATTTATTTACTCTTTCTGCAGTGGGTACATGGCTCCCGAGTTTGCCATGGAAGGTCTGTATTCCATAAAGTCTGACGTTTTTAGCTTTGGAGTTGTCTTGCTCGAGATCATTACTGCAGAAAAGAATTCCGCTTTCCATCTCACCCAAACTGCCCCGAGTCTAGTAGTATATGTAAGTCGGTCCATGTATATGCCTTGTACTGTATTACTTTCGTCACATGTCTTGATATGACACATGTAACGTGTTGCAGGCTTGGAATATGTGGAATGAAGGTAGAGGCCTGGAGCTGATGGATCCATTGCTGAAGAATTGTTGCTGTGGTGATGAATTCCTGAGGTTTATGCAAATTGGACTGTTATGTGTTCAAGAAGATCCATTTGATAGGCCTAATATGGCATCTGTGGGTTTTATGCTGGAAGGTGAATCTTATGCCCTTTCCCAGCCTAAAAGACCAGCTTTCTGTGTTGGGAGATTCACAGATCACTATGAAAGTTTTTACACTGATAGAACTGAAAATGGTCTCACTGTTTCAGCAGTAATACCCAGATAGGAAACCAATTCTCTTTGTTTAAATCACAGCTAAAAATCTTGTATGTATAAGGTTCTATATTTGTAAGTCAGCAAAAGTTTGTTTTAAAGATGCACAAATCAATAATATTGTGTTTATGTTAGGAACTCTAAGTCAAAGAATTTAACTAGTTGTGTTTATCTCCTAACTCCTAACGCGCCTCGTGTCATCGATTAAATCCAATTGCAATAACTCAACATTTAATTATTATTATTTTTTTTTTAAAAAAAAAATCAAACTTTAAAAATTTGATTTCTAATTTAGCTTTAGAAAAATGGTCAAATAAACCAATGAACTTTGAAAATTTTTACAAATGTTTAATTTTTTAAAAAAGTTGCTATTAATTCATCAAATTTTAAATGTTTTAATATAGTTTATATGATAATTGGGTATAATTATTTAAAATATAAATATTTATTTTTTTTTTAAATCAAACTTTAAAATTTTAAATATAATTGTTGTAATACATAAAGTTTGATATCCCTCAATAAACCCTTTGAAACCCACTTGTCCCGTCATACCGAACGAGTCTTTGAGAAATTCTTTTTCAAATTTTTTTTTTTTTGAAATTTTATATCTGTTACAAGAATTTTGACACATAAATCAGAATCAAGCAAGTTGTTAAGTGGATGAATATTTTTGTCACAGTCATGAGCCATGGAGCATGACCGCCATTGAAACAGTCCTACATATGTAACGTGTAAATAGGGTTGAATATTATAATTTTTACACAATTAATTCATTATAGTAATATTAAAATATAATTTTAATTATAATACATGTTTATTTGACAATATTTATATTTGTGACATATCACTATAGTCCACCATATAACGATGGGTTATAACGACTCATGAGTTGTTTAGATATATGTAAATAAATAATTCACAGAATTATAAGCCCACTTGTCCAGTTGCATCCAAAGAGCCTTTGACAAGTCTTTTCCAATGTATATTATTCCTATTATTTTGATATTTATTGCAAGAACTTTGACATAGAAATCAGAATGAAGTTGTTAAAGTGGATAAGCATTCTTGTCACAGCTTCAATTCATGGAGCTAGCATGACCGCTATCAAAACAGTTCACATATTTAACGTGTAAATAACGTCTAATATTAATCTCAATATTTTATGGACTTTACCATTGATTCCTGGGCAACCCGCATGAGTGCAAATGGTCATATTCACACTGTTCAATTTCAAGGACCCCATAGCTACGATTGGAGATGAATGTATCCAACACTCTGAGCCATCAGCAGAAAATTCAATTCCAAGAAGATGTCCATACACATTGCTTTCATCTTGCCATGTTTTTCCAAATTCCTGTGGAAGATTCATACTATTTCAATTCCTTCGATCAAGTCCCCAGATCGGATAAAGCTGAAAAGTTGCCATCTTTAGAACTTCCGACCAATTATGATGATCAATCAAAGAGCTATTGCTGCTGTTTTGGTGTTGCCGCTATTTCTTCATGTTTGCGTTGCCGCAGAGCCGCTTGATACCCCATGTTCGAGTAACAGAGGCAAATACACAGCCAATAGCCCCTTCGACAACAACCTCAAAAACCTCCTAGGTTCTCTGCTAGCGAACACAGCTCGAAATGAAGGCTTCTACAACGCTTCAGTTGGGGATGGAGCTGACAGAGTCCTGGGCCGAGCGCTCTGCAGGGGAGACATAAACTCGACGGACTGCCAGAACTGTCTGGAGAAAGCAAGCGAAGAGCTTAAACGCCAGTGTCAAACTAAGGAGGCTATGATAAGATATGATCAGCGTTGTAAAGTCGAGTACGGCTCTACCCTTTTGAAGCGTTACAATGGGAAGTATCTCGAATCGAATAACGAGAAGAAAACTGTGTCTGCAGATCCCGCCCAGTTCTCACAGGCTTTGAAGGAGTGGATGGATCACCTCTCTAATGAGGCTGCTCACAATTCCAGGCTCATGTTTGCAGCTCAAAGTATAAAGTTTTCAGAACAGATTACTATTTATGGACTTGTGCAGTGTACAAGAGATTTGTCTAATGAAGAGTGCAGTAATTGTTTGGATAGCGCCTCGGGAGATCTTGAAGGATGTTGTGGCTCCCGTGAAGGGGGGACGGTTTATGGTGGGGCTTGTTCTGTGCGTTTTGAGATATACCAGTTCTATTATAATGCCACTGGTAAGAAACTTGATCATATTGTTTGCATCTCTTCTTTCAGTTTGGTCATAATTATACACACTTTATTGCATTAACTTGATTTCAGGGAATAAGAAGAGCAAAACCTGGGTTCCTGTCACAATTGTGTGTGTTTTAGCATTTCTGATGGCAGTTTTGGTTGGGAGCTTTGCACGATATCGTCAAAAGAGGAAGCAGGCGAAAACAGGTAAAAATATTTATAGTTTCTGAAATCAAAGATGAATATAGTTTTATTAGAGTTGGTTTAATTAATTGCAGATAAAGAGGAAAAAGGCCATAGTGGAATTGAAGCCAGACCTGGATCCAATTCTTTGAGTATAGTAGGAAAGTATGTGTTAAGCTCCCAGGATATGCCATCTGTGGAGCTACCTGTCGTCGAGGCAGCCATTGAGATCTTTTCGCAGTCTAATAAGCTTGGACAAGGCGGATTTGGCACTGTTTACAAGGTACGCTAGCTCCTCCTTAGGATCCTGTCTTCAATTTCTGGTTCTGCTTTCGTGTTTCGATAACGTTAGAAAACTGGAGCCTTAATTTACAGAGTGTTCTGCCCAGTGGGGAGGAAGTAGCAGTGAAAAGGTTGTCCAGAAAATCATGGCAAGGGGTGGAGGAACTGAAGAATGAGGTGATGCTGATAGCAAAACTTCAGCACAGAAACTTGGTCAGGCTTCTTGGGTGTGCCCTGGAAGGGAATGAAAAGCTGTTGATATATGAGTTCATGCCCAACAAAAGCCTTGATTTTTTCCTATTTGGTTTGTTCTTCACTGGCATAGTTAACTTTTCTACTATCAAGAGTGCAGTTAGACTCACTGAAAAATTGATTTCTGCAGACAGGGAAAAAAGGTTGCTGCTTGATTGGAAAACACGGTTTAACATCATTGATGGAATAGCTCGGGCACTTGTTTATCTTCATGAGGATTCCCGGCTTAAAGTGATTCATCGGGATCTAAAGCCAAGTAATATTCTGCTAGATAGTGACATGGTTGCCAAGATATCTGATTTCGGAATCGCTAGAATCTTTTGTGAAAAACAGAACCTCGCCAACACCAGAAGAGTCGTGGGAACATAGTGAGCTCATCTACTTTATTGCTGCTTGTCATCATTTCTTTACATCTGATCTGAGATATTAAGGTAATTAATTAGAGTATGTACTTTTTTGTACAGTGGATACATGGCTCCTGAGTATGCAATGGGGGGACTGTTCTCTATTAAATCTGATGTGTTTAGTTTCGGTGTCATAATGCTGGAGATCATCAGTGGACAAAGAAACAGCAACTTTTACATCAATGGAAGCTCTCATCAGACACTACTTTCCTATGTATGACTTGGTTGCAAACTTGCAATTAACCTATACTTAATTGCTTTAAATTCTCTACACAAATTAAAGAACTAGAGATTATCATGTCTGCAGGCATGGCAGGTGGTGAATGAAGAAAAGGAATTGGAAGTTGCAGATCCTGTGCTGATAGAGTCGTCTTCTCCGGTGGAAGAAATAGGAAGATGCATCCATATTGGGGTTCTGTGTGTACAAGAAGATCCAGCAGAGCGGCCAAGAATGTCAGAAGTTGTTCATCTTTTGAAAGGAGGACAAATGCCAATGTCTAAACCAAGCCGGCCACCGATTTCTATGGGGAGAAGATCTAACCATGGCATTCATCTCAAGCCTTCATCCACTACAGCATCATCTTCACTCAATCATCTCACAGATTCTTGTGCTACCACTTTCATTGATTAGTGCAGTGGTAGCTAGCTGCTAATGGTCTTCATGGAGGCATGCATGATATTACACATACAAAATAGTGAACCAAAGTTATATATTGTTTTAGTAATGATAGGAATAAAGTGTCAGTCCCAAATTGAAGAAGTGATTTCTAACTTAAACTACAGCAGAAAAGAAAATAAAGAATGTCTCCAAATTTCAATAAAGTAAGAACCAATTCTATCATCGTGACAACTTTAAAAAGCACGGTAGGTAAGGAATCCAATATTTTTTATTCAAATCTATTCGCACTTGCAGTATATATTAAAGAAAATATAACAGCTATAACGCAAAGAACAGACAACTTTAGGAAGTGCCTATTTTTTAAATATGAAAGTTCAATTAAATTAATTCAGCTCAAGTCAATAACCTTGTGGTCCAATGACACAAAGCGACTGATCGAACCTCAGTGGGCAACTGTCCCTTGCTTAAGGAGTGTATTCAATTGAGACTTTTATAAACACTTTTAAAGTTTGGTTGTATTCAATTTAGATTTATAAGGACTCTTTAAAAGTTTATCGGTATACAAAAATAGTCACTTAAAATTTCCAACACGCTTTATTTCTAATTAATTAGTATTACATTTCCTTATTGATTCGACTCGATCTGTCTAACGAATAAGAATTCGTAAAACAACCTCACACAAGTATAACTAATTTTCTTTACTCTTCTTTAATATATTTTTTTTACACATCCTTTGATATTTTATCGTTATACAATTATACATCATTATTATACTTTTGTGTAGAGACATATTAATCATTATCATTATACTCATTATTCCTAGATAATTTATTTTCTATGAAATTTTTAATTTCATTTCTCATCCATTATTTGCCTCAATTATTGTTAGTCAACAACAGTCTCTAGCTTTGTGAATTTTTTATAACTTTTGGCCTACATTGATGAGATGGGAGATCGAAAAAATCAGCCTTCCCTGATTGTTTTCACATTTTTTGTCGTTTTGTTGTCCCTTCCTTTCAGTCTGGTATTTGGATTAAAATAAATAAATAAATAAATAAAAGCCTTCCTTTAGATGATTCAAGAATCACTCTACTGAGAGTGGAAGTACACATAGTATTTTTCTTAGGAAAAACTAGGTTTTATGTTTACAAATAATTCGCGCTCTGTGGTTGAAACTTAAGCTCATCATAGGAATAAGAGTTGGCATATTTTGTGTGAACATGAAGCTAGCCAAGCTAGGTGGCATGGATTTGCAGAGATGCTTGGTTTTCCTATACCTGCTTTCTAGTATCATCATCACCCTTTCGGCAGTCGCACAGCCTGATCTTGTATTCTCAGTATGCGGCAAAACTGGAAACTACACAGCAAACAGCGCCTACCAGAACAACCTTAACACACTTCTTTCCTCCCTCTCGTCCGAGGTTAATGAATACGGATTCTACAACGCATCCGAAGGCCAAAGTCCCGACATGACGAGCGTGCTTGCGATGTGCAGAGGTGACGTTAAGCTGGACGCATGTCGTACCTGTGTTACCGATGCTGCTAAGAAGTTGGCACAATTATGTCCTAATCAGAAGGAGGCGTTCGGAGGGTACGATGAGTGCGTCATACTATACTCCAATAGATTCATCATAGGTTCCATTTCAAAGGATCCTTATTGGTATCGGTGGAATTTGGAGAACGCCACGAGTATCGACCAGTTTAATGAAGATTTAAGAAAGTTGCTGGATGATCTTGGAAGCCAAGCTGCAAAAGGCAGCTCCTTTCTTAAGTTTGCAGCGGGGAAGACGACTGGACCGGACTTCCAGCCCATATATGCACTTGTGCAGTGCACTCCTGATTTAAGTGCTCAAGATTGTTCAGCTTGCTTGAATGCTTCTTTTGAAGAGATGAGTAAATGTGACAAGTGTTATGGGAAGAGAGGGGCCGGCATAATCTGGCCTAGCTGCAATTTTCGATATGGCAGTGAACGTTTCTTCAGTGATACCTTGATTCAAGTTCCAGCTACGCCACCACTGGGGCTATCACCACCACCACCACAATCACAATCAGGTATATTTAGCTTAGGCCCGCTCAGTCCTCATGTTAATTTTCACTCTTTGTTATACAAGTAAGGGCAAACTCTTCGTCATCTCTGATTGGTCAAGGTAGGTCTTCCAATGACTAGTGAGATTAGTGTACCGATCAAGACTTTAGAGTGGTCAGTTGAAGCAATTGAGTTTGCCCATTGATTATTTTTTATTTTATTACCTCAAGACTCAAGCTAAGGGCCGGCCGGCCGGGGGAGGTTTTACATGCTCATATAAGTACTTAGTAATCCAGATCTTTATTTTATAGGAGGAAAGGAGGATGACCAGCATACAACTCCAACTGTCTTGTTTGTTGTAGTTCCAGTTATAGTTGTAGTTGTCATGGTTACAATCATTGTTTGCATCGTCTTAAGAAAGAGGCGAAAAGGGAAGCAAGAGAATGGTGACGTGGAAGGTAAGTTCCAGTCCATTTGACTCTTTCTTATTTCTTCTGTGAACTCAATTCAATATGAATTTGCTACTATAAGAAATGCTACAAATTAAATAATTTCTAAAATCGTAATAAATTTTGACAAGGTGAGGGTATGCAGAGGAAATAATTTATAATTTGTGAGATTTATAATGTATTGTAATAAGTATTTAAATTAATTAATTAATATGAAATATATTTTGTTATGAAAAATATTTTTTTTTAAAATAAACTTTTTATGATCATTGATAAGACCATCTCCAATGAGGCGCCAAAACACCAAAACACAAAAGAAAAATGGCGTTTGTTGCCTCCAATCAAGTCGCCAAAACACCAAAATTTTAGCGCAGAGTGAACAGTGCTGCGCCATATTCACCTTGCGCCAAATCTCTTTTATTTTTTTTTCCATTTTGACCCCTCCTTTTTTTTAATTCCTTTTTTTTTGTTTTGTTTTTGTTTTGATATATTTGTATATTTTGATAAATTGTTAATTATAAATTTTATATTATTAAAAATAAATTATATCATTTGAAAGATCTCATCAAGACGATTAAAACAAGTCTAATATTGAATATAGGCTAATTAAAAATGAAAACACATAAAGCTTAATTATAACAAAATTAAAGAAAATTACATACTTAATTTAAAGCAAACACATAAAGTTTAATTAAAACTACTTTAAAAATATTAAACATAAATTGTATATTATTAAAATAAAATTATATCATTTGAAAGATCTTATCAAGACGATTAAAACAAAATTAATATTAAATATAATTTAATTAAAAATATAATTACATAAAATATAATTAAAGTCTAATTTATTAAATTACAACTATTAGTTTTGTTAAAAGAATAAAAGTATAAATATAAACTTTATGAGGGGTGTATGAATAAAATTTGGTGCAAAATTTGGTGTAATGGGTTGGAGATGGAAAAAATTTGGTGTAAGAATATGCTAAAAATATTCCTTTTTAGTGTAAAATTTGGTGCAGAATTTGGTGCAATGGTTGGAGATGGTCTAAGGCCAGGACCCATGAGTAGGTTCTCTGTCCTAACTGATTCTTTCGTTATATATTCTAATATTCTATCACATCGAATGGTCATTATTGTTGTTGTAATCTTATCATGATTACTATTTGCATTTTCCTTTTTCTAATGCAGAAAAGGAAAGCCAAAAGCCAGCAACCTATTTACCTTTAATTTAATGTCATTAAGACTCAAATTACTATATGAATAGCGATTCAATATAATCCAATTAATGAGTAGAATCTCAAAAAGATTATTCTTGGTTTCTATGTGAAGGTTTGGAAGAATCCAACTCAAGTGTTGAAATTTGTCCGGCGGAGTCTCTTGTGAAATTTAATTTGATTACCTTACAAAATGCAACCGATAACTTCTCTGAAACAAAAAAGATAGGAGAAGGAGGTTTTGGTACCGTATATAAGGTAAGTCTATAATTAATTATATTATGTAATATTAGTAATATATAGTTACGTACAATTTAATAAAGCTTTAAATCTCTATAAATCAATATTATTTATATTATTTCGTGAATGTGTAGGGTACACTTAAAAATGATCAGTTAGTTGCTGTGAAGAGATTGTCTGAAAATTCAAGACAAGGTAATTTAGAATTTAAAAATGAAGTGGATTTCATAGCTAAGCTTCGACACAATAATTTGGTGAAGTTGCATGGTTACTGCCAAGAAGGAAGAGAAATGATTCTTGTCTATGAATTTGTTTCCAATGGTGGCCTTGATGGCTTTTTATTTGGTAATATTTCTTAAACTAGTCGATCTTTCACTTTGGTTTAGGAATTTTTAAAATCATATATTCTCAATTAAATGTCGACATGCAGATCGTGACAAACGTGGATACTTGGATTGGGAGAGAAGCTACAGAATCATAGAAAGTATTGCTAGTGGACTTATTTATCTACACAAAGAATCCTCTCCTAATCGCATTATTCATCGCGATCTCAAAGCTAGTAACATTCTCTTAGATGTAAATTTAAACCCAAAAATTACAGATTTTGGAATGGCTAGGTTGTTTGCTTTAAACCAAACCCAAGGCTCTACAAATACATTGGTGGGATCCCAGTAAGTACTCCTTACTAAACTAATTATATGCAATTTGATTAGTCAACTTATTGGACTAAAATATTTATCAAATTCACATTTCAGTGGATATATAGCACCAGAATATGCGCGCTTTGGCATATATTCCGATAAATCTGATGTATATAGTTTTGGAGTGTTAGTTTTGGAAATTATAAGTGGACAGAGGAATACCATTCAAAGTGGAAATTCTAAAAAGGACCTTTTATCCGACGTAAGTATGGTATCAGTATTAATGACATGCATATAAGTAACAAAACAAATTTAATTGACATAAATAAGTTGTGGATGGTGTTACAGGTTTGGACAGAATGGGAAAAAGGGTCTACTTCAAATGTGATAGATCCATTATTGAAACGTCCATCAAGTCCAAAGCAGGAGATAGAAAGATGCATCCATGTGGCCTTGCTGTGTGTTCAAGAAAATGCAGATGATAGACCTAAAATGCCTCTAGTTCATGATATGCTAAATCGTAACTTATCTATGGAACTTCCAAAGCCCTCAGTCCCTGGTTTTTATACTCAAAGCCGTGTCAATTCATAGGCTCCGAGGCAGTTTAGGAAGAATGGGATTTCAAACATTTAGTGTCGTATATGCTGAATGATCACTTTTAGTATTGTATGTTGGGAAAAAAATATTTTTAGTTTTTAGTTATATTTTGAATGAAACAATTTTACAATGATTTCAAAATATGAGAGAACATATATGGATTGTCATGAACATTATATTTTTATTTAAAATATATTTTGTATTTGGTAAATGAATTTTTCTTTCAAGCATCAAATTGTAGTAAAGGGAATTAAGATATAATAATGACTCTTTTGATGTGGTATGTAGTATTCAATTGTCTTTTTTTGTGGAACATGCATGGATTCCATTACTACCACATCTTTTGGGTTAAAGCTCCTTTGAGTACTCCAATTCAAATTTCCTTAAAAGTAAATTAAAAAAAAAATCTATCTATACAATTTTTTTAATTAACTAATCAAAAAGTTTCCGTTTGTGCATCGACAGAACAGTATGGTGGCTCATTATTTAGCTAAGTATGCTTTTTGTTATGTAGGAGAGACTAGACTTGAATATTTTGATTTTATTCCTTATTTTCTCTCTGTTCTTTTGTGTAAGAATGTTGCTATGATTTTATTTTTTAATATTTTATTTAACACTTTCCAGAGTCGGTTGCTATGATTTAATATATTTTGCGTTTTAGTTTTCAAAAATTAATTGAAAAGTTGAAATCAACTTTTCATAAAGTAGGAAAATGTCTCAAGTCCTTCAGATGTTAAGTCGAAACTCAATTCTCAAACCTCCAGAGCTCTTGGATCCTTGATTTTTTATTCGAAGTAGTGTCAATTTATAGGTTCCGACGCAGTTTAAGAAGAAAAAGATTTCATTGGGTGAGCAGATTGCAACCAAATTGATGTCAGTCAATCTGATCAATTTTGCACATTCGTGCCTCAAAGCTAAGGGTGTAGCCCCTAATTCTAATACTATTTTGTGATATTTTATTATTGATTTCCGATAATTAATTTGAAACATTTTTCATTACGGATTAATTGTCTAATTGTGATGGTTATTGGGCATTTGATACCTTTATAATTTGTATTTGATACATTTATAATCGATTAATTGTCTATTGACTGCATAGTCCATTTTCTATTTGTCATTATATTGTGTATATTTAGGTTATTAGGTATTGTGCCATCATTGTAGGCAAATCCTTAATGACCATATTATCTTATTGATAATATTAATCCATTACCTAATTGCTAAATATTAATTACCTCAATAGACAAATTATACAACCTTAATAATAATAATAATAATAAATGTTACATCAACATTATAGTATTATAAACTCTCTTTCCGTCTAATTTTTCAATGTGGGATAATTCAACACTTCTTTCATTTCATTATTAAAAGATGTAATTGTGGCGCATGGAAGATTCATTTACTTCCTTGAATTTTAAGTTTTGCTGAATAATACTATGCTGTATGATTCATTAATATCTGACCAAGCAAATCTTGTGCAGCTTGAAAGGTGGACGATCTAAACTAGAAAATTTGACGTTGTCCTAATCTGCCCCCCTTCTATCTAGACCTTTTCAAACCTTTTATTAATTGATAGTTTTGAAACGAGCCAATGAGACCTGAAGGGGCGATGGCAAACAATGCAATATTTTATTTTAAATCCGTTACAGAATGAGTGGTGATTATATTGTTTTTTTGAAGTGGTGATTATATTGTTTGTGTTTCAAATAATTAATTTCAAAATTTGTCCCAAATATATTATTTAATTATAAAAAATTTGAAATAATTTTACAAGATAAATGAGTAATGTAACATCACAGAGTCCATTCTATTTGAGACGTAACATTTTTTTTATTGGAATATGGATATAATTGAACATTTGTGAAAAATTATAAAATTGGATACAAATAACATTTTATGTTGCCAATGACCTTGTGGTTGAGTGGCACCAAGTTACTCCCTTATATGAGAGGTTGTGAGTTTAAGCCTTGGTGGATGTGGTATTGACTCTTTGTGATTCAGTAGGTTGAACAGATACTGCATTTGTGACCTTAATTCAGTTTACAATAATTTGAACCTCACTAGTTCAATAAACTGTATAGAAGAAATCAATATTCGAAATTCTTAGTGACAGTGTGAAGATTATGCACACCAACACAAGGCTAAGTCATTGAGTTCTCTAAAATGCTCTGTCGGGCCTGGGCTAGGCAACATTTTGGGGAAGCTTGCAGTAATTTATCTTAGGAATAAAGGTCAAATAGGTCATCGAACTGCACACGATAATGCAATTAGGCCATTGAACCTAAAAAACCAACAATTAGGTTCCTAAACTAACTAAATTCATGCAATTCTTCCAATTTACAGGTTTCCAATAGGTCATCACAACTTAAATTATTTTTTTAAAAAAAATAAAATTTAAAATTAATTATTTAAATTAAAAAAAAAAAAAAAAAAAAACAGATCTTCCGGTCGGAGACGAAGAGTCTTCGTCTCCGGCCATGGAGACGAAGAGTTTCTTCATCTCCGTCCAGACAAAGCTTCGTCTCCATGGACGGAGACGAAGATCAGAGTTTCTTCGTCTCCATGCTGGAGACGAAGAGTTTCTTCGTCTCCGACCGAAAGTTTTTTTTTTTTAATTTAATTTTAAATTATTATTTTTAAATATTTATTTTTTTAAAAAATAATTTAATTTAAGATTACCTGTTTGAAACTTACAAATTGGAAGAATTGCATGAATTTGGTTAGTTTAGGGACTTAATTGTTGATTTTTTAGGTTCAGTGGCCTAATTGTATTATCGTGTGCAGTTGAATGACCTATTTGACCCTTATTCCTTTATCTTACATTGGGTCTTAGGAAAGTGGCAAATTATGCTATGGACCTGTGTCCACCATGTGCATGGTGGACACGCTGTACATTCATAATTTCTATATTCTACATTCATAATTTCTAAACTGTAGATTCATAAATTTTATAATGTAGAATCATAATTTCTATACTGCACATTCATAATTTCTGTACTGTAGATTCATAATTTCTAAACTGTATAGTTATCAAATTATGAATCTACAGTACAAAAATTATGAATGTGTAGTATAGAAATTATGAATCTACATTATAAATTTTATGAATCTACAGTATAAAAATTATGAATCTACAGTATAGAAATTATGAATCTACAGCGTGTCCACCATGCACATGGTGGACACGGATCCAGGGCATAACGCTTCCAGGAAAGTTGAAGAAATGAACATGAAAACGTTGAATATTGCCAAGCCAAATAAAAAAAAGAGGACATGTAGTGAAGATGAAGACAATGACAATGTTACCCAAAAGAGAATTAAGAAGAATTAGAGAAATTTAAACCAAAAGTAGTATTTATTTAGACTATCGCTGTTAGACTAAGTATTTAGACTAATGTTATTACAAAGTTGCAAACATTTATTTTAGGAGTAAAAGACATTTTTGGTCCTAGACTTATAGTGGCTTGGATGAACAAACTCCGCCGCGGCCCTGTATGCTGGTCGCGGTGGTCAGACCAGTGGGCACGGCGGACGGCAGTCCGGGAATCAGCGTGGTCGTGGCCGTGGCGGTGGACGGCAGAATGGCGGAGGTCGTGGCCGTGGCAATCCTAGGTGTCAGATTTGCCGGAGTCACGGTCATACGGCCGTCTACTG
The DNA here is from genome assembly GCF_001879475.1 of Ipomoea nil. Lineage (NCBI taxonomy): Eukaryota > Viridiplantae > Streptophyta > Magnoliopsida > Solanales > Convolvulaceae > Ipomoea > Ipomoea nil. Next base: position 1,455,941 of record NW_017619575.1, read on the forward strand.
CTACAAAAGATACACGGAACCTGCACCGCATGCCAATGTTGCCGTCGCAGGAGGCTCGCCGGCGGACGCCTGGTTCCCTGACACTGGAGCGTCCACCCACGCGTCGCCGGATGAGCAGCAGGTTGGGCAGTCCGAGCTCTACACCGGCGGAGATGTGCTGAAAGTGGGCAATGGCACTATAAGTCTAGGACCAAAAATGTCTTTTACTCTTTATTTTAGTGACAATAAAATCAATCTCTCATTTATTATCTTGCATTTATATACTTTAAATTACATATTTAAATAAACAAATTAAATATTTAATTATTTATTTACCAATGCATAAACATCTCCGATATAATATTACATTGATATATTTTAAAATACTTATTTAAAAATAATTATTGAGCATTATTTCATTCACGCAAAGCGCGTAAAATAACTAGTTTATGTATTAAAAGTAATAATACTTTCATTGTCACATTTTATGTACCTAATTAAATTAATGAGGTTTACTAAAATTATCTTTAATTTTTTTTTTATAATAATGTTAAGTACTCCATATAATATATAAACTCAATCTAGGTTATATCTTTAATATATGTCCCTTTTTCGTTATTTTTCTTATACATTATGCTATAAGAGTTGTATTATACAATTTTTTAGATTAAAATATTTTTACCATTATTACTTCTATTATCTTTTTCCACTATTATTATAATGCAAATGGATATACAATATATTTTTTATATTCTTCAATGATAATAATGTATGTATACATGATATTATGAGAAATAACTTTGATTTCATTAGATTTTAATTAAATGTTATCATACTTATATTTAATAATTTATCATTTTTAAAAAATTCATACTTAGATAACTTTTCTTTTAAGTACTATTGACCCTATTACGTATAGTATATTTTATATATACTTTCATAAAATACTAAAACAAGTCAATAGCACTTCTATTGATGCTCAAATCCATGACCTCACACTTAGGAAAGTCACTTCATACCACTTGACCACAATTCATACTTTAATAATATTAATCACACATAATTATTACTCAATATATCAATTATACTTTCAATATGCGCGATGCACAAAAACATACGCTCAAAATTACAATGTACAACTTTTTTTTTTTTTTTTTAAGTACTACTCACTCTGTTATTATTTTATTTTATTAATAAAATCACGACAGATCATGTTACTTTTATTCCATAAAAATTCATATACTCCGTATCAATTTTTTTTAATGTGTATTCACAAGAAAGACAAAAAGTCAAAAAGCGTAGAGCCCAAGGGTATTATTGCATGTGGTTCACTTGCGAGTAGAGTTATTTGCACACTCTAGCTGTCAAGCATTAATTCCCAGGCATTGACAATGTCTTCACCACCAGTCTAGCAAGGAAAATGTTTTGATTTAAAAAGAAAAATGATAAGTGAATTTATTGAAGAAAAAAAAGTTGCAACTTGTTTCTTTCATGAATAAATTAAGGTGAAAAAAAGAAGTAATATGTGCAATATTTTTTTGTTTGGTTGCCTAAAGCTATCTCTCTCTCTGTAGTATTTGGACTGAGAGAAAACCCAACTGTTAGTTCACTGCTGGGATGCTCTTTAAAAAAAAAAAAAAACTTTAATTTGTTGGCATATTTTGTGTGAACATCATATCGATCAATGAAGCTAGGTGGCATGGATTTGCAGAGATGCTTGGTTTTCCTATACCTTCTCTCTAGTATCATCATCATATTCATCACCCTGAGCGTGTCAGCAGCAGATCGTGAACTTTTATTCGCACTATGCGACGGCCTAAGTGGAAATTACACACAAAATAGCACCTACCAGAACAACCTTAACGCACTTCTTTCGCCCCTCTCGTCTAACGTCAATGACTACGGATTCTACAATGCATCCGCCGGCCAAAGTCCTGACACGACCACTGTGGTTGCGATGTGTAGAGGTGACGTTGAGCTGAGCGAATGTCGTAAATGTGTGAATGATGCAGCTAAGATGACGGTGCAATCGTGTCCTGTTCAGAAGGAGGCATTCGGAGGGTACGATGAGTGCACGATACGATACTCGAATAACCCCATCATTGGTTCCATTCCACAGTATCCTGTTAAATACCTTTACACCTACGTGAATGTCACGAGTACGGAACAGTTTAATCAAGATTTAAGAAAATTTCTGGATGATCTTAGAAACCAAGCTGCAAATAATGGCAGCTCCTTTCTTAAGTTTGCAGCGGGTAAAACCACTGGACCCGACTCCCAGCCCATATATGCACTTGTGCAGTGCATCCCTGATTTAAGTGCTCAACAATGTTCAGCTTGCTTAAATTCTTCTTTTGAAGAGATCCCTAGTAAGTGTCTCTTTTGTTATGGCAAGACAGGGGCCGGCGTGATCTGGCCTAGCTGCAATTTTCGATATGACAGTGCCCTTTTCTTCGGTAATGCATTGATTCATGTTCCAGCTCCACCACCACTGTCACCACTGCCACCACAACCACAATCAGGTATGATATGTATGTTTAGCTTAGGCCCGCTCAACCCTCGTGTTTTTACTCTTTGTTATACAAGGGCTCTTCATCATCTCTGATTGATCAATATCTTCCAATTACGAATGAGATTGGAGTACTGTAGTTAGAGCAATACTTTAATTAGAGTGGTCGACTGAACCAACTGAGTTAATCCATTGATTGTTTTTTATTTTATTACCTCAAGGCTCAAGCTAAGGGCCAGGGAGGTTTTACATGCTCATATATATAATTAATAAGTACTTAGTAATCCAGATTTTTAATTTATAGGAGGAAAGGAGGATGACCATCGTCATACAACTCCAACTGTCTGGTTTGTTATAGTTGCAGTTATAGTTGTAGTTGTCATGGTTACAGTCATCGTTTGCATCGTCTTAAGAAAGAGGCGAAAAATGAGGCAAGAAAACGGTGGTATGGAAGGTAAGTTCCATTCCATTTGACTCATGGAACCAATAAATGAATTCTTACCAAAATGATATTTTTCTTATTTCAATTCTTCTGTGAACTCAATTCAATATGAATTTGCTACTATAAGATATGCAACAAATTAAATAATTTCTAAAATCGTAACAAATTTCAACAAGGTGAGGGTATGCAGAGGAAAGAAATTATAATTTGTGAGATTTATTTTTAATTCTAATTATATTTTGTGAGATTTATAATGCATTTAATTAATTAATTAATATAAAATATATTTTGTTATGAAAAATATTTTGTTAAAAATATACTTTTATTATCTATAAGGTTAAGAGTAGATTCTCTATCCTATCTCGTAATTGACTCTTTCGTTATTCGAATGAGTTCTAGTACATGTACTTTCAAATTTTACTTTTTCAAAATTATTCCTAGATGTGAATATGTTTTTTTTTTTTTTTTTTTTTTTTTTTTTTTTTTTTTTTTATGTGGATCCCTATAGATGTGTCTATATCAAACTTTTTAAGTGTGGTAATAAAAATTGAAAGTGGAAAATATGAATAGATTATACATATAGTGATACGAACCCGTATCAAGCCGGCACCGCTTTGAGTGGGTGCAGACTCCAAAGATGGAATTAGGGGAGGGGAAAAATCAGAGATAGAGAGAGAGAGAGAGATTTCAGAGAAGGAAGATGAGAGTAGAGAAGAAAAAGATAATAATAATTCGCATGTCTTTCCCCCTAGCATGCAGGGTGATTATATACTAAGTTACTCCTATTATGCTTAGGACTATGATTCCTAATTAATATGATATAATAAAGTATTAGGACTAAACTAATGTATCCTATTACGAATAAACTTAGTCTAACAAATGTAATCAACCATCCATGCCGGTTTCCTTCGTTTTCTCCTTGGCCTAGTAGCATGGGTTGTTTCTTTTCTTTCTCCCAATTCTTGATTTTCACCTTCTTCTACTGTGGATATACTCGTATCACTCCCCTTCCCTTCGACGACCGCCTTGTCCTCAAGGTGGAGATTCGGGTACCATCGTTCCATTTCCTCGGCAGCTTCCCAAGTGGCGTTTTCTGGACTACTATCTAACCATTGCACTAAGACTTGGCGTTGTATTTTTTCATTTTTTAGAACATTCTGTTCCCCACAGAGTGCTAGTAGAGCTGAAATTGGTGATCGGCCCACAATTTCTTCTGGTAATTGGACCTCTATATTTTCTTCAGTTCCTATGTGTTTCTTGAGTTGTGAGACATGGAATACTGAATGAATTCTTGCTTGTGGTAGTAGCTCGAGGCGGTATGCAACTTCCCATATTTTTTTCAAGATGTTGAATGGACCATAATAGCGTCGTGCTAGTTTGTTAGAGCTTCTACGTGCTACTGATATCTGTCTATATAGTTGTAGACGAAGCAAAACCTTATCTCCTACTGAAAATTTCATTTTGCTTTTTTTTGGCATTGGCTTTTTGGGCCATGCGATGCTGAGCTTCCCGAAGATTGTGTTTCAGTGGCCTTATCAATCTGTCACGATCCAACAATAATTCATATAGTGCTTGCACTATTGGTGTGTCTTTTGTATACGGTGCTAAGGTGGGTGGTGGTCTTGTATATAGTGCTTGAAATAGAGTCATTTTAATGCTGCTGTGGTAGCCTGTATTGGCGCAAAATTCTGCCCATCCCAAGTATGTCGTCCAATTGGTTGGTTTGATGTGAGTAAAAGCCCTTAAGTATTGCTCTAAGCCTCGATTCATTACTTCTGTCTGCCCGTCAGTCTGTGGATGGTATGATGTGCTTCTCTTCAGTGTTGTGCCACTTAGTGTGACCTTCAAAGTATGTAACTGTAGTTGCTCAGCAATTTTGGGTTGCACAAAGTTATGGGTGCTGCCACTATCTATTAGAATCTGTAACTTTCGGTCATTAACTTCTCCCAAAAGTTTAAGCGATCTGGGATTACCCGGGCCTGCCAATGAGTTTAGAATGGAAATATCTCCTGCGATTATGTCATCTTGCCCATGCACTATGGTTTCTTCTCCTAAGATTGGATCTTCTGTGGTTTGCTGTGTCAATTTTGACAATTTTCCTTGGGAATCCTCAAAACGAGACTCGCCGAACCGCTTTGTGACATTCTGTAAAAATTCCTTCCATGTAGTTAACATTCCATTCCTTTTCATCCATTGATACCACCCAGAAGCATTCCCTTCCATTGTGAATCCTGATATTCGCAATCGCTGTGTGTCTGGTGTATCATAAAAATCAAAATATTCTTGAATTCTAAATATCCAACCATGAGGGTCTGAGCCATCAAAGCGAGGTAACTCAAGTTTCATATGAAATCGTTGAGTCCCTTGGCCACTCTCCGGTTGCAAAGATGGTTGTAGATGATTATCAGGTGGAGGCCCTAAAATTCCATGTGTTTGAGGTTGCATTGCTGCATTTTTATTTGTTGTTACCATCGTTTCCAACCGTGACACGGAGGTAATGAGTTGTTGAATGAGTTGGCGATTTGTAACAGTTTGTCTTTCAAAATTTTCTTGAAATTCGGCAATTGCCTGCTCCCAAGGACGAGTTGTTGATGTAGATTGGTTGTCTGACATAATGAAGTAGGATTACAGTTTTGAGTGTGTAAAAGAACAAGAAAGATGAGTTCGATGCAATGAAAGCACCAATTGATACGAACCCGTATCAAGCCGGCACCGCTTTGAGTGGGTGCAGACTCCAAAGATGGAATTAGGGGAGGGGAAAAATCAGAGAGAGAGAGGGAGAGATAGAGAGAGAGAGAGAGATTTCAGAGAAGGAAGATGAGAGTAGAGAAGAAAAAGATAATAATAATTCGCATGTCTTTCCCCCTAGCATGCAGGGTGATTATATACTAAGTTACTCCTATTATGCTTAGGACTATGATTCCTAATTAATATGATATAATAAAGTATTAGGACTAAACTAATGTATCCTATTACGAATAAACTTAGTCTAACAAATGTAATCAACCATCCATGCCGGTTTCCTTCGTCTTCTCCTTGGCCTAGTAGCATGGGTTGTTTCTTTTCTTTCTCCCAATTCTTGATTTTCACCTTCTTCTACTGTGGATATACTCGTATCATATAGTATTTTCCTATTCGAATACTCTTATCACATCGAATGGTAATTATTGTTGTTGTAGTCTTATCATGATTACTATTTGCAATTTTCTTTTTCAAATGCAGAAAAGGACAGCCAAAGGCTATGCAGAGATCAGAGTAAGTTCCAATAATACTTTATACAGCAACCTAATTGACTTTAATATTATGTCATTAAGACTCAAATTACTATATTGAACAGCGATTCATTATAATCCAACTAATGAGTAGAATATATCTCAAAAAAATCATTCTTGATTTTTATGTGAAGCTGTTGAAGAATCTAGCTCGGGTGTTGGAATTAATTCAGTGGAGTCTCCTAAGGAATATAAATTGATTGTCCTACAAAATGCAACCAATAACTTCTCTAAAACAAACAAGATAGGAGAAGGAGGTTTCGGTACCGTATATAAGGTAAATTTATAATTAATTATACTATGTACCATTAGTAATATATAGTTACAATTTAATAAAGTTTTATATCTCTATAACTCAATATTATTTATATTATTTCGTGAATATGTAGGGTAAACTTGATAATCATTAGTTGCTGTGAAGAGGTTGTCTGAAAATTCAAGACAAGGTACTTTAGAGTTTAAAAATGAAGTGGATTTCATAGCTAAGCTTCAACACAATAACTTGGTGAAGTTGCTTGGTTACTGCCAAGAAGGAAGAGAAATGATTCTTGTCTATGAATTTGTTTTCAATGGTGGCCTTGACGGCTTTTTATTTGGTAATATTTCTTAATCTAGTCTTTCACTTTGGTTTAGTACTTTTTTAAAATTATATATTCTCAATTAAATGTTGACATGCAGATCCTATTAAACGTGGATATTTGGATTGGGAGAAACGCTACAAGATTATAGAAAATATTGCTAGAGGACTTGTTTATCTACATGAAGACTCTCGTCTTCGCATTATTCATCGCGATATCAAAACTAGTAACATTCTCCTAGACGCAGATTTAAACCCAAAAATTGCCGACTTTGGGATGGCTAAGTTATTTGCTTTAAACCAAGCCCATGGCTCTACAAATACATTGGTGGGAGCTTAGTAAGTACTCCTTACTCAACTAAATCTATTTACATTGCAAAGTAATTTGATTAGACAACTTACTAGAGTGAAATATTTGTCCACTTCACATTTCAGTGGATATATGGCACCGGAATATGCACGTTATGGCAAATTTTCAGAAAAATCCGATGTATATAGTTTTGGAGTATTAGTTCTGGAAATTATAAGTGGTCAGAGGAATACTATTCAAAATGGAGAATTTACAAGAGACCTTTTATGTGATGTAAGTGTGGTTTCGGTATTCACGACATGCATCTAAATAACAAATTTAATTAACATAAATAACTTGTGAATGTTGTTACAGGTTTGGACACAATGGAAAAATAAAACTGCTTTAAATGTGATAGATTCGAAATTGCGAGGTTCATCAATTCCAAGGCATGAGATAAAAAGATGCATCCATGTGGCCTTGTTGTGTGTTCAAGAAAGTGTAAATGATAGACCAAAAATGTCTCAAGTTGTTCACATGTTAAGTCGAACCTTATCTCATAAACCTCCAGAACCCTTTGATCCTGGATTTTTTACTCAAAGTACTGTCAATTCATAGGCTCCGAAGCATTTTAAGAAGAAAAAGATTTCATTGGGTAAGCAGATGGCAACCAAATTGATGCCAGCAATCTGATCAATTAAAGCACATTCGCGCCTCAAAGGGTGTAGCCCCTAATTCTATTTTGTGATATTTTATTATTGATTTCCAATAATTAATTTGTAACATTTTTCATTACGGATTAATTGTACGTCTAATTGTGATGGTTATTGTGCATTTGATACCTTTATTTATAATTTGTATTTGATGATACATTTATAATCGATTAATTGTCTAATGACTGCATAGTCCATTTTCTATTTGTCATATTATTGTGTATATTTAGGTTATTAGGTATTGTGCCGTCATTCTAGCCTTCTAGGTAATAAGTCCTTAATGGCCATATTATCTTATTCATCTAATTACCTAATTGCTAAATACGGAGTATTAATTACCACAATAGTCAAATTATACTATAGGCAGGTAATTAGTTACCAAATCTAATTGCTACTTTAATGACTATTATTGGTCTCATTATCTTGCATCTTAATGAAAAATGTTACATCAACATTATAACATTATCTCTCTTTCTGTTTAATTTTTCAACGTGGGATAGTTCAACACTTTTTTCATTCCGATAATGCCACATGGAATCCTCCGAGTATAATGGTTTTACTATGTTTAGTTTAGTCATAAACTTTCAAATTGATCATTTGTGGTCCTTCGACTTTCAAATTTAACCATTCGTGGTCCAAATTAACCACCCGGTCCTTCAACTTTCAAAATTCTATTATACAATTATGTACATTCAAAACATGAGATTTTTTTTTACAGAGTTAAGAGTTTATGCATGTGTATTATGTATTATGTTAGATTATGTGTATTACCCTTTCAAAAAAGATTATGTGTATTATGTTAGTGGTTTATGTACATTCTATTATACAATTATGTACATTCGAAACATGATTTTTTTTTTTTTTTAGAAGTTAACCGCAGACACGGGAAACAAAATTTACAAAAAAAAAAAAAAAAAAAGTACAAAACGACGACGTTTTGGGCTAGGGCCCTAGTGCACGATATAATTTGCCAGACTTGAAGGGGTGATGGCAAAAAATATTTTATTGGAAAAATGGTCAAATAGATCCCTGAACTTTATTCAAAAGTGCAATTAGGCTCCTGAACTTTAAAAATGTTCAATTAAACACTCAAACTTGTCCTTTTAAAGTGTCTAACCCAATAGTCGGTTATTCACCTGGAATAACTGGTCATCTAAAATTCCGGTCATATTCCGGCGAATAAAAAATTCAGACGATGAAAAACAAATTTTAAAAAAATTTCAGGGTCTTCTCTACCGAAGAAGACAACCAGCAGTCAGATCTGGTCGCCTTCTCCATTGGAGAGGACGACCGGTCCTCTCCTGGAAAAGACGAAAGTCCGGTCATCTTCTCCTGGGGAAGACGATCGGATAATGTTTTTCCGATGGAACTTTTTTTTTTTTTCCCGGGTTGTAACGATGGTTAACAGTAATTAGCGATTGTCAAAACTTCAATAATTCAACGGTAATCTGTTGATTACCGGTAATTTGACTTATTTGACTTAAAATGACAAGTTCGAGTGTTTATTTAAACATTTTTAAAGTTTAGGAGTTTAATTATACTTTTGAATAAAATTCATGGGCCTATTTTATCTTTTTTCCTGTTTTATTTTAAACCCGTTACAGAATGAGAGGTGATTGTTTGTGTTTCAAATAATTAATTTCAAAATTTGTCCCAAATATATTACTCCGTATTTAATTAATTATAAAAAGTTTGAAATAATTATCGGTATAAGATAAATGAGTAACGTAACACTACAGAGACCATTTTATTTGAGACGTAACATTTTTTTTATTGGAATATGGATATAAATATAATTGAACACTTGTGCGGAATTATAAAATTTGATACAAATAACATTATATTTTTAAAATGTACATGGCACATACCTAACTAAATAGTGGTATGTGTTTCAAGTAATTTATATTTAACCTTTTTGAGTGACGACTAAATTTGTAAGTACTATCCTTGAGTAAACATGATTTTGTGACTTTAAATGGCAAATGACTACAAAGAGGTAATTCAGTTTATAATAATTTATAACCTCACTAGTTTAGTAGGCTATATTTGAAAAAGAGACCAATGTTCAAAACTCTTAGTAACAATGTAGAGATTCGGTGCAAGGTGATTTAGAATTAAAAAATGAGGTGATTTTGGTTGCCAAGCTTCAGCACAAAAATTTGGTCAGGTTGCTTGGGTTTTGGGTTTTGGGTTTTGCCTGGAAAGGAGAGAAAGGCTTCTTATTTATGAATTTGTTCCCAATGCTAGCCTTGACAACTTCTTGTTTGATATATATTCTTCTTTCATATCTATCATTCTTTTTGTAAAACTCCTCCCCTGTCATTCAATTTGAATTGGGAAACTCGCTATAAAATCATAGTAGGAATTTTCAGGGAACTTCTATATCTCCATGAAGATTCTCGCCTTCGTATAATTCATCGTGATCTCAAAGCTAGCAATATTTTACTAGATGCAGATATGAACCCGAAAATATCTGACTTTGGCATGGCAAGGTTGTTTGCATTAGATGAAACTGAAGGCAATACAAGCAGAATTGTGGGCACTTAGTAAGTAGTATCATACAATCAGATCACCCTCATTTTGATCAAGAACTGAAATGAAAGTTTAAGAAAGCTGAACTTGATCAATAATTTTTGTTTCAACTCAACTTTGCAGTGGATATATGGCACCAGAGTATGCAATGCACGGCCAATTCTCAGTTAAATCAGATGTTTTTAGCTTCGGAGTTCTGGTCCTGGAAATTTTAAGCGGACAGAAGAACATATGTTTTCGAAATGGGGAATCTGTACAAGACCTTCTGAGCTATGTAAGTATAAACAACATTTATAATTATCTATTAAACCTGCAAGAATTTGGGCAATGATATATCAAATTCCCACAGGCTTGGACTCAACGGCGCGAAGGGACAGCTTCAAATCTGATAGATCCCATGCTGACAGCTAAATCAGGTCCAGTACATGAAATGATGAGATGCATACACATCGGCTTGCTTTGTGTTCAAGAAAATGTTGCAGATAGACCTAGAAAATGCCTGAAAATGGTCTCACTGTTTCAGCAGTAATACCCAGATAGGACACCAAATCTCTGTTTAAATCACAGCTAAAAATCTTGTATGTATAAGGTTCTATATTTGTATGGCAGCAAAAGTTTGTTTTAAAGATGCACAAATCAATAATATTGTTCATGCTTAAATATTGTGTTTATGTTAGGAACTCTAAGTCCAAGAATTTAACTAGTTGTGTTCATCTCTTAACTCCTAACGTGCCTCGTGTCATCGATTAAATCCAATTGCAATAACCCAACATTTAATTATTATTTTTTTTAAAAAAAATCAAACTTTAAAAATTTGATTTTTAATTTAGCTTTAGAAAAATGTTCAAATAAACCAATGAACTTTGAAATTTTGTACAAATATATATATATTTTTTTAAAGTTGCTATTAATTCATCAAATTTTAAATGTTTTAATATAGTTTATATGATAATGGGGTATAATTATTATAAAATATAAATATTTAATTTTTTTTTTAAAATCAAACTTTAAAATTTTAAATATAGTTGTTATAATACATAAAGATTGACATCCCTCAATAAACACTTTGAAACCCACTTGTCCCGTCGTACAGAAAGAGTCTTTGAGAAATCCCTTTTCAAAATTTATTTATTTATTTGAAATTTTATATATGTTACAAGAACTTTGACACATAAATCAGAATCAAGCAAGTTGTTAAGTGGATGAATATTTTTCTCACAGCCATGAGCCATGGAGCATGACCGCCATCGAAACAGTCCTACATATGTAACGTGTAAATAGGGTTGAATATTATAATTTTTACACAATTAATTTATTATAGTAATATTAAAATATAATTTTAATTATAGTACATGTTTATTTGACAATATTTATATTTATGACATATCACTATGGTCCACCATATAACTATGGGTTATAACGACTCATGATTTGTTCAGATATATGTAAATAAATTATTCACAAAATTATAAGCCCACTTGTCCAGTTGCATCCAAAGAGCCTTTGACAAGTCTTTTCCAATGTATATTATTCCTATTATTTTGATATTTATTGCAAGAACTTTGACATAGAAATCAGAATGAAGTTGTTAAAGTGGATAAGCATTCTTGTCACAGCTTCAATTCATGGAGCTAGCATGACCGCTATCAAAACAGTTCACATATTTAACGTGTAAATAACGTCTAATATTAATCTCAATATTTTATGGACTTTACCATTGATTCCTGGGCAACCCGCATGAGTGCAAATGGTCATATTCACACTGTTCAATTTCAAGGACCCCATAGCTACGATTGGAGATGAATGTATCCAACACTCTGAGCCATCAGCAGAAAATTCAATTCCAAGAAGATGTCCATACACATTGCTTTCATCTTGCCATGTTTTTCCAAATTCCTGTGGAAGATTCATACTATTTCAATTCCTTCGATCAAGTCCCCAGATCGGATAAAGCTGAAAAGTTGCCATCTTTAGAACTTCCGACCAATTATGATGATCAATCAAAGAGCTATTGCTGCTGTTTTGGTGTTGCCGCTATTTCTTCATGTTTGCGTTGCCGCAGAGCCGCTTGATACCCCATGTTCGAGTAACAGAGGCAAATACACAGCCAATAGCCCCTTCGACAACAACCTCAAAAACCTCCTAGGTTCTCTGCTAGCGAACACAGCTCGAAATGAAGGCTTCTACAACGCTTCAGTTGGGGATGGAGCTGACAGAGTCCTGGGCCGAGCGCTCTGCAGGGGAGACATAAACTCGACGGACTGCCAGAACTGTCTGGAGAAAGCAAGCGAAGAGCTTAAACGCCAGTGTCAAACTAAGGAGGCTATGATAAGATATGATCAGCGTTGTAAAGTCGAGTACGGCTCTACCCTTTTGAAGCGTTACAATGGGAAGTATCTCGAATCGAATAACGAGAAGAAAACTGTGTCTGCAGATCCCGCCCAGTTCTCACAGGCTTTGAAGGAGTTGATGGATCACCTCTCTGAGGAGGCTGCTTACCATTCCAGGCTCATGTTTGCAGCTCAAAGTGGAAAGTTTTCAGAACAGATTACTATTTATGGACTTGTGCAGTGTACAAGAGATTTGTCTAATGAAGAGTGCAGTAATTGTTTGGGTAGCGCCTCGGGAGATCTTGAAGGATGTTGTGGCTCCCGTGAAGGGGGGACGGTTTATGGTGGGGCTTGTTCTGTGCGTTTTGAGATATACCAGTTCTATTATAATGCCACTGGTAAGAAACTTGATCATATTGTTTGCATCTCTTCTTTCAGTTTGGTCATAGTTACATTAACTTGATTTCAGGGAATAAGAAGAGCAAAACCTGGGTTCCTGTCACAATTGTATGTGTTTTAGCATTTCTGATGGCAGTTTTGGTTGGGAGCTTTGCACGATATCGTCAAAAGAGGAAGCAGGTGAAAACAGGTAAAAAATATTATAGTTTCTGAAATCAAAGATGAATATAGTTTTATTAGAGTTGGTTTAATTAATTGCAGATAAAGAGGAAAAAGGCCATAGTGGAATTGAAGCCAGACCTGGATCCAATTCTTTGAGTATAGTAGGAAAGTATGTGTTAAGCTCCCAGGATATGCCATCCGTGGAGCTACCTGTCGTCGAGGCAGCCATGGAGATCTTTTCGCAGTCTAATAAGCTTGGACAAGGCGGATTTGGCACTGTTTACAAGGTACTCTAGCTCCTCCTTATTAGGATCCTGTCATTCCGGTTCTACTTTTGTGTTTCGATAACGTTAGAAAACTGGAGCCTTAATTTACAGAGTGTTCTCCCCAGTGGGGAAGAAGTAGCAGTGAAAAGGTTGTCCAGAAAATCATGGCAAGGGGTGGAGGAACTGAAGAATGAGGTGATGCTGATAGCAAAACTTCAGCACAGAAACTTGGTCAGGCTTCTTGGGTGTGCCCTGGAAGGGAATGAAAAGCTGTTGATATATGAGTTCATGCCCAACAAAAGCCTTGATTTTTTCCTATTTGGTTTGTTCTTCACTGGCATACTTAATTTCTTCTACTATCAAGAATGCAGTTAGACTAGACTCACTGAAAAATTGAACTTAATTAATTTCTGCAGACAGGGAAAAAAGGTTGCTGCTTGATTGGAAAACACGGTTTAACATCATTGATGGAATAGCACGGGCACTTGTTTATCTTCATGAGGATTCCCGGCTTAAAGTGATTCATCGGGATCTAAAGCCAAGTAATATTCTGCTAGATAGTGACATGGTTGCCAAGATATCTGATTTCGGAATCGCTAGAATCTTTTGTGAAAAACAGAACCTCGCCAACACCAGAAGAGTCGTGGGAACATAGTGGGCTACTATACTTTATTGTTGTCATCATTTCTTTACATCTGATCTGAAATATTAAGGTAATTAATTAGAGTATTTTTTTTGTACAGTGGGTATATGGCTCCCGAGTATGCAATGGGTGGACTGTTCTCGATTAAATCTGATGTGTTTAGTTTCGGTGTCATAATGCTGGAAATCATCAGTGGACAAAGAAACAGCAACTTTTACATCAATGGAAGCTCTCATCAGACACTACTTTCCTATGTATGACTTGGTTGCAAACTTGCAATTAACCTATACTTAATTGCTTTAAATTCTCTACACAAATTAAAGAACTAGAGATTATCATGTCTGCAGGCATGGCAGGTGGTGAATGAAGAAAAGGAATTGGAAGTTGCAGATCCTGTGCTGATAGAGTCGTCTTCTCCGATGGAAGAGATAGCAAGATGCATCCATATTGGGGTTCTGTGTGTGCAAGAAGATCCAGCAGAGCGGCCAAGAATGTCAGAAGTTGTTCATCTTTTGAAAGGAGGACAAATGCCAATGTCTAAACCAAGCCGGCCACCGATTTCTATGGGGAGAAGATCTAACCATGGCATTCATCTCAAGCCTTCATCCACTACAGCATCATCTTCACTCAACCATCATCTCACAGATTCTTGTGCTACCACTTTCATTGATTAGTGGTAGCAAGCTGCCAATGGCCTTCATGGACTATAGAGGCATGCATGATATTACACATACAAAATAGTGAATCAAAGTTATATATTGTTTTGCACATGAGAGTAATGATAGGAATAAAGTATCAGTCCCAAATTGAAGAAGTGCTTTCTAAAAGAGCAACATTATTAGTGGTGTTTTTGGGGAGAATAGTATAATTTGTGATGAGTTGGAGGGAAGAGAAATGGAGGTAGAGAAATTTGAGACTCTTCTTCAAGGACCCCACACCATTGAACAGTGCTGGTCAGAGAAAGCTTGAAAAGCTGTGCGCGTTTCACGCACAGCTGAAGCCACGCGGCAGTTACTTTTTTAATTTTTAATTTTAAAATAAGTTTTGTTTTATTAATTTTTTTTTTCTCTCCCCTTTTATTCTCTTTTCTAATTACACTTACAATAACTCCTCAAAAATCATAAAGAACCTCTACTAGTGTGGATGTTCTTAAACTATAGTAGAAAAGAAAATAAAAAATGTCTCCAAATTTCAATAAAGGAACCAATTCTAGCATCGTGACAACTTAAAAAAGCACGGTAGGTAAGGAATCCAATATTTTTTAGGCACAAATGTCAAATGGACTCATCTACTACTGCGAAGTGCTCAATTCCCACCACGAACTAAATTAAGTGTCAAATAAACTCATCTATTAGCTAAATTTGTTCGATTTACATTTTTTACAAGTTGGTAGCAGGTTACCTATCTAATTATTAAAAATAAATAAATAAATAGAATTAAAAATTAAAAAAAAAAAGAAAAGAATATCAGCCACCGGATATCCGGTGGCTGATATTCTCTTCTTTTTTTTTTTATTTTTTTATTTTTAAATTATTTTAATTATTTTAATTTTTATTCTATTTATTTATTTATTTTTAATAATTAAATAGGCAACCTGTAAAAAATGTCAATTGAACAAATTTAGCTAGTAGATTGGCATATTTGATACTTAATTTAGTTTGTGGTGGGAATTGAGCACTTCGCAATAGTAGATGAGTCTATTTGACACTTGTGCCTATTTTTTATTCAAATCTATTCGCACTTGCATTATATATTAAATAAAATATAACAGCTATAACGCACAAAAAAAAAAAAAAAAAAAAAAAAAAAAAAAAAAAAAAAAAACAGACAAGCTTTAGGAAGTGCCTATTTTTTAAATATGAAAGTTCAATTAAATTAATTCAGCTCATGATAGTCGATCGCGTCTTTACACGTCTATTGGTATTTATACTACAAAAATAGTCACTTAAAATTTCATTTCAGCTAAAATGTCTAACACGCTTTATTTCTAATTGATTAGTATTATATTTTTAAGTATAAATATTATATTTTCTTATTGATTCAATTCGACTGGTCTCACGAACAAGGATTCGTAAAACAATGTCACACAAGTATAACTAATTTTCTTTACTCTTCTTCAGTATCTTTTTTTATTATTATTTATTTTTACACATCCTTTGATATTTTATGCTTATACAATTATACATCATTATATTATTATATTTTTGTGTGGAGACATATTAATCTTTATACTCATTATTTCTTAATAATTTATTTTCTATAAAATTTTGAATTTCATTTCTCATCAATTATTTGCCTCAATTATTGTTAGTACAATTTTCAAAAAAAAATTATTGTTAGTACAATAGTCTGTTTGTGAATACTTTTTTATGACTTTTATTTGGCCTACATTGATGAGATAGGATAGGACATAGGAGAGCGAAAAAAAATCAGCCCCCCTGGCCTGATTGTTTTCACATTTTTTGTTGTTTTGTACGTCCCTTACTTTATGTCTGGTATTTGTCTTGAAAAAAGTTCTGGCCTTCTGGGGGCTTAATTACAATTAATATAACATAATTAGCTGAAAACCTAAAAAATCCAGATGTGAGTTCACTGGTGGATGCTATTAGGAAAACCTCGGTGACAGAATAATAGGGCTGGCACCCGACCCGGATCATAAGTGGACATCTGACCCGACGTCATATTTGACCCGGCACCACATGGAGACCCAACGGGCAAAACTCCAACGGACAGAATTTTAACAGGCGTCACCTCTATTGCAATTGAAGCCACCATTGATGAGAGATAATTAAAGGTTTGGCTCTTCATTTATGTCCCATGTTGTTACCGTTGACACCTTAGTATAAATAGATGCTCCCCTCAGATTGAGGGAACACGTTCAATACTCTGGACAAAGACACATTGTACTTTCTATACTAAGACATTAAGACAATACAACTATTGTCACTCTTTCACACAGCGTTATTCTAATATTATTATTATTACCGGTAACATATTTACCGTCACTCGATTTTATATATACAAATAAAATTCGGGCTCTGTCGTTGAAACTCAAACTCATAGGAATAAGAGTAGGCATATTTTGTGTGAAGCTAGGTGGCATGGATTTGCAGAGATGCTTGGTTTTCCTATACCTGCTTTCTAGCATCATCATCACCCTTTCGGCAGCCGCACAGCCTGCTGATCTTGTATTCTCAGTATGCAGCAAAACTGGAAACTACACACCAAACAGCACCTACCACACCAACCTTAACACACTTCTTTCCTCCCTCTCGTCCGAGGTTAATGAATACGGATTCTACAACGCATCCGAAGGCCAAAGTCCCGACATGACGAGCGTGGTTGCGCTGTGTAGAGGTGACGTTAAGCTGGACACATGTCGTGTCTGTGTTACTGATGCTGCTAAGAAGTTGGCACAATTATGTCCTAATCAGAAGGAGGCGTTCGGAGGGTACGATGAGTGCGTCATACTATACTCCCATAGATTCATCATAGGTTCCATTTCAAAGGATCCTTATGTGTACCGGTGGAATTCGGAGAACGCCACGAGTATCGACCAGTTTAATGAAGATTTAAGAAAGTTGCTGGCTGATCTTGGAAGCCAAGCTGCAAAAGGCAGCTCCTTTCTTAAGTTTGCAGCGGGGAAGACGACTGGACCGGACTTCCAGCCCATATATGCACTTGTGCAGTGCACCCCTGATTTAAGTGCTCAAGATTGTTCAGCTTGCTTGAATGCTTCTTTTGGAGAGATCAGTAACAGTAAATGTGACAAGTGTTATGGGAAGAGAGGGGCCGGCATAATCTGGCCTAGCTGCAATTTTCGATATGGCAGTGAACGTTTCTTCAGTGATACCTTGATTCAAGTTCCAGCTACACCACCACTGCCACTATCACCACCAACAACATCACCACCACCACAGTCACAATCAGGTATGTTTAACTTAGGACCGCTT
The DNA here is from genome assembly GCF_001879475.1 of Ipomoea nil. Classification (NCBI taxonomy): domain Eukaryota; kingdom Viridiplantae; phylum Streptophyta; class Magnoliopsida; order Solanales; family Convolvulaceae; genus Ipomoea; species Ipomoea nil. The sequence goes on from NW_017619575.1 coordinate 1,474,007, forward strand.
AGTGTTCATGTTAACTTTCACTCTTGTTATACAAGCAAGGCCGGGGCTCTTCATCATCTCTGATTGGTCAAGGTAGGTCTTACAATGACCAGTGAGATTAGTGTACATACTGCAGTTGGATCAAGACTTTAGAGTGGTCAGTTGAAGCAACTGAGTTAGCCCATTGGTTGTTTTTTATTTTATTACCTCAAGGCTCAAGTTAAGGGTCCGGGGATATGATGTTTTACATGCTCATATAAGTACTTAGAAATCCAGATCTTTATTTTATAGGAGGAAAGGACTCAAAGGAGGATGACCAGCATACAACACCAACTGCCTTGTTTGTTGTTGTTCCAGTTATAGTTGTAGTTGTCATGGTTACCATCATCGTTTGCATCGTCTTAAGAAAGAGGCGAAAAAGGAGGCAAGAGAATGGTGGCATGGAAGGTAAGTTTCAGTCCATTTGACTCTTTCTTATTTCTTCTGTGAACTCAATTCAATATGAATTTGCTACTATAAGAAATGCTACAAATTAAATAATTTCTAAAATCGTAACAAATTTTGACAAGGTGAGGGTATGCAGAGGAAAGAATTTATAATTTGTGAGATTTATAATGTATTGTAATAAGTATTTAAATTAATTAATTAATATGAAAAATATTTTGTTATGAAAAATATTTTTTTTAAAATAAAACTTTTTATGATCATTGATAAGGCCAGGGCCCAGGAGTAGTTTCTCTGTCCTAACTGATTCTTTCGTTATATATTCTAATATTCTATCACATCGAATTGAATGGTCATTATTGTTGTTGTAATCTTATCATGATTACTATTTGCATTTTCCTTTTTCTAATGCAGAAAAGGAAAGCCAAAAGCTATGCATAGATCAGAGTAAGTTCCAATAAGACTTTATACAGGAGTTTTTTGCACTTTTAGTCCCACGACTATAGTGGCACTGGTAGAATTGATCCACGACTTTTAAACTTTGCAATTTTAGTCCACGATTATTGATTTTTTTTGTAAAAATGGTCCTTCCGGCCACTTTTCCGTCAAAATTTCACCGGAAAAAAAAAAAAATTCTCTATTTTTAACCGGGTTAAAATTGACATTTTACTTATCTCAAAAAATTAAAAGAAAAAAATTGATATTTGACTACATACAATATTACTGGGCTACATATTACTGCCCTAGGCAGCGGAGTACATGTACCACTCCAATCCTGCTGCCGGATAACCCAACTAGCCCGGGGAACGCCACGGCCTCTCCGCTGCTTACTGACAGCCCTGCCTGCTCTAGGAACTCCGCCGCCTGGGGCAGTAGTATGTAGCCCAGTAATATTGTATGTAGTCAAATATCAATTTTTTTCTTTTAATTTTTTGAGATAAGTAAAATGTCAATTTTAACCCGGCTAAAAATGGAGAATTTTTTTTTTCCGGTTAAATTTTGACGGAAAAGTGGCTGGAAGGACCATTTTTGCAAAAAAATCAATAGTCGTGGACTAAAATTGCAAGGTTCAAAAGTCGTGGATCAATTCTGCCAGTGCCACTATAGTCGTGGGACTAAAAGTGCAAAAAACTCCTTTATACAGCAACCTATTTGCCTTTAATGTCTTTAAGACTCAAATTAACTATATGAACAGCGATTCATTATAATCCAATTAATGAGTAGAATCTCAAAAACATCATTCTTGGTTTCTATGCATGTGAAGTTGCGGAAGAACCTAGCTCAAGTGTTGAAATTTGTGCCGTGGAATCTCTTGTGAAATTTAATTTGATTACCCTACAAAATGCAACGGATAACTTCTCTAAAACAAAAAAGATAGGAGAAGGAGGTTTTGGTACCGTATATAAGGTAAATCAAGAATTAATTATATTATGTACATTAGTAATATATAGTTATGTACAATTTAATAAAGTTTTAAATTTCTATATTCAATATTATTTATATTATTTCGTGAATATGTAGGGTACACTTGAAAATGATCAGTTAGTTGCTGTGAAGAGGTTGTCTGAACATTCAAGACAAGGTAATTTAGAATTTAAAAATGAAGTGGATTTCATAGCTAAGCTTCAACACAATAATTTGGTGAAGTTGCATGGTTACTGCCAAGAAGGAAGAGAAATGATTCTTGTCTATGAATTTGTTTCCAATGGTGGCCTTGATGGCTTTTTATTTGGTAATATTTCTTAAACTAGTCTTTCACTTTGGTTTAGGAATTTTTAAAATCATATTTTCTCAATTAAATATCGACATGCAGATCGTGACAAATGTGGATACTTGGATTGGGAGAGACGCTACATAATCATAGAAAGTATTGCTAGTGGGCTTATTTATCTACACAAAGAATCCTCTCCTAATCGTATTATTCATCGCGATCTCAAAGCTAGTAACATTCTCTTAGACGCAAATTTAAATCCAAAAATTACAGATTTTGGAATGGCTAGGTTGTTTGCTTTAAACCAAACCCAAGGCTCTACAAATACATTGGTGGGATCCCAGTAAGTACTCCTTACTAAACTAATTCTATATACAGTTGAGAAATGATGCGCAATTTGATTAGTCAACTTATTGGACTAACATATTTATCCAATTCACATTTCAGTGGATATATAGCACCAGAATATGCACGCTTTGGTATATATTCTGATAAATCTGATGTATATAGTTTTGGAGTGTTAGTTTTGGAAATTATAAGTGGACAGAGAAATACCATTCAAAGTGGAAATTCTAAAAAGGACCTTTTATCCGACGTAAGTATGACATCAGTATTAATGACATGCATATAAGTAACAAATTTAATTGACATAAATAGCTTGTGGATGGTGTTACAGGTTTGGATAGAATGGGAAAAAGGGTCTACTTCAAATGTGATAGATCCATTATTGAAACGTCCATCAAGTCCAAAGCAGGAGATAGAAAGATGCATCCATGTGGCCTTGCTGTGTGTTCAAGAAAATGCAGATGATAGACCTAAAATGCCTATAGTTCATGATATGCTAAATCGTAACTTATCTATGAAACTTCCAAAGCCCTCAGTCCCTGGTTTTTATACTCAAAGCCGTGTCAATTCATAGACTCCGAGACAGTTTAAGAATAATGGGATTTCAAACATTTAGTGTCATATATGCTGAATGAATAAATGATCGCTTTTAGTATTGTATGTTGGAAAAAAATATATTTTTAGTTTTTGTTATATTTTGAATGAAACAATAATTTTACAATGATTTCAAAACATGAGAGAACATAGATGCATGGATTGTCATGAACATTATATTTTGATTTAAAATATATTTTGTATTTGGTAAATGAATTTTTCTTTCAAGCATCAAATTGTAGTAAAGGGAATTGAGATATAATAATGACTCTTTTGATGTGGTATGTAGTATTCAATTGTCTTTTTTTTTTTTGGGTGGGACATGGATTCCATTACTACCACATCTTTTGGGTTAAAGCTCCTTTGAGTACTCCAATTCAAATTTCCTTAAAAGTAAATTAAAAAAAATCTATCTATACAATTTTTTTTAATTAACTGATCGAAAAGTTTCCGTTCATGCATCGACAGAACAATATGGTGGCTCATTATTTAGCTAAGCATGTTTTTTGTTATGTAGGAGATACTAGACTTGAATATTTTGATTTTATTCCTTATTTTCTCTATGTTCTTTTTGTGTAAGAACGTTGCTATGGGTTAATATATTATGCGTTTTAGTTTTCAAAAATTAATTGAAAAGTTGAATTCAACTTTTCTTAAAGTAGGAAAATGTCTCGAGTTCTTCAGATGTTAAGTCGAAACTCATCTCTCAAACCTCCAGAGCTCTTGGATCCTGGATTTTTTACTCAAAGTAGTGTCAATTTATAGGCTACGACGCATTTAAGAAGAAAAAGATTTCATTGGGTGAGCATAATAAACTTAATTTGAGGAAGGAATAAGGATCCTAACGCTACTCTGATACCAAATGAACGTAATTTGAGTTTAATTGATAATCAATTAGGAAGGTTACAACAATAGGAATAAATAGATAACTTAACTAATAGGCTATTGACTAGGCAAAGATAACAATCTACCTAATATAACTAATATTATTCCTAATACAAATAACGTAACAAAATATATCTTAACAAGCAGATGGCAACCAAATTGATGTCAGTCAATCTGATCAATTAAAGCACATTCGTGCCTCAAGGCTAAGGGTGTAGCCCCTAATTCTAATACTATTTTGTGATATTTTATTATTGATTTCCGATAATTAATTTGAAACATTTTTCACTACGGATTAATTGTCTAATTGTGATGGTTATTGGGCATTTCATACCTTTATAATTTGTATTTGATACATTTATAATCGATTAATTGTCTATATTGACTGCATAGTCCATTTTCTATTTGTCATTATATTGTGTATATTTAGGTTATTAAGTATTGTGCCATCATTGTAGGCAAATCCTTAATGACCATATTATCTTATTGATCTAATTACCTAGTTGCTAAATATTAATTACCTCAATAGACAAATTATACTATGGGACTATTTAGTAAATAGTGGTTTGCGGATTGGTTAGTAGGTTTGATTAGTTGATAGCATTATTTGATTGTAGAAAAATATTTGGTAAATTAGTTGTTAGCTTATAGCTGATTACATGTAAAATGACTTTTTCAAAAAACTACTTTGAATAACTTTTTGAATTTTAGCATTTTGGAACAATAAGTTCGTCACAAAAAGCTAATTAAGCAAACGCATTTTGGAGCAATAAGTTAGTACGAAAAGCTAATTAATCAAACACTCATATTGATTGTTTAACAAGCCAAACAATTAATAGTGGCTAAATAAGTCAAAATTGACTGATAGACTAACTATTTTACCAAACATGGCCTATATGCAAGTAATTAGTTACCAAACCTAATTACTACCTTAATGACTATTATATTGGTCTCATTATCTTGCATACAACATTAATAAAAAAAAAAAAAATGTTACATCAACATTATAGTATTATAAACTCTCTTTCCGTCTAATTTTTCAATGTGGGATAATTCAACACTTCTTTCATTTCATTAATAAAAGATGTAATTGTGGCGCATGGAAGATTCATTTACTTCCTTGAATTTTAAGTTTTGCTGAATAATACTATGCTGTATGATTCATTAATATCTGACCAAGCAAATCTTGTGCAGCTTGAAAGGTCCAGAAAATTTGACGTTGTCCTAATCTGCCCCCATTCTATCTTAGACCTTTTCAAACCTTTTAATTGATAGTTTTGAAGGAGCCAATGAGACCTGAAGGGGCGATGGCAAACAATATTTTATTTTAAATCCGTTACAGAATGAGTGGTGATTATATTGTTTTTTTTTTTGAGGTGGTGATTATATTGTTTGTGTTTCAAATAATTAATTTCAAAATTTGTCCCAAATATATTATTTAATTATAAAAAATTTGAAATAATTTTACGAGATAAATGAGTAACGTAACATCACAGAGACCATTCTATTTGAGACAACATTTGAGACGTAACATTTTTTTATTGGAATATGGATATAATTGAACATTTGTGCAAAACTATAAAATTGGATACAAATAACATTTTATTTTGCCAATGACCTTGTGGTTGAGTGACACCAAATTACTCATTTATATCGGAGGTTGTGAGGTTAAGCCTTGGGTGGATGTGGTATTGACTCTTTGTGATTCAGTAGGTTGAACATATATTGCATTTGTGACCTTAATTCAGTTTACAATAATTTGAAACTCACTAGTTCAATAGACTGTATAGAAAAAATCAATATTCAAAATTCTTAGTGGCAGTCTGGCAGTGTGAACATTATGCACACCAACACAAGGCTAAGTCACTGAGTTCTCTAAAATGCTCTGTAATTTATCTTAAATTGGGTCTCAGGAAAGTTGAAGAAATGAACATGAAAACGTTGAATATTGCCAAGTCAAACCTTTACGAGTCAGAAGCTAGGTTGCGTGCTCACTAATTTGGCTTATTTCATAAAAGCGTGTTGTTAATTAGTCAACAGCTTCTTAGGAAAAACTATATTATATGTTCATATAAATAATTCCTGTTCTTTTCAAACTTAGGCTCATAATGTATAAGAGTTTGCATATTTTGTATGAACATATATACATGAAGCTAGGTGGCATGGATTTGCAGAGATGCTTGGTTTTCCTATACCTTTCTTGTATCACCCTGTCAGGGATCGCACAGCCCGATCTCACATACTTCTCCTGCGACCAAACTAGAAATTACACACAAAACAGCACCTTCCAGAACAACCTTAACACGCTTCTTTCGTCCCTGTCGTCGTCTAATCATGAATATGGATTCTACAATGGATCCGTGGGCCAAAACCCCGACAGGGCGAGTGTTGTAGCGCTGTGCAGAGGTGATGTTGAGCTGGAGATATGTCGTAGTTGCGTTAATGATGCGGCTAGGAAGTTGGTACGCTCGTGTCCTAATCAGAAGGATGCATTCGGGTTTTACGAGGAGTGCATGATACGATACTCGAATGAATCTATCATAGGTTCCATTTCAAGGAATCACCAGGTGTACATGTGGAATGGGGCGAATACCACCAGCCCCGACCAGTTTAACCAAGATTTAAGAAGGTTGTTGGATGGTCTGCGAAACCAAGCTGCAAATAATGGCGGCTCCTTCCTTAAGTTTGCAGCAGATAACACGACCGGACCGGATTTCCAGACCATATATGCACTTGTGCAGTGTACTCCTGATTTAACTGCTCAACACTGCACAGATTGCTTAACTTCTGCTTTCGGGGATATGCCGAATTGTCCATGTAAAGGCAAGAGAGGGGGAAGAATAGTCTTTCCTAGCTGCAATTTTCGATATGAAAGTTACCGTTTCTTCAATTATACTTTCATTCCAGCTCCTCCGCTGCCACAACCAGGTGAAGTGACTTTCCATGTTTACATATGCTTTAACACGTCCCTTCATGTGTGTCGGTGGGTCGATTACTTTTTGATGGGCTCTAAACAACACTTGAATCACAGTTCTCTTGTATGAGGTTGGTTTTTATACCAAATTGAAGATGTGCTCCGTGCTCGTGTCAACTGAAAAACTAAGCTAAACTGCATATTTATGCTTATAATTATTATATGTTCTAACACATCTTTGTTTTGTAGGAGGAAAAGATGACAATACAATTCGGACTGTCATCATCGTTGTAATTCCAGTAATAGCAGTTGTCATGTTTACCATCTGCGTCTGCATTGTCTTAAGAAAAAGGCAGAAAAGGAGGTCAGAGAATGATATAGAGGGTAAGTTCCAATCCATGCCATTTGATGAATAGTTAATGATCTGAATTCTTACGAAAATGTTGTCTTATGATGTTTTTGGTATTGGTTCTATGAAGTTGTGGATGAAGTTAGTGACATGGATGAAATTAGTACTGTGGAGTCCCTTCAATATGACTTTGCTACAATAAGAACGGCTACAAATAACTTCTCGGATTCTAACAAACTTGGACAAGGTGGTTTTGGTGTTGTTTACCAGGTAAATTTATCAATTACCATCACTAACCTTTATACTGTCATCCACTTGATTCAATGAGTGAATATATGTGTTTCTTCATGAATTGTTAAACTATTATTCAGGGTAAACTTCCAAATGGACAAGAAGTTGCAGTGAAGCGACTTTCTAGAGATTCGGTGCAAGGTGATTTAGAATTAAAAAATGAAGTGATTTTGGTTGCCAAGCTTCAACATAGAAATTTGGTCAGGTTGCTTGGTTTCTGCCTGGAAAGGAGAGAAAGGCTTCTGGTTTATGAATTTGTTCCCAATGCTAGCCTTGACAACTTCTTATTTGGTATATATTCTTCTTTCATATCTATCATTCCTTTTGTAAAAATCCTCCTGTCATTCAATTTTCATGTTGTAATCCACTTACAGATCCAGTCAAAAGAGCGTATTTGAATTGGGAAACTCGCTATAAAATCATAGTAGGAATTTCCAGGGGACTTCTATATCTCCATGAAGATTCTCGCCTTCGTATAATTCATCGTGATCTCAAAGCTAGCAATGTTTTACTAGATGCAGCTATGAACCCGAAAATATCTGACTTTGGCATGGCAAGGTTGTTTGCATTAGATGAAACTGAAGGCAATACAAGCAGAATTGTGGGTACTTAGTAAGTACTGTCAATCTGTCATATACTCAGATCACCCTCATTTTGATCAAGAACTGAAATGAAGGTTTAAGAAAGCTGAACTTGATCAATAATTCTTGTTTCAACTCAACTTTGCACTTTTGCAGTGGATATATGGCACCAGAGTATGCAATGCACGGCCAATTCTCAGTTAAATCAGATGTTTTTAGCTTCGGAGTTCTGGTCCTGGAAATTTTAAGTGGACAGAAGAACATATGTTTTCGAAATGGGGAATCTGTACAAGACCTTCTGAGCTATGTAAGTATAAACAACATTTATAATTATCTATTAAACCTGCAAGAATTTGGGCAATGATATATCAAATTCCCACAGGCTTGGACTCAACGGCGCGAAGGGACAGCTTCAAATCTGATAGATCCCATGCTGACAGCTAAATCAGGTCCAGTGCATGAAATGATGAGATGCATACACATCGGCTTGCTTTGTGTTCAAGAAAATGTTGCAGATAGACCTACAATGGCCGCAGTTGCTGTCATGCTAAGTAGCTCTTCTATGAGTCTTCCAGTACCCTCGAGCCCAGCATTTTTCATGCATAGTGATATCAGTCCCGAGGTTTCGCTGCTTCAAGAACACAGCTCAAGAATGTCGGAATCGCAAGATGAGCCATCATTTTCTGACTTTTATCCCAGATGAAACCATGAATTTCCTTATCTGGTTTCTACTTTTTCTGCTCTGTCTGGTTATTATATCCTCCCTGATCTTAATCATTTTAAAGGGGTTTTGTTAGCACTGGAATTCATTGATGACAGCATTCATTTGTACAAAACTAGCTCTGGAGTAGGGTAACATTTTGTTGTAAAATGAAACATAAATATGGCTTTCACCGTAATCTAGGATGGATGGATTACAAGGGGGAGGGCAAAAGTTTGTTAAAAATGATAATGATCACCTAAGGATAGGGTTTTATGGGCTTACAGATTAGTTCGGCTTATCACCTAAGTATAAAAAAATGACAGTGATCACTTAGGGACAGGGTCCTATGGACTTAAAGATTAGTCTGGTTGATCACCTAAGTATAAAAAAAAATGACAGTGATCACCTAAGGACAGGATAGCAAATTATGCTGTGCAACCGAATGCACCTTGCAAGGTGCATACGGTTGCAAAACGGCGCCGTTTTGGTTAAAAAAACACGCGTCCCACTTAAAGAAGAAATCATGTTCGATTCCCGGCAATAGCATTTTTATATATCCAGAAATTCATAACTATATAACCACAATTTCATAACTATATATCCACAATTTCATAACTATATATCCACAGTGAATGAATGAAGTAAAAATCCACAATGAATGAATGAATGAAGTAAAAATCCACAATGAATGAATGAATGAAGTAAAAATCCACAATGAATGAATGAATGAAGTAAAAATCCACAATGAATGAACTAAATAGCCACAATATATGATTGAACTAAATATCCACAATGAATGAACTAAATGTCCATAAATTCATAACTATATAACCACAATTTCATAACTATATATCCACAATTTCATAACTATATATCCACAATTTCATAACTATATATCCACAATAATGCTATTGCTGAGAGTCGAACCTGATTTTTTTTTTTAAAGTGAGACGCGCGTTTTTAATCAAAACGACGTCGTTTTGAACCGTATGCACCATGCGCATGGTACATTCGGTTGCACAGCATAACTATTGGGACAGGATCCAATGAGCTTAAAAATTAATCGGGCTGATCACCTAACTATAAAAAATGACATGGGGCTGAGGTAATTGGTATTGTATTCAACTGTCTTTTATGTGGAACATGGACTCCATTACTACCACATCTTTTGGGTTAAAACTCCTTGAGTACTCCAATTCAAATTTCCTTTTAAAGTAAAAAAAAAAAAATGATCTATCTGTACAATGTTTTTAATTAACTAATCGAAAAGTTGAATTCAACTTTCATTAAAGTAGGAAAATTTTACTTTGCATTTTTAAAAAAGTTAGGTATGGTCCTTTATGCAATTATCTATATTAATTATTTAATCTTGTTGGTCGATTCATTTCTTGATTGTTGCTAAATTGGTCTAACGTGACAATGATGACATACAGAGAGCAATTCATCATTAGTGTGAAACCATTACAGGGCGTTTGGTTGGAGTGGGGAAATTATGTGGGAAAAGAATTGTAATTCCATGGGAGTTGAATTACTGAGAATAAAGTGGAAATTTAAATTCCAGTGTTTGGTTGATAGGAATAAAATTACTAGGAATTTCAATTCCAATGTTTGGTATACATGGGAATTGAAAGAGAATAAGTAGTATAAAGTCAAAAATGTCCATTATTGTTGTTAGACATTAATTTTAGGTTAAAAAAGGAAGTGGTAATTTTGACTCACCACTATCTTTTTTTCCCAGGAATTAAAATACCAGGGGGGACATGAGATTTTAATTCCATGAAAATGGGGGAATTGCAATTACATGGAATTGCAATTCCCTCCAACCAAACTACGAAATTTAATGGCCTTTGGAATTAGATGGGAATTAAGTGTGAAGGGAATTTAAAATCCCTCCAACCAAACGCCCTGTTAGGGTTTATATTTGGACTTACGTTCCATTGTTAACTATATCACACTTATGATATAACACCAAACATAAACCTGTTCACAACCAACTTGGTTAAACTCTGCTTCCGTGTAATAGTTTACAAACCACACATGAAATGTAAATTGTACTAAAAAGATCTCATGTCATAAACTTGACCAAGAATGTGTTAGTCAGAATTGAACTCGTATCTATCATGTTACATCTACTTAGCCATCAATTTGGGCAGTAATTTCTGAATATACATTTACCATTTTAATGCAGGAATGTATATGTAGATTTCACCTACAATTGCACTTTTATATTCACAAGAGGCACCGACCATGGGGTAACACACATTTCTACCCATCCACGACTTCAAGAATGAAGCCATGAAAAAGTGTATACATAAATAAATTATTGAATTGAATGTTGAATTGCATATGCTGCTAATAGAACAAAGTCAATCATACAGTGATTTAAAATCACAATTACGGTTTGATTGACTCGTTTAGCACGCTAAATCGTTTGAAATTTGAGTATGAATACTATTTGGAGCATATTTATGTTGCATGTAGCAACTTCTTTCTGCAAACCTTCCATTTTTCTGAATCCATTCTCCAAATCCATATATGAATTTCCAGAAACGGGTTGCGTTTCTATTCTTGAATTTACACTTCTATGCCCGAGCAGCAGTCCAGGACGATTCGATCATCCAACACGTATGCGGATCAGGTGGGAACTACACTCAAAACAGCACATACCAGAAGAACCTGAACACAACTCTGTCGTCTCTTTCCGAGAATGTCGACGAATATGGATTCTATAATGCTTCCATCGGCCAAGGTTCCGACAGGGTTAGTGCTGTCGTGCTGTGTAGAGGCGATGTGGAGCTGAATCTATGTCGTGGTTGTGTTAAAGATGCTGCTCGCAAGATTGTGCAGCAGTGTCCTGATCGCAAGGTGGCATATGGATGGTACGTTAAGTGTTTGATATATTACTCCAATGAAACCATCATTGGTTCCATGTCAAGTGACACTCTTTCCTTGCCCTGTAACAATCAAAACGCCACACAGCCGGCCAATTTCAACCAAGATTTGAGGAGCATGTTGGACCGCCTGCTAATCCAAGCCACTCAGGGCGGTCCGTTTCTCAAGTTTGCAGCTGGAAATACGAGTGCACCGGATTTCAACACCATATATGCACTTGTGCAGTGCACACCTGATTTGTCTGCTCAAGGCTGTAGCGATTGCCTGACGGCTGCTTTTGGAGCCCTGTCTGCTGCTCAGTGTATTGACAGGGTAGGGGCCATAGTGTTAACCCGTAGCTGCAACTTTCGCTATGAGAATTACCGTTTCTTCAATTATACGTTGATCAAACCTCCTCTGCTACCACAATCAGGTGATTCGGGGAATTTATGCTGACAAAGTTTTCAACTTTTTTTTGTAAAGACAGCTGATAGTAATGCATTGAGTTTATTTCTGCAGGGAAGGATGATAAAACAATTCCAACTGTTGTCATTATTTTAGTTCCTATTGCTGTGGTGCTTATGCTGCTTGCTATTTGCAATTTTGTAGTATTAACAAAAAGGCAGAAACAGAAGGCCAAGAAGGAGATGAAGAGTAAGATGATAATATACTGCATCTTTGATCTTTCTGTTCTGTTACATAATCTAGCTTGAAGGAGTTAATATTTGGTGTAGTGTGGAAGAAACAAGGACAATTAATGTTTTTTTTAAAAAAAATTTAATTTTCATGTCAAATAAAGCTATGGAAGAAACAAGTTCTCTCTGTGAAATTAAAAGTGTGGAGTCCCTTCAGTATGACCTTGATACCATAAGAGCTGCAACAAATAACTTCTCTGAAGCCAACAAACTTGGACAAGGTGGTTTTGGTGTTGTGTACAAGGTATGTAGCTTCACCATTAGCCTTGATACTATTTTGTTCTCAGATGTTAACTCTTTTTTGCTCTCAATGCTCCTGTTTTACTTAAATTCTGCCTGAATAACTTAGGGTCAACTAGCGGATGGGATAGAAATTGCTGTGAAGAGACTGTCTGGAAATTCTCAGCAAGGTGATCTAGAGTTTAAAAATGAGGTTGTTTTAGTGGCTAGACTTCATCACAGGAACTTGGTGAGGTTGCATGGTTTTTGCCTGGAAGGAAGAGAACGGATTCTAGTCTATGAATTTGTTCCTAATGGAAGCCTTGATCAGTTATTATTTGGTAAATATTTCTTCACAACCTATCTGCAGAGGCCAGTAATGGAATATTTCAATTAAACTTTGTAATTTACATGCAGATCCTGTAAAGCGTGGATGTTTGAATTGGGAGAGGCGCTACAAAATCATAATAGGCATTGCTAAGGGACTTGTTTATATGCACGAAGACTCTCGTCTTCGCATTATTCATCGTGACCTCAAAGCCAGTAATATTCTTCTGGATGGAAATATGAATCCCAAAATTGCTGACTTTGGTATGGCAAGGTTGTTTGCCTTGGACGAAACTCAAGGCTCTACAAGTAGAGTCGTGGGTACTTAGTAAGTACAAAACCTCATTTTCATTTGGAAAATGATACACTATATATAATATATTTGTATAGTAACGTGATTAATCTACTCTGAATCCACCATGAATCTATCTTGCAGTGGATATATGGCACCAGAGTATGCAATGCACGGCCATTTTTCAACGAAATCAGATGTATTCAGCTTCGGAGTATTAGTCTTGGAAATTGTAAGTGGAAGGAGGAATACATCTTTCCAGTATGAAGATTCTGCACAAGACCTTTTAAGCTATGTAAGCTAGCTAGCATGAATATTTGTACTGCATAATGGATCACCAGCAAAGTTATTCCACTGCACAATGAAAGTTAACTGGATTATAATTTACAGGTTTGGATACATTGGCAAAATTGGACGGCTTCAAGTGTGATAGATGAGATGTTGAGGGGAGTATCAAGTCCAGTGCATGAAATAATGAAATGCATACACGTTGGTTTGTTGTGTGTTCAAGACAATGTTGAAGATAGACCAAGAATGGGAGAAATTGTTGTCATGCTAAGTAGCTCATCATCTCTCAGCCTTGCGGTGCCTTCCGGGCCTGCATTTTTTGTGCACAATATCACAACTGCTGGAACTCTTGACAATACAGAGGCTTCAAGAAACGAGGTGTCATGTACTGAGTTTTACCCCAGATGATCGAAATCCAAAACCATCAAGTTAATCAATTTCAGAGTTAGTTGTTCCTCAATCCTCACATATTACAAAGTTTAAGAATCCAACTCATCAATTTTTAATACAAAAATCATGTTTGTGTTATGCATGCTCTATTCCAATAGATCTGCTACAAATGTGATAGATTATATGTTGACAGATACATCAAGTCCAGTGTATGAAATAACAAAATGCATCCACATTTCATATTTTAGTACTATGGAGTATGGACATTAATTAAAAGGCTGCAGGATACATAATTATTTGAGTTGAATATGATTCATGAAGTTAAATTTATATCTTTTTCTCCCACACGGCATAATCCTGTCCAGATGTTACCAAACTGAAATTGGGTGGAATGAGATTTGCTACATCTGGCTTTGGCCCAATCTTCATTAGAACTTTGTCATCAATCTTTGCAACATAAGCATCTGCATCTGCAGCTAAAATCTCCACGTTGCTTGTTTCACTGATCCCATTTCTATTTCTGATTGAGGTCAAATTTGAAATCTCATCCTTCAATCCCCAATCAAAGAAATGATCGTAAAACTGCCAAACAAAGAATGAGAATTAAGTTAACAATCTTGTAATCTTTTACTAGACTTGTTATAGAGAGAATAACATTTTTTTCAAGTCTACATAAAAATGAGTAAAAGTAAAAAATTACCACAGATGGCACGCCGGGGTGAGTGAGGATGTAAGCATAACCCTGAATAACTTTATCCTTGGGAAAAGGCCAGAGGTTTTGTGTTGAACCGGTGTCATGGTTATCTATAAAAGTGACGGCATTTTTCGGTGATATTCCGATCAATCCCGGAGGCTTTCCGTTGGAATCCTTCAATCTCCCGAGCTCACCCAGCACAGCAGCTTGAAGGATTCCTTTGGTCGTGAAATCAAACGCTGTAACAGCGCCGCCACCATTCTGAACCCACTGGGATAACTCATTCCTGTGATTATCCTGGTTGTAATCCGGTTTTCCATCCGAACCATAAGCCATAGAGTTCCAAAACTCGCCGACGGCAAATTGCGGCGAAGTATTCTCCATGTAAATCTTGGTAATGCTAGCTGCATATCCCCTGACAAAATCGAATCTCCAGCCGTCAAACCCAATCTCAGACTTGAGCCAATTCATCCACTCCGATAACTCCTTCTGTACCCTGGGGTTAAGATGATCAATATCGGGGGCGGCGCCGAAGTCCATACCGGTGTCGGCATTGCCAGTGCCATCGGAATATTGCGTGTCATCTTTGCAGATGAGGCCCGGACCCCAGTCGAGGCGATCATCCGACGTGCCACCTTCAAAGATGCAGTAAATCCCCCTACTGTCTTTGTAGTCAGCACATCTGTGGTTTATCACTATGTCGGCCACCGCCTTTATCCCTTTGTCGTGAAGCGCCGCCACCAGTGCCTGCAATTGTTGCTTGTTTCCATACTTGGATGTATCCAAGTCATACAGCCTTCCAGGCATATACCCTGACCACGAAAATTGTTAAAATCTGGCCATAATACATATGGCTCAAGAAACAAGAAAAAGGTTGACTAGGTAAAGTTTTTAAGTTCAATTCATAGTGGGATTGTGGGAGCTATTTTATTGACTTAATTAGTTTGGACGGGTCAATTATAAACAACATAAACTGGTTGACCTTGCAGGTTAGATTACAAGATATGATTTATTTTGTGCACACTCTCTATGCTTGCTACAAATTTCCTTGGTTACTTAAAATGGAGAAAAAAAATATGATTTTCTAATAAAGAAAGTGACAAGTAACCACATTTAAAGTTTAAACCACTAATAATTCAGGAGACGGCAATATATGTCACATTGAGGGGTAACATTTAAACTACAAATAATTCAAAGATAACATTGATAATATGTGAGAGACATAAATTGTAATTTTTTCAAAAGAAAATGAAAGAAGAAAAAGACAGCACCTTGGGGAGCAACAGAGTTGGAGGGTGGTGGTAGCCAAACATGAGTTATCCCAGCATTGGCCAAATCCGGGATCAAATTGATGAGCAAGTTGTACCATCCACCTTGCTGATTGTTTGATTCCCAGTTGAACCCCTAAACCAAACAACATCAAATCAATCAAAACCGTGCATACAATACAGATAATATATGCATATGCTGGGATGATACCTGGAATAACAGAGTAGAGCCAATTGCAGGAACAAAAATGCAGGCAAGACAGAAGCAAGAAAGAAATTGAAAAAGATTCATTTTTGTGGATTTTTGGTTCGAACCCAGATGAGGAGAAGCAGTGAGATTAGGGGTGTTATATAGCCGGGAAGTATCCAGTTTGGATAGACACTCAGACTAGTGCTGCATCAGAAAAGTTTCAGTTCACACCCTTCTGGAGATGAGCCTTTTTGGGTTTAGACTTTAGCGGCTGCATTTCTTGATTTTTTTCCAATAATAATGAACAATTAAATTTAATTGCCTAAACTGCTAAACATATACTATATTGGGTTCCTGCTAGGAAGTGCTAAATTTTAAATGCCTAAACTGCTAAACATATATTGGGAGATCACTATTTTGGTCCCTCAATTATTTTACTACTATTAATGTAGTCTTTAATTTTCAATTTCAACTAATTTGAGGATCAAATTGTTTAAAATTTCGTGAATTAAACTCTTGGAGGATCAAATTGACGAAATTTTAAAGCAGGGAAAATCACCATTTTGATAATTCAAAATGGTTTAATTGACGAAATTCTAAACAATCCGAGAATGCCAAGCACCTTGTGCTTAGATGACATGTAGTGATTCTCTCACATGGAGCCTCAGTGGATGCGGTTTTGACTCTTTGTAATAGGGCCAGTGGTACTCAAAAAAAATAAAAAAAAATCGAGGATCAAATTAGTTCAAATTGTAAAGTAAATACTACATTGACAATTGGAAATCAAAATAGTAATTTCCCTTACTATATTTGTTGTATTTTTAGATTTGGAAATTTTTTCAATCTTAATTTTAGAACATCTATTTTTATATACATACAAAGGATGTGGCAGTACTAGCAAAAGACTAGTTTAGGTGAAATGGTCTTAAAATCATTTAAGCATGAGTTTTGGAGCTCGTGGAAAGAATTTAATTATGGTAAAGAGAAGGATTTCAAAATTAAACATGAAAATCCGTTGGTAAAAAAATATTTCTAAATACAGTTGACTCAAATCTTAGAGGATTTTATGTAGATAAAATATTAATATTGTACGAAACAGGATTTCTGAATACATTAGGAAAGGGAATACACAATCTTATAAATACATGTTAAAAGATATCAAATAATGAAATAAGTTTCCATATGAGGCTAACATTATTCTTGAAAATCTCTCCGACTATTAAAAATGGGTTCCACTTTCACATCATCCCATTTGCAAATCATCCACTATTCATAGTACATCTCTACATATCTAATCAATTTTCAAATGTAGACCCAATATATTAAAATAACATTATAATTATATTAAAATATTAAAAAGTAAAGAAAATAAAATAAAAGAATAATAAAAAATACAACAGCGGCCGCGGCAATTTGCAAACCCCTTTAATAAAAATAAATAAAATAAAATACTAATGTGGCATTTCCCATCAGCTTGAAAATGTCCCCTTTGCAGGGTAATTTCAGCTTGACTATCTACTCCAGTCCCTATAAATCTCTAGATGCCTAATATAATATGGGAAATTCTATTCACACTACCTATTTTGCTATTTGCACCACCTATTTCGCATGTTCTATTTCAATAGATCTGCTTCAAATGGGATAGATGATATGTTGACAGATACATCAAGTCCAGTGTATAAAATAACAAAATGCATCCACATTTCATATTTTAGTACTATGGACATTAATTAAAAGGCTGCAGGATACATAATTATTTGAGTTGAATGTGATTCATAAAGTTAAATTTATATCTTTTTCTCCCAACGGCATAATCCTGTCCAGATGTTACCAAATTGAAATTGGGTGGAATGAGATTTCCTACATCGGGCTTTGGTCCAATCTTCATTATAACTTTGTCATCAATCTTTGCAACATAAGCATCTGCATCTGTAGCTAAAATCTCCACATTGCTTGTTTCACTGATCCCATTTCTATTTCTGATTGAGGTCAATTTTGAAATCTCATCCTTCAATCCCCAATCAAAGAAATGATCATAAAACTGCCAAACAAAGAACGAGAATTAAGCTAACAATCTTGTAATCTTTTACTAGACTTGTTATAGAGAGAATAACATTTTTTTTCAAGTCTACATAAAAATGAGTAAAAGTAAAAAATTACCACAGATGGCACTCCGGGGTGAGTGAGGATGTAAGCATAACCCTGAATAACTTTATCCCTGGGAAAAGGCCAAGAGGCTTTGTGTTGAACCGGTGTCATGGTTATCTATAAAAGTGACGGCATTTTTCTGTGATATTCTGATCAATCTCGGAGGCTTTATGTTGGAATCCTTCAATCTCCAGTGCTCACCTAGCACAGCAGCCTGAAGGATTCCTTTGGTCGTGAAATCAAACGCTGTAACAGCGCCACCACCATTCTGCACCCACTAGGATAACTCATTCCTGTGATCATCCTGGTTGTAATTCGGTTTTCCGTCCGAACCATAAGACATATAGTTCCAAAACAGACAGACAGGGGATATGCCGCTAGCATTACCAAGGTTTACAAGGAAAATACTATGCCGGAATTCGCTGTCGACGAGTTTTGGAACTCTATGTCTTATGGTTCGGACGGAAAATCGGATTACAACCAGGATAATCAAAGGAATGAGTTATCCCAGTGGGTTCAGAATGGTGGCGGCGCTGTTACAGCGTTTGATTTCACGACCAAAGGAATTCTTCAGGCTGCTGTGCTAGGTGAGCTCTGGAGATTGAAGGATTCCAACGGAAAGCCTCCGAGATTGATCGGAATATCACCGAAAAATGCCGTCACTTTTATAGATAACTATGACACCAGTTCAACACAAAGCCTCTGGTCTTTTCCCAAGGATAAAGTTATTCAGGGTTATGCTTACATCCTCACTCACCCCGGAGTGCCATCTATGGTAATTTTTTACTTTTACTCATTTTTATGTAGACTTGAAAAAAAATGTTATTCTCTCTATCTTATCTCTAGCTATTTTGTTCAACACTTGTCAAATGTAGTAAAAAATTACGAGATTGTTAGCTTAATTCTCATACATAAAGTAACTGATTTGATCTTTCAAAGACTAAAATCGTTACTCTATACATAACTTAAGAGTTAAAATGGTCACTCATGAATATAACTGAATGACCAAAAATTCAATTTTCTTTTTAAAAAAATGAAACAAGAAAACGACAGCACCTTGGGGAGCAACAGAGTGGGAGGGTGGTGGCAACCAAACATGAGTTATCCCAGCATTAGCCAAATCCGGGATCAAATTGATGAGCGAGTTGTACCAACCACCTTGCTGCTTGTTTGATTCCCAGTTGAACCCCTAAACCAAACAACATCAAATCGATCATAACTGTGCATTCAATACAGATAACAGAGTAGAGCCAATTGCTGGAACAAAAATGCAAGCAAGACAGAAGCAAGAAAGACATTGAAAAAGATTCATTTTTGTGGATTATTGGTTCGAACACAGATGAGGAGAAGCAGTAAGATTAGGGGTGTTATATAGCCGGGAAGTTTCCACTTTGGATAGACACTCAGACTAGTTCTGCATCATAAAAGTTTCAGTTCACACACCCTTCTGGAGATGAGCCTTTTTGGGTTTAGACTTTAGAGGCTGCAGTTCTTGTTTTTTTTTTTTTTTCCCCCAATATTAATGAACAATTTCCTTCTAGGAATTGGTTGGGTTTTCCCATTGTTAATCCAATCATACAATTTGATTCCGTTACGTTGAATCCACTCAATTCTTTCCAAAAAAGGTTGAATCCACTCAATTAAGATTATGGGCAGTTGGCAAAATGACGAATACATACGGTAAATGAATTCAATGGGTTATCTCTAATCTGCAAAAGACAAGAAAATATAAATATTGTAAAATTAGAAGCTTTCACACTTTATATGACTTAATTTGTATGGACTGAGTTGTTTACAAAATGACTTGTTTCTAAATATTGAAAAATTAGAACCAAACAAGTCATCTTAATTGGGGTCTGCAAGTATGAACATGTTCCTGGTTTTGTGTCAAGTAGTAGAGTATGGGGCTAGGAAACCATATGATTAACTGGTTTGGTTGGAAAAAAAGGAGTGGCATGGACTGAGTCGCTCCTGTAGTGTTTTGAGATAAATTCGATCAAAAATTGAACTCATAGTATTTAGATACAAATTAAAACACTTCTTCATCCATTTGACGACCATCTTTTAATTCTTTCAAGACTGTTAAGTATATTTTTTGTGTAAAAATGAGGTGTTCTAGGTCTATCTCTATCCGTCTAATGGACTAATTCTCGTTCTCTCTGAAAGACATACATGGAAGCTAACCCAAAGGAAATTGTCACTTATGATATTCGAACCCCTGTTATTCAATTCCAAGGATCGTCCCCACAAAGACTATTAGGTATATATGATGAGTTCTTTGTGAGCACCATGCATTGGTCCTCTCACTTAATACGGCGCAAATTATGCTCTGGAAACGTGTTCACCGTGAATGGTGAACACAAGTCCAAACGACGTCGTTTTTACGTAAAAAAAAAAAAAAAAAAAAAAAAAATCTCGGATGTGGAGTTAACGGCGCGCGTTTGATCAAATTATGAATTTTCTATTATGAGATTATGAATGTAATGAAAATTCATAATCTCATAACAGAAAATTCATAATCGCATAAAAGTAAAATATTTATTAAATTATGAATTTTCAATTATGAGATTATGAATTTTCTGTTATGAGATTATGAATGTAATGTAGATTCATAATCTCATAACAGAAAATTCATAATTTCATAACAGAAAATTCATAATCTCATAACTGAAAATTCATAATCTCATAACTGAAAATTCATAATCTCATGGTTCCAAAGTGAATTTGCAGGCATGGATTCATAATTTATGAATGTCCGTGATTTCGGACGGGAATGCGTAGGCATGGTTCCAAAGTGAATGTGCAGGCATGAATTCATAATTTATGAATGTCCGAAATCATTGCTCACCTCAAATTAAAGTGAAAACGCGAAATGTGAAAATGAAGAAGAAAAGTCACGCAATTAATTAAGAAAAAAAAAAAAGAAGAAGAAGATAACGTTGTACTAACACCGTTGTGAACACGGTTCCATGGCATAACGATTGCTTAATACGGAGTGTGGAAATTTAGCCTTTATTTTTAGTTGTGTACTGTAATATCAGATCAGATGCAACATTATGTTATTGCAAACAAGACTTATGCCTTGCGATCATGTATTTTGACCACTGGAAAGGAGTTGCGTGAGGAAAATTGCATTCCTAGAATACACCATACAAAATATAAACTACTGTATAATTTTTAATATTTAAATGGAATATATATTCCCAAATAATGATATTTTCTATAGGACTCCAGAAAAATAATTAAAAATACCAAATTGAGAAAAAGAACCCTAATAATAGCTAGTGTTTCATGTGCAATGTATAACAAAATATCTCAATGACGAGTTTTCTTTTATTGGGAAAATATTGAAGAGGACATAATTTGAGCTCTATTTTAAGAACATAACCTAGTAGGTACATAATCAATTTCAGAGTCAGTTGTTCCTCAATCCTCACATTTTACAAAGTTTAAGAATCCAACTCATCAATTTTTAATACAAAAATCATATTTGTATTATGTATGATCTATTCCAATAGATTTGCTTCAAATGTGATAGATCATATTTTTGTACTATGGACATTAATTAAAAGGCTACATTGATGCATATTTATTTGAGTTGATTATGATCCATGAAGTTAAATTTATATCTTTTTCTCCCACACAGCATAGTCTTGTCCAGATGTTACCAAATTGAAATTAGGTGGAATGAGGTTTCCAACATCGTACTTTGACCCAATCTTCATTATAACTTTGTCATCAATCTTTGCAACATAAGCATCTGCATCTGCAGCTAAAATCTCCACATTGCTTGTTTCACTAATCCCATTTCTACTCCTGATTGAGGTCAATTTTGAAATCTCATCCTTCAGTCCCCAATCAAAGAAATGATCATAAAACTGCCAAACAAAGAACGAGAAATAAGCTAACAATCTTGTAATCTTTTACTAGACTTGACAAGTATTGAACAAAATAGAGATAAGATAGAGAGACTAACATAAAAATTAGTAAAAGTAAAAAAAATTACCACACATGGCACTCCGGGGTGGGTGAGGATGTAAGCATAACCCTGAATAACTTTATCCTTGGGAAAAGGCCACATGCTTTGCGTTGAACCGGTGTCATGGTTATCTATAAAAGTGACGGCATTTTTTGGTGATATTCCGATCAATCCCGGAGGCTTTCCCTTGGGATCCTTCAATCTCCAGAGCTCATCTAGCACAGCAGCCTGAAGAATTCCTTTGGTCGTAAAATCAAATGCAGTAACAGCGCCGCCACCATTTTGCACCCACTGAGATAACTCATTCCTGTGATTATCCTGGTTGTAATCCGGTTTTCCGTCCGAACCATAAGCCATGGAATTCCAGAACTCTCCGACGGCGAACTCCGGCGAAGTACTCTCCATGTAAATCTTGGTAATGCTAGCTGCATATCCCCTGACAAAGTCGAATCTCCAACCGTCAAACCCAATCTTAGACTTGAGCCAATTCATCCACTCCGATAACTCCTTCTGTACCCTGGGGTTAAGATGGTCGATATCGGGGGCGCCGCCGAAGTCCATACCGGTGTCGGCATTGCCAGTGCCGTCGGAGTATTGCGTGTCGTCTTTGCAGATGAGGCCCGGACCCCAGTCGAGGCGATCATCCGGCGTGCCACCTTCGAAGATGCAGTAAATCCCCCTACTGTCTTTGTAGTCAGCACATCTGTGGTTTATCACTATGTCGGCCACCGCCTTTATCCCTTTGTCGTGAAGCGCCGCCACCAGTGCCTGCAATTGTTGCTTATTTCCATACTTGGATGCATCCAAATCATACAGCCTTCCAGGCATATACCCTGACCGCAAAAAATGTTAAAATCTAGCCATATTGACTAGGTACAAGTCTCTAACTTCAACTCAGGTTAGGATCACAAGTCTTTTACACTTGCGCACACAATCAGTAGTTGTTATTGAATTTTTCTGATTATTTAAAAAAGATGAAAATTTATAATTTTGATCATTTAATAAAGTAATTGATTTGATCTTTCATAGACTAAAATCGTTACTCTATACATAACTTAAAGAGTTAAAGTGGTCACGCATGAATATAACTGAATGGCCAAAAATTCAATTTTCTTTATAAAAAAAATGAAACAAGAAAAATACAGCACCTTGGGGAGCAACAGAGTGGGAGGGTGGTGGCAACCAAACATGAGTTATCCCAGCATTAGCCAAATCCGGGATCGAATTGATGAGCGAGTTGTACCAACCACCTTGCTGCTTGTTTGATTCCCAGTTGAACCCCTAAACCAAACAACATCAAATCAGTCAAAACCGTGCATACAATACAGATAATATAATATATATATTCTGGCCGGGATGATACCTGGAATAACAGAGTAGAGCCAATTGCAGGAACAAAAATGCAGGCAAGACAGAAGCAAGAAAGAAATTGAAAAAGATTCATTTTTGTGGATTATTGATTCGAACCCAGATGAGGAGAAGCAGTGAGATTAGGGGTGTTATATAGCCGGGAAGTTTACACTTTGGATAGACACTCAGACTAGTGCTGCATCAGAAAAGTTTCAGTTCACACCCTTCTGGAGATGAGCCTTTTTGGGTTTAGACTTTAGAGGCCGCAGTTCTTGTTTTTTTTTTTTCCCAATAATATTAATGAACAATTTCCTGCTAGGAATTGGTTGGGTTTTCCCATTATTAATCCAATCATACAATTTGATTCCGTTACGTTGAATCCACTCAATTAAGATTATGGGCAGTTGGCAAAATGACGAATACACACGGTAAATGAATTCAATGGATATATATCTCTAATCTGCAAAAGACAAGAAAATATAAATATTGAAAAATTAGAAGCTTTCACACTTTATATGAATTAAAATATTGTATCTCCGTGATTTTTCCTATGTTTAGGATCAAAAGATAAGAAACAAGTCATCTTGGGGTCTGCAAGTATGAACATGTTCCTGGTCTTGTGTCAAGTAGTAGAGTATGGGGCTAGGAAACCATATATCACTTGTGATAATCGAACCCGTGTTATTCAATTTCAAGAATCGTCCCCACAAAGACTATTAAGTATATATGATGAGTTCTTTGTGAGCACCATGCATTGGTCGTCCCACTTAATAGGATGCGTGAAAATTTAGTCCTTATTTTGTAGTTGTGTACTGTAATATCAGATCAGATGCAACATTATATTATTGCAAACAAGACTTATGCCTTAGCACTGTATTAGATTGATGAGAAATTAATGATTGATTTCCAGCTTCATTCGTGTTGGTTTCTCCCATGCTGCAAAGTCTTTTCCACATTATAAACTCTTTAATTTCCACCACTCTCTCCCTTGCGATCATGTATTTTGACCACTGGAAAGGAGTTGCGTGAGGAAAATTGCATTCCTAGAATACACCATACAAAATATAAACTACTGTATAATTTTTAATGTTTAAATGGAATATATATTCCCAAATAATGATATTTTCTATAGGACTCCAGAAAAATAACTAACAATGACCAAATTGAGAAAAAGAATATCTTTTCAGCTAGTGTTTCATGTGCAATGTATAACATATATCTCAATGGCGCGTTTTCTTTTATTGGGAAAATATTGAAGAGGACATCATTTGAGCTCTATTTTAAATTCATAGCTTCTAGTTTCACTAACTTAAGTTTTTTGTTTGCTAAACGGTTTGCGAACAAGGTTGTCCATTGTTTAGCTAGGGAAGCCTTGTCTATGTCTGACTGTATGTACTGTTCTTCTGTTCCATTTCCCTCCAGTGATCACGTTTTGAGCTTGGATCTTATTTAATGTTATTTCGCTCTTGTTTTCAAAAAAAAAAAGATTTAGATGAAACACAATTTGGTAGCATACAATTCTACATCATTTCAAATTCATATAGAAATAGAAATATAAATGCATATCAAAAAGTAATAAACTCATACATCAACTTTCTTTAATTTGTGAATAATAATAATGGCTTCAAACCACAAGATGCTTGATATCACTCTCAACACTTGTTATGTGCCCTAAATTTTGAATTTTTGGTAAAGGAGAACCAAACGTACTCATTTTAACTAGATCAGTGGTTATTGGTTTTGTATTCTTATTCATACTATCAAAATAATTTCAATTTAAAATTTTTCTAAATTAATTTGAATAAGATGAAATATAATATAAACTTGTGGACTACATTAACTAAATGAATCACAAAAAAAGTAGACTTAAAAATGTTTTTATTTATTAAAGGGAGAGAAGAGCTAAAATAAAGAAAAGAAGCTAAAATATACACACACAAAAAGTAGAATTAAAAAAATATATATTTTATTTATTGAAGGGTAAGAAGAGCTAAAATATACAAAGTGCTAAACGTGGGATTTGAAACCATAACATTTCATGTCATGCCCAATTTTTAGCCAACTAAGCTACTAAATTTCTTAGTGATTTGTACATGTACATATATATTAAAGGGGTAGGAAGGGGTGAGGGGGCAGTTAACCCATTGTAGATCCGCCTATGAATATAGAGTTGTGCGATTGTTAATATTGAGTTCTGTAGTTTTGTATATTGAGATAAAAAAATTGTGAATATAAAATTCAAAATTTGTGAATATAATTCGGATCCACCTTACAAAAATGGACCTGGGTCCACACCATAATTTGCTGAGTTATTTTGGTCCCATCATTTATTTTGATTTCTAATTTATACTTCCTTTGTCCTATTTTATATGTCTAACTTACTATTCATTGGTCAAACCAACACTTTCTTCTTTACTTATTTCTATTAGCATTTTTTTTTTTGAAGGAAGAAAGAACTTTATTAAATTAAATGTTGAATACAAGCGGGTAAAGATGAAATCCAAACAGACGGACCAGTTTGGGAATAAGATGCTCGTGCTACAGCGTGAGCACACTTATTAACTGATCTAGAAATATAATTAAAGGACACTACTTCAAAGTGTCTACGAAACTCCTTACATGCATCAATAGCACAACCTGCATATGACAAATCAGTTCCAGAGCTATTCAGGAGTGTACAAACCATCAGACAGTCCGAAAGAATCGCAACCTTCATGTAGCCTAGTTCTTTAACCCATGACAAAGCCTCTTTAACGGCCACTGCCTCTGCGAAGTGGACATCATTTAAGCAACGTATGCTGCCATTTTTTGCTCCCACGTAATTTCCATTGTTATCAAAAACAACACAACCATAGAAAGCCTGACCACCCCCATCATGAACAGTAGCATCAACAAAAACTCTAAAAACATCCCCTAAATTAGGAATATTCAAAACATGTGGTGCAGCTTCTCCATTCGGCAAAGACAAATGCAGCTCACTCCATTCATTCACAAGCCGTGTTACTTCCATCTTGATATAAGAACACTGCCACTGCTTAGCATTCCAAACCAACGCATTTCTCCCCATCCATATGCACCAACAGACTGCAGCAACCAACACTTTCTTCTCTATATCATTGGATATCAAAATCCCATCCCAGTCAACCACACACAGAAATCATCATTATGAGGGAGGGGTTGATGAAGCAGATCATGCCACAAAGGACTCACCTTCTCACAGCCACACATCAGATGATTCAAGGTTTCAGGCTCCTGCTGGCATAAAGGACAAGCAGCATCAACTTCTACTCTCCGGCTTTGAAGTGCAACAAGCGTAGGGATGACATTATGAAGGCAACGCCATAAGAAGTTATGGACCTTTGGTGGTATTTTCAGTTTCCAAATACAGCTCCACACACCGCTCACCACTTGCCCAGCAACATAAAATTCAGATAAATTTTTAGCATTTTATTAAAATTTTTAAATTTGATTTTTTTGTATTTAATAATACTTTTAATGTAGTTTCTAAATATATCAATTTTATATACTAATTCTAAATTTAATATTATGAAAAATTAAATTGTAAATAACTTTAATCAAGTCTCATTCACCAACATGACACATAAAATGAACAAAAAGAGTATATGTTTTTGATAGTATGAATAAGATTCATAGCAACCAATAACCTCTGATCTAGTTAAAAAGGGTTTGGTTCTCCTCTACCAAAATCTAGGGTACAAAGTGTTGAGAGTGCCTTGAGTGATGACAACTATCTTGTGGTTTCAAGGCATCATCATCATTATTATTGAATTTCATTTTTGGTTCTACTGTTATAAGATTTTTCTAATTTTAGTCCACCAATATAATTATTTTTGTCACATTATATCCACTATTATTAAAAGTGTTCCAATTTTAATCAATTTTAAGATTTTTCATGGACTAAAATTAGAACACTTTTAATAATAGTGGACGCAATGTGACAAAAATAATTATGGTGGACTAAAATTGGAATGACCCATATAACAGTAGGACCAAAAATGAAATTATTATTATTATTATTATTATTATTAGTATTATTAGTAGTAGTATTATTAGTAGTAGTATTATTAGTAGTAGTAGTAGTAGTAGTAGTAGTAGTAGTAGTAGTAGTATAGTAGTATAGTAGTAGTAGTAGTAGTAGTAGTAGTAGTAGTAGTAGTATAGTAGTAGTAGTAGTAGTAGTAGTAGTAGTAGTAGTAGTATAGTAGTAGTAGTAGTAGTAGTAGTAGTAGTAGTAGTAGTAGTAGTAGTAGTAGTAGTAGTAGTAGTAGTAGTAGTAGTAGTAGTATAGTAGTAGTAGTAGTAGTAGTAGTATAGTAGTAGTAGTAGTAGTAGTAGTAGTAGTAGTAGTAGTAGTAGTAGTAGTAGTAGTAGTAGTAGTAGTAGTAGTAGTAGTAGTAGTAGTAGTAGTAGTAGTAGTAGTAGTAGTAGTAGTAGTAGTAGTAGTATAGTAGTAGTAGTAGTAGTAGTAGTAGTAGTAGTAGTAGTAGTAGTAGTAGTATAGTAGTAGTAGTAGTAGTAGTAGTAGTAGTAGTAGTAGTAGTAGTAGTAGTAGTAGTAGTAGTAGTAGTAGTAGTAGTAGTAGTAGTAGTAGTAGTAGTAGTAGTAGTAGTAGTAGTAGTAGTAGTAGTAGTAGTAGTAGTAGTAGTAGTATAGTAGTAGTAGTAGTAGTAGTAGTAGTAGTAGTAGTAGTAGTAGTAGTAGTAGTAGTAGTAGTAGTAGTAGTAGTAGTAGTAGTAGTAGTAGTAGTAGTAGTAGTAGTAGTAGTAGTAGTAGTAGTAGTAGTAGTAGTAGTAGTAGTAGTAGTAGTAGTAGTAGTAGTAGTAGTAGTAGTAGTAGCAGCAGCAGCAGCATAAGGTCACTATCGTGCCATGTAACAAAGTATAAGTTTATGAATTGACTAACTGATTAAAAGTATATATATATATATATATATATATATATATATATATATATAGGCAGGTTCAGGTGCGGCAGTGTCTTACGGTGCGGTTATTTCTTACGGTGCGGCAACACCAATAGTTCACCAAATATGCACCATCAACTTTAGGAAATACACCACACAAAACAGAGTAAACAGAGCCCTGCATCACCAAACACACACCATTAGGTGTGAGTAAAAACACCATACACTGTTCGGAAATACACCATTGGGGGTGGTGAGTTATATGGTGTGTTTTTTTGAGTCTGTGGTGTATTTTGTGATGTTTTATTACATTTCATTGGGGTGTGTTTTTATTACACTGTTGGTACATATTGTTAACACTGTTGGTGTATTCTGGAATTTGACCGCACCGCCGCACCGTAAGACCCCGCCGCATATGAGCGCTCTTCTATATATATATATATATATATATATATATATATATATATATATATATATATATATATATATATATATATATATATATATATATATATATATATATACATCATTATGAATTTATACATCAAAATAAAATCATGAAAAATGTATTAATTGAGCAACCAATTTGCAAGTTTTAATATTGTATTCGTTGTATTTAATATATACTAATTGTTTAGTCCTGTGGACATTACATTTAAAAAGAACTATATAAATTAATGCATTATTCTAAAAGAAATTAAAAGACTACAAGGTACATATTTATTTGAATTAATTATGATTTATGAAGTTAAATTTGCTTTTTCTCATACACGGTATAATCATTGTTCTCCTAAAAATTGAATTCCAAACTCAAATGATTTTCATACTCCAACTTGATAGAGTATATGAAAAGAATAAATTTTCTTACATTGTACTTTAACCTAATCTTCATTATACCGTTGCCAGATGTTACCACGCCTCGGCCCCCCACACAGCATAATCTTGTCCAAATGTTAACATGTTGAAATTTGGTGGAATAAGTTACCCTACATCATACTTTGGGCCAATCTTAATTATAACTTTGTCATCAATCTTTGCAACATAAACATCTGCATCAGCAGCTAAAATCTCCACGCTACTTGTTTCATTAATCCCATTTCTATTCCTGATTGAAGTCAATTTTAAAATGTCATCCTTCAATCCCCAATCAAAGAAATGGTCATAGAACTGCAAAAACAAAGAACAAGAATTTAGTAAGTAATCTGGTAATAATCTTTTATTGGACTTGACGAGTGTTGATCGGAACAGATATAAGATATAACATTTCTTATAAAATATAAAAATAAAACTTTACCACACATGGTACTCCAGGATGGGTGAGGATGTAAGCATATCCCTGAATAACTTTATCCCTGGGAAAAGGCCATTGGTGTTGTGTTGATCCGGTGTCATGACTATCTATAAAAGTGACAGCATTTTTTGGCGATATTCCTATCAATCCTGGAGGCTTTCCATG
Organism: Ipomoea nil; assembly: GCF_001879475.1. Classification (NCBI taxonomy): domain Eukaryota; kingdom Viridiplantae; phylum Streptophyta; class Magnoliopsida; order Solanales; family Convolvulaceae; genus Ipomoea; species Ipomoea nil. Next base: position 1,503,894 of record NW_017619575.1, read on the forward strand.
GGAATCCTTCAATCTCCAAAGCTCACCTAGCACAGCAGCCTGAAGAATTCCTTTGGTCGTGAAATCAAACGCCGTAACAGCCCCACCGCCATTCTGCACCCACTGGGATAACTCATTCCTGTGATCATCCTGGTTATAATCCGGTTTTCCATCTGAGCCATAAGACATATAGTTCCAAAACTGGCCGACGGCGAACTCTGGCGTAGTATTCTCCATGTAAACCTTGGTAATGTTAGCTGCATATCCCCTGACAAAATCGAATCTCCATCCATCAAACCCAATCTCAGACTTGAGCCAATTCATCCACTCCGATAACTCCTTCTGTACCCTGGGGTTAAGATGATCAATATCGGGGGCGGGGACGAAGTCTTTACCGGTGTCGGCATTGCCAGTGCCGTCGGAGTATTGAATGTCGTCTTTGCAGATGAGGTCCGGACCCCAGTCGAGGCGGTCATCCGTCGTGCCACCTTCGAAGATGCAGTAAATCCCCCTGTTGTCTTTGTTGTCAGCACATCTATGGTTTATCACTATGTCGGCCACCGCCTTTATCCCTTTGTCGTGAAGCGCTGCCACCAGTGCTTGCAGTTGTTGCTTATTTCCATACTTGGATGCATCCAAGTCATACAGCCTTCCAGGCATATACCCTGAACTCAAAAATTGTCAAAATCTGGCCATCATAAACATGGATCAAGAAACAAGAAAAAGATAGCACCTTCGGGAGCTACAGAGTGGGATGGTGGTGGCAACCAAACATGAGTTATCCCAGCATTAGCTAAATCCGGGATCAAATTTGTGAGCGAGTTGTACCATCCACCTTGCTGCTTGTTTGATTCCCAGTTGAACCCCTGAATCAAACAACATCAAATTAATCATGTCGAAATCAATCAAAACCGTGCATACAATACAGATAATATAATATATATATGCTGGGATGATACCTGGAATAACAGAGTAGAGCCAATTGTAGGAACAAAAATGCAGGCAAGACAGAAGCAAGAAAGAAACTGAAAAAGATTCATTTTTGTGAATTATTGGTTTAAACCCAGATGAGGAGAAGCAGCGGTGAGATTAGGGGAGTTATTTAGACTTTGGATTGACACTCAGACTAGTTGTGCATTAGAAAAGTCTGGTTTCACACCCTGTTGAGATGAGCCTTTTTGGGTTTAGACTTTAAGAGGAAATTTCGCATTTATTGGAGACAGGACTTATTCTTTCCCCAAATACAAACAAGACTTATTTCTTAGTACTGTATTAGATTGATGAGAGATATTAATTGTTGATTTCCAGCTTCAATTCGTGTTGGTTTCTCCTACTGCAAAGTCTTTTCCACGTGCATTATAATCAACTCTCCCTTGCGATCTTGTATTTTGACAATTGGGAACGAGTTGCGTCAGGAAAATTTTATTCATCACATCATTTTCCTACAATACACACTACAAAATTCATACACAATATAAAATAATAATTTTTAATATTTAAATTTAAATGGAATATATATTACCAAATAATGATATTTTTATATGACTCCATAAAATAGGTTTCAAAAAAATATGACTCCTTAAAATAATTTAAAATGAACAAAAAATTGAGAAAAAGAATATCTGTTCATCTCTAATAATAGCTAGTGTTTCATGTGCAATGTACATCTCAATGACGTATAACTTGAACACGAGTGCATTGGTTTCATTTATTGGGAAAATATTGAAGATGATATCATTTGAACTCCATTTAGAACAACATATAAAAAAGCATCATTTCATATATTCATACAGAAAACTGACCAATGTTTCTATCGATTAGCAATAGCGAATTTTCCAGCAATGACTCAGACCTAAGAACTTGATAAAAATGTCATTAAACTATAAGATACTCCGTACTTGACAGTTTCAGCACTTGTTATATACGTACCCTAAATTTTGTATACGAGAACCAAAGCCTTTTTACATAGCTAGATTAGAGGTTATTTGTTTTGTATCTTATACATACTATCAAAAACATATATAAATTAAAAATAAAAATAAATGATGGGCCCAAAATAACTCTCTATGGCCCTAACCAAGCTCAATGGCAATTTATATCCTACACCACGGCGCGCGTTGCACTATGCGCCCAGATGCAAAACGACGTCGTTTTAATTTATTTATTTTTTTGAATTTTCCGCCCCAGTGAATGGCAGTAGTTTTTTCTTTAAAAAAAAAAAACCGCTGTTCAAGAATGTACATAATGTTATACTAGAATACACATAATTGTATACATGAATGTACATAATTATATAACAAAATATACAACTCTTTTTAAAAGATAATACACATAATATAACATAATACATAATAAACATAAACTTTTAACATAATACACATCAACTATTAACATAATACACATCAACTATTAACATAATACACACAAATTTTCTGATTCGGATGTACATAATTGTATAAAAAGAATGTACATAATTGTATAAAAAATGTACATAACTGTATGAACCAATACACATAACTGTGTGAACAAATACACATAATCCCAGCAACTTCCTACCGCGCCTCCCAAAACGACCCCAAAACGACGTCGTTTTGAGAGGCGCGCGGCGCACAGTGCTATGTGCGCCGTGGTGTAGGGTATAACGATTGAAGCTCAATACATTTTGGTCCCGTTAGAAAATTTCAAATGACTACGCGTTAGTGTTGATTGGGGAAGAGTGGGATGACTCCATGTTTGATTCTTTCAACAGTGCTTAAAATAGTGGAATGCATCCACATTCACATTATATTGTCTTGGTGTTCAATTTGTACAAGAAAATGACACAAAGTTCATAGTGGTTGCGTGGAAAATGATTTCTCAACGATGGAGATGGATACTCATACTGGCTAATTAGCACCTAGTCCTTGTTGTATAGGACCATAGGTAAGCGATGACGTTGATTGTAATTTTTTTTTTTTTTACGTTACATTTATTTAGAGACTAATATAATAGTTGATTGTTTTAAGAGTAAATATCTACCAGGACTATGTGGTCTAATGGTATCCGGGTTGGACTTCCATTTGAAAGGTTGTAAGTTCAAGTCTCAGTGGAGGCGTTATTTTGGTTCTTTGTGTTTCAGTAGGTTGAGAAAGTATATGAACAGATACTACAATGTAATAGGGCCAGTAACATCCAAAAAAAGAGTAAATATCTAAAATGGTCCCTCGACTATAGCTAAATTCACAAATTAGTTCTCAACTTTCAATTTCAACCAATTAAGTCCTTAACTTTGCAATTTTGACACGATTTGGTCCTCCATCTATTTGACCGTTTGTTGACCATGATTGACGATCTATAGAAAAACCTTCAACTCTCGTCGGAGCACGTGGAGGCCTCCAGGATGACGTTGCACCGGTTCGGAAACACGTCATCTTCTTCGCTCTGATACGAACTCAACTACATTGAATACAAAGGGGGGATGGAGAAAGGCGACCAGATTTAGTAGATTGCTTTCGGTAGTGGATTCGAATGTAACAGTGCGGTCTGTAAATGCAACCGGAACCTTAAAAAATCGATGATGGACCATGAAATTACATATATATTCTCAAAAATCACAGTCAAAAAACGGTCAAATAGACAGAGGACTAAAGGACTAAATTGTGTTAAATTTATAAAGTTAAGAACTTAATTGGTTGAAATTGAAAGTCGAAGACCAATTTGTGAATTTAGCTATAGTCGAGGGACCATTTTAAGTATTTACTCTTGTTTTAACTTTGCCATATTTGTATTGTCCTATTCTTTGTTCATAATATTTCTTTTCTTTTGCGTTACATTTATTTAGCAACTAATAGAATAACTGATTGTCTTTTCTTCGATGTATTTGCTTTGCCTTATTATATTCTTTGTTCATAATTTGTAATAGCTTTGAGAGTTTAGTCTGCACTTACAAGCTTACCACTTTTTATATTTAGATAATTGGATAATATGTAAATTGATTTTATTGGCTTCTATATAATATATTTGTTTGTTTTAGGAAAAAAAAGGTTCAATTTTCTTGAGGAAAATAGAGATAATGGACACATAAATGTATTTTATAAATTGAAAACAAAACAAAATGAAAAAGAAAAGGAGAGAGTTAGGCATAAAATATTGAGTAACGAAGTCTTACATAAAAATTAATAAAGTTAATTTTTTTTTTTGTCCTAAATTTATATGTGACATTCCATTTTTAGACTTTTATTTTACAATATCTCATTTGATCTTAGTATTATTGTGACATAATTATTTTTGATCATTTATCAACAAAATCGTTCAAATGCCTTAAATACAGGAATATTTCAGTCTTTAAATAGGAATTTTTCAACAAAATCAAAATATAAATATAGCGGCCAACCCACTTTGTATTAAAAAAAAAAAAATCTAAATGTCCTTATATTTAATGTCATTCCAACGATTTTTTTGATGGATGACTAAAAATGGTTATGACATAATAATACTATGACTAAATGTAGATGTTCTAATTAAAAAAAAAAAAAAAAGACTAAAAGTAGACTGTTATCTATAAATTTAAAATAAAAAATATAATTAACTAAATTAATAATAATAAAATACTGGTCATGTCATATATGTATGTTTTCAGCAATAATTAGATGCGAGCATGCGTATTGAGCTCAACTTGTTCCTTTCTTCTTCCTTTTTTAGTTGTTCAAAAGTATCCCTCCAATCGATAACCAGAAAATTAATCCAACATCCCTACTGTCAATATATTAATGACATATTTGATTCATAGAATAGGTCAGAAATGGAATGACATTCCTTGAAATAGACCCCTAAAAATGTCAGCACACTAACTTGTTCCTTTCTAGATTCTCATAATGGGTCAATTGACTATTGCCACTGTTTTGACCGTGGGTCAATGATCATTTGGCATGTCAAGTTGGATAAGTCCATCTTTGAGCCATATGACATTTTTTCAATACAGTATATCAAATGTTAAAACTCCAATGGAAGAAAATAAAACCAAAAAAAAAAAACAAAACAAAAACAAAAACAAAAAAAAAAAATGTAATTCATATTTTTTGGAAAATATATGTTACCCTTCTCTTTTTCCACACGTTTGTTTGACACGTAAGATTTGGGACAAAGTCAAGTAGGCAACAAATATCAGCAAAATGAAAATGAAAATTAAAGCTGTAGCGCATTTGATTTTGGACCGTGGGTGAAACTTGCCCCTGGCAATCCTGACCAACAAAAAATTATAAGAAGTTAGACAGCTTAGATTGCATATCGTGGCCTAGACAAAAAGTTAAACTTTAAACATTATAGTTACTAAATTAATTATTAATTATGTGACTAATTTGACTGAATTGGCCAAGTTATAGCCATATATATATATATATATATATATATATATATACTTATGTTAACCCAACTTCATCCAATTATTCCCAAGTCTATAAAATTCTGCTCCTAGAACCACGGCAAAGATAAATTGTGAGTGTAGCAATTAGCCCATCGGTCAGATCCTAATTTTCAAGTGCTCACAAGGGTCATGTTTCACGTGGGATTCGGACATCCATGTTGCAGCCTTTAGTTGTAACATCAAGTCAACAACAAATCACTATTAAGTCCCGGAGCGAAGAGACAAGGTTCAAACATAACAATGTAGAGATTATATTAAAGTGGACAGATCCCTTGTGCACGCACAATATTTGGTTCTATCTGCTGAGACATTGAGTCACTGTAATTTACATCTACCAAAATGTTCTTTTGAGTTGGGGTTGCGAATTCAACCTTTAATTTGGGAGAAGTCCGGTCCGGGGGCGAGCCGTAGCCTATTTATTAGTATGCATGCTTGTATTGAAACATACACTGGGCAGTTTAATTAGTTTCAATTCAACCGTACCCCCAGACCTCTCTCTCATTATATTGCATTCTTATATTATACTAGTTTTTTTAATCTGTTCCTCGACGATCCCGGGCTTGAGTGAGTCATGGATTCGCAGGAATGGATTATTTTCATACTCCTGAGTTTACATCTTTGTTCCGCCACCATAGCCGCCGACAACATAGATCCCAATTACGAATGGCACCAGTGCGGAACGAGTGGGAACTACACTCCAAACAGCACATACGACAACAACCTCAACACACTTCTGTCGTCCCTCTCAAACAACGTAAACCAATACGGATTCTACAACGGTTCCGTTGGGCAAGACTCGGAGAGGGCTAGCGCCGCCGTGCTATGCAGAGGGGACGTTGAACTGAGCGTATGTCGTAGCTGTGTTAGCGACAATGCTGTGAGGATTAAACAGTGGTGTCCTAATCAGAAGGAGGCATTCCGGTGGTACAACATCTGCAGTATATATTACTCCCATGAATCCATCATAGGTTCTTTGCGAACCACTCCTGAAATCGAACAACATAGTATCACCCCTGTTCAGAATCCTGGTCAGTTTAATCAGGATTTGACAAGCCTGGTAGACAGACTAAGAAGACAAGCCGTGAATGGCGGTCCGTTCCTCAAGTACGCGGCTAATAGTACGGCGGGACCGGACTCCCAGACCATATATGCGTATGTGCAGTGCACCCCTGATTTGTCTGTTCGCGATTGCGAAAATTGCCTGAAGAGTGCTTTCGCTCTATGGAATAAATCGAAGGGTAATGGGATGATAGGGGCAAGAGTTCTGCGTCCCAGCTGCTTTTTTCGCTATGAGATTAGCCCCTTCTTCGGTGCCTCGCTCATTAACGGATCTCATTCAACACCTCAACCACTTCCACCACCACTAGCTTCGCCTTCACCTGCTTCTTCTCCTCCTCCGCCACCGCAGTCAGGTAAACTTTTTGTGCAAGGTCTTACATGACATAATTAACTTCTTTTTTCAAAATTTGTAACATGGAGTGCTCAGACCACCTGATCTAAAGTCATCATTCCAGGCTTCCCGTCCTAATTAAGGACAATAGGGTGGCCGGGGTTTGACTCCCACCAACAATAGTTAGGACGTACTCTTCAGTGGTCCATCTTGCATTGTATTGTGGACTTTGGTGTAAATTTATTAATTGTAACACATAATTTGAATTAATCATTTTAGACCAGGCTTAGACCACCCTACCTAAACTCATCATTCCTCGCCGTAAGGACAGTAGGGTGGCCGGGATTTGACTCCCACCAACAATATCTTAAAGTTAGGACTCTTCACTGGTCCATCATGCATTGTATTGTAGACTTTGGTGTAAATTTATTAATTGTAACACATAATTTGAATTGATATTTTAGACCAGAGTCTATAATGTAGGATGAACTCTGATCCATGGTATAATTTGTTAGGTTCTAAGGTCTTAAAATTAAGCTGAGAAACTTAATGTATTAAAAAAAAAAAAAAAAAAAAATCTAACATGGTACATGCATGGCAGTACTAAATTTCTTATCTGAAACTAATCCAAAGATTTTGTTTTTGTAGGGAAAGATGGTAATAAAGCCCCAACAGTAACCATTGCTGCTTCAATTGCGGCGGGACTAGTTCTTGGTGTCATCATCTGATCCAGTTAAGGCTCAAGAAGCACGAAGGAGAAGTTGCAGTTTAGAATAATTTGTGTTGAGCTGTTATGCTCTGTTGAGTGTTGAGTGATCCTCCAAGGAATACAGTTATGTTTGTTTGTTAGAATTATGAGGTTTTTGAGTGCATCTTGAGTGGAGATAGAATTTAATTGTGATTTTTTACTTTTAATCATAGACTTATGTTACTCAATAATAAATTGAGCTTTTGTATTGATATATTTGCTGTGTGCCCTTATATTCTTTAACATATAAATACCTCTATGAAAGATCCGGACCACGTCGTGATTTACACCAAAATAAATAAATATAAATACCTCTGTACTGCACTTGGATAAAAATAATGGATCGGAATTATTCATAGCTCTTTATTTTTTCTTTATTAGACTAATTTTATATTAATTAATGTGATGCTTGCATCTTGCAAGATGAAGTTGCTTACATCATGCCATTTATTTATTTTTTATTTTAAAAAAAAAACCATGTGGCTATACTTCCGAAAATCATAATGTATTTGGCTAAATTTGTTAATTGTTAGTTTATCATTATTTTGTTGTTATTATTATTATTATTATTATTATTATTATTATTATTATTATTATTATTATTATTAAAAGTACGTTAGAATTGCATAGATGTAAAAAAAATAGTTAGTGAATTGCAAATATAATTATTATTGTTATTATTATTATTATTATTATTATTATTATTATTATTATTATTATTATTATTATTATGATCAACTTTTAAAAAAAAAAAGGAAATAGTATGATGATCAACTTTTTAAAGTGAGAGAGTACATTATTGTAGATATAAACAAAGTCTAATAAGAAATGAAATGTGATCAACACTTGGTTAAAAGCTAAGGCAAATTATTGTGTGGACCATGAGATACACATATATGGGACTTGAACAAATACTTTTAATCACTAGTATAAATATGACCAAACACATCTATTGTATAGTACTCCGTAAATGATAATACACAGTATACTTCGAATTTTTGCAATGGTGTAGTATACGGCTCTGTTTGGCAGAGCTTATTTAGGAGCTTATAACTTATTTTAAGCTACTAATAAGCTATAATTCTGTTTGGTAATGTTCTCAAAATAAGCTCATAGCTTAAAATAAGAGCTTATTTTGGAACGCAGGTAGCGTTTCAAAATAAGCTCCTAACTTCCTAACTTTTTTTCTATCTTTATCCTTATTATTTTTAAAAAATGACATAATTTATCCTTTCCAATTAAAACTTTTTTCTCTTATCCTTTATCCGCAACTTTCACTGTAATTATTATTATTATTATTATTATTATTATTATTATTATTATTATTAGATTTGCAACAATATTGCTACTTCATTATGAGCTGCTAGATAATGATTATGCTAATAGTTTTATTTTAAAATGTTAATTTTTTGAAAGACAAAAATGTTAAATTTTAATATGTAAAAAACTAATTTAAACTTTATGAAGATGCCCTTTTAGTCTTTTTACATTTATCAGCTTATCAAAAAGTTAATTTTACCAAACACTTTCAATCATAACAGCTAGTTTAACAGCTCTTCAGTTTTCAGCTCCGAACTTATAGCTTTTCAGCTTTCAGCTCCTAACTTATATCTTTTCAGCTAGGTTTGCCAAACAGAGCCTACTTCAATTCTTACACGTAAGGTCACTATCCTCCATTAATGATGATGACTTTTCAAGATTTCACATCCAATGTATCAATATAATTACTTCTATTATAAATGTCATGTAACAAAGTATAAGTTTATGAATTGACTAATTGATTAAAAGTATATAATACATTATTATGATATTAGAAAAAATAATAACACCCTTAGTGAGAATTCTTTACACGAAACAAGACTTTCCTGTCAAAATAAACCTCATTGGTTTTCCAATTTTTCAATTTCCACTGCGAACTTTTTCTTTAATTTGGAATTCTTCTTACAAGTTTAGTTGAATAAGCAATTGAAGACGTAGTTTTATATATATATATATATATATATATATATATATATATATATATATATATATATATATATATATATATATATATATATATATATATTTGTGAATTGATAAGTTCTATTATTTTGTACAAATTAATTAAATGAAAATATTTTATTTAAATGTGTGTAAATTCTTATGCATTAAAATTATTTATTATAAAAGTCTCAACTTAGGCATAATTGTACATATCTTACTTCAATTTTTTTATGACAAAATTAAATTGAATTATATAACTACGCCTTCGCTTTCAAAAAAAAAAAAAAAATATATATATATATATATATATATATATATATATATATATACACGCGTGCGTACACACTTATACATTAACATGCAAAGTGAGCACGTATCAAATATTTTTCTTACACTAAAGAAAATTCAAAAGTTGCTCACTTAAAAGTGACTCTCAATACTCAGGAAGTCAATACAATATTAAAAGAAAATCAAAGTTGTAGTAAATGTGTACTGATTGCGTATGATTGTTCAACAATATAATGTTATTTCGCTCCATGTTGTGATCAAATCCAAGTGCTTGAAATAGGAAATACTAAGCAATATTATTCAAATTCTTTATTTGTACTCTTTGTTAATGTTATTTGAGTTCATTAATTTAAAAAAAGAAATAGTTATCATATATTTTATTATTTTTTAAATATACACTAAACATTTTGGAAAAAAATAACATAAAAAATTAGGCAGGTATTGGCTAAATAGTTGGGTAGGTCCAAGGAATTGAAGTCTATACCTATGATATTCCAATTGAAAAATATTACTAGGTCATTTTTCTATGTTGGTTGGCACTCGACATCAAAGAATTTTCTTAATGCGTGATAACTTCATAACTTATTGGATGGTTGGGTCAATGTTTCATTATTTACAAAAAAAAATTTCACAATCACTATTTGAAGTCCTTATACTTGTAAAGGTACAATGGATTTTGTTTGTTCCATATTGGTGTGTAAACATAATTCGTGTTTTATATTCAAAATTCTTATATAAGAGTGAAGTTTACCTAGTGTACACCCTCAAACAGTAGCAACATGTTTTTCACATTATTACCAGAAAATAAAACACACATACTCTATTATTAGCCCCTCATCTACATACCATCATAATTATATTATTACATTCATTATTAGTATTGCTTACTTTACTCACTACACTAAATTGAAAATAATTGAATTATAAGAAGTTTTTAGTTTTTAATATAAAATGAAAATTTTAATTTTTTTAAAATAAAATTGGAAAGGCCGGTAACTAAACAAAAATTTTCAATATATCATTATCATTTTTATCAATCCAAAAGAAAAAAGAAAAAAGAAAAAAAAAAGGTCTGAAATCAACAATAGTAAACAAGAAGAAAATTTGTGGAATTTTGTGAGTGTCGTGTTTGAATTGGCATTTACATCATTTTTCCACAAGCTCGCGGTGGGAAAGGGAATAAAGACTTTGAGAGACGACCAAGTTCATGCATTAAATAACTGATTAAAGTATGTTGAAATAACTTGGGGTTGGAATGCTATTTAAGGGTAAACTAGTATTTGTGCCGTGGCAAATATGTTATAAAAATATACCCTATATGAGGTTTATTTATATATAAAAATTTTGTTATTTAATAATTATGTGTGAATTGCTATGATAAAATTATGAACATAAATATATTTACAATTTAAATAAGAATTGGTATTTAAGGTGGTTGATTACTACAAATCTTAAACTATATTAAAAATTTAGTACATAGTATTTAATATTACAAATTTTTTAGAATTTAATAAACTACAATAGTAATTGAATTACAATTTTCAGAGTCACCGCGGATCAAATTTTTTAGACCTTTGAGATTTCTAGAGTTAGAAATCTCAAAGGTCTAAAAATTTTGATTCGTGGTGATTCTGAAAATTGTTAGAAATCTCAAAGGTCTAAAAATTTTGATCCGTGGTGACTCTGAAAATAGTTAGAAATCTCAAAAGTCCAAAAATTTTGATTCGTGGTGACTCTGAAAATTGAAATTCAATTACTATTGTAGTTTATTAAGTTCTTAAAAATTTGTAATATTAAATACTATGTACTAAATTTTTAAGATTGACCTCATTAGAATAATCTCAATTGAAGTTTATTTGTGAGTTTTTGGATAGATTGGATGAGGCAAGAGAGATGAAAATAAATTAAGGTTAATTTGAATTTTTATGCACCATGTTATAAATAAATAAATAAATAAATCTTAACTATAATATAACCATATGATTTGGAACAATAATTGATCACCAAATCATATGGTTATATTATAGTTAGTAGTCTTGAGCAATTTAGATTTTTAAAGAGTACCTAAAATTTGGACAAAATCATTCACAAAAAAGACCATAAAGAGTCATTTTGCTAACAACTCAAGGATTAAAAACGTTGACACCCTAACATATGGATTGAAGAGTAACGAAAATTTTGACTGGTACATCAATAGAAAGCCAAACGTGTTACTTCCTTAAGAACTCAATAACTAAAAGGAGTAATACCCATAACGTAGAGATTGAATGTACTATTATTTTAGGACAGAAAATATAATTTCCCCTTCTTTTATACTTTAATATAAAAATAAGATTTCAGCTAGTTCAAGATACAAGAAGAATTTTAACTTGATCGGATAGTTAGCTTGGTAATTACAAGTGGTCATATATATGGTTTACCTCCTAAAGGAAGAATTCTGACACTCATCATTATTCAATAAGCTCGTGGACAGGGTGAGTTGGCGACAGGAGAGAAACGTACGTGTGTAATATCTTCTACCTTTATGATATGATTCAGGTTGAATATGTCCTGTCCGTAGCTTATTTGATTAACTAGCTAGCATGCTTGAACAGATTGAAACTTAGTACTAGGTAGTTTGGTTTCAAGCCTGCCGTGACCTTTTTTTGCATTCTTTCTTATTTTCACTATACTAAGCTAGTTTTTAATCCTTGAATTGTCTGCAGATCTTCTGGGGTTGATCCACTAACGGCACTAAGTGGCCATGGATTTCCAGAAATGGATTGTTGTTTTCCTAATCTTGAGTTTACATGTTTGTGCCACCGGCGCTGAAGATATAGATGTTAATTACGAATGGCATATTTGTGGAAGGAACGGGACTTACAGTCGAGACAGCGCATACCGCAAGAACCTGCAGGACAACCTTTTACCATCCCTCTCAAACAACGTAAATGAATATGGATTCTATAACGGCTCCGTTGGGCAAGGATCAGAGAGGGTTAGCGCTATTGTGCTGTGCAGAGGGGATTCTGATATTAATCTATGTCGGAGCTGTGTTAGTGATAATGCTCGGAGGATTTTAGAGTGGTGTCCAACTCAGAAAGAGGCATTCCGGTGGTACAACATCTGTAGTATATATTACTCCGATGAATCCATCATAGGTTCCCTGCGAACCACTCCTGAAATTACTCAATATAGTAGCATCAGTCTGGAGCATCCTGCCCAGTTTAATCAAAATTTGACAGACATGGTAGACCGCCTGAGAACACAAGCCGCTGCCGGCGGTCCATTCCTCAAGTACGCAGCTGATATTACAAGTGGACCAGACCAACATACCATATTTTCATATGTGCAGTGCACCCCTGATTTATCTGTTCGTGATTGCACTGATTGCATAAACACTGCTATCGATCTGTGGAATAAATCGGATGGCAATGGCAGGATAGGGGCAAGAGTACTGCGTCCCAGCTGCTTTTTTCGCTATGAGATTAGCCCCTTCTTCGGTACCTCGCTGATAAATGAATCTGTTTCAACACTTCCACCACCACCAGGTGAACTTTTTTTTTTTAATACATTAAATTTTCCCGTTTAGGCTAGACTAATCCCCTCATAACCCTTGTCCAAGAGTCGACAGAAGAGGTAAATCAGGAGTCGTCTAAAGAGCCTCTAATCAGTCCCGGGCCTTTCATTGACTTTGCACACAAAAGATCCATTATTTCCGCATACACTTCTGCCAACTTGTAAAGTTCAAGTTTTGTATATCATTGTGAGATTAATAAAGTGTTTTTTTGGACAGGGAAGGATGGTAATAAAACAGTCATCATTATTGTAATTGTAGTTGCCATTGCTGCGGGTCTCATCGGGGTTGCTATTTGCATTTTTGTCATCTTAAGAAAAAGGCAAACAAGGAAGGCCAATAGCTTTGTAAAGAGTAAGTGTAAGTTTCAATTAGACTTTAAATTGTAACTTAATTGTTCATACACTTAGCTTTAATGTTTGAGTTGAATCTCAAAAGATCATTCTTGGTTTCTATGTGAAGGTCCAGAAGAAACTAGCTCTACTGTTGAAATTAGTACTGTGGAGTCCCTGAAGTATGATTTGATTACCATACAAAATGCCACAGATAACTTCTCTGAAGCAAACAAGTTAGGAGAAGGAGGTTTTGGACCTGTATACAAGGTAAATTTAGCATTAACTTTACTAATTAATAGTTATAATGATATTCTATATTCTATAACTTATAACTTTTTTTTTAGTAAAATATTAATTTGGAAATAATTAGGGTAAACTTGAAAACGGGCTAGAAATTGCGGTGAAGAGGTTATCCGAAAATTCAAGGCAAGGTAATTTAGAATTTAAAAATGAGGTGGCTTTAATGGCTAGGCTTCAGCACAGGAATTTGGTAAGGCTACTTGGTTACTGCCAGGAAGGAAGAGAAATGATTCTCATCTATGAATTTGTCCCCAACGGTGGCCTTGACCACATTTTATTTGGTAATATAGTTCTCAAACCCGTGTTTCCCTTTTGTTTATAAATTTGAATCCATATCTTATTAGTTAAGAAATGTTGCATTTTAGATCCTATAAAATATGGATATTTGGATTGGGGGAGGCGCTACAAAATCATAGAAAGCATTGGCAGAGGGCTTGTTTATCTACATGAAGACTCTCGTCTTCGTATTATTCATCGCGATCTCAAAGCAAGTAACATTCTACTAGATGAAGATTTGAATCCAAAAATTGCAGATTTTGGCATGGCTAGGTTGTTTACTTTAGATGAAACTCAAGGTTCTACAAGCAGAATCGTTGGAACATAGTAAGTACTCTACTAATCTAATTTTTAGCTGGAAGATGATGCACTCAAAGTAATTTTATTAGTTAAATACTAGAGTAACACATTCAACCACTTGGCATTGCAGTGGATATATGGCACCAGAGTATGCATGGCAAGGTTTATTTTCTATTAGATCAGATGTATATAGTTTTGGAGTGTTAGTCCTGGAAATTATAAGCGGACAAAAGAATACCAGTTTTCAAAACGGAGAATCTATGAAAGACCTTCTAAGCTATGTAAGTATGAATATCAGTCCTGATGTGTGTATGAGTAACAAATTATATTGACATAAATAAATTGTGAGTGTTGTTACAGGCTTGGACACATTGGAAAGGTGGGTCTGCTTCAAATGTTATGGATCCAATGCTGAGGGGTACATCTAGTCCAGTGCATGAGATAACAAAATGCATTCACATTGCCTTGTTGTGTGTTCAAGAAAATGTTACAGATAGACCAACAATGACTGAAGTTCTTCAAATGTTAAGTAACTTAACTATGAGCCTTCGAGTACCCTCAGCCCCTGGATTTTTTATCCATAGCAGCGTTAGTTCAGAGGTGTCGAATCAGTCTACCAAAAATGAGATGTCAATAAGTGAGCAGTTTCCCAGATAGCATCCGAAGTGATACCAAAATGATCAATTCAAGCACATCATGTGGTTGCTCATTGCTTTTGCTTTTAGTTCTGTATTGTTTTTGTAATATTGATAATATTTGTCTGAGAGTTTGTTCTTCATACTATTGTCCATCTTGCTGCTAATATTTTGTAGAGTTTTTATTGTTTGGAATGTTCATTGGCTGCTCTGTTTAATCTGCATATGGTTTTGGTGTTTAGTAGTTTGTAACATCTTGATTGTGTCCTGTTTTATACGTTGCAGTCATTTTCGGGGTAAATCATGATATTAACTAATTAAAGTGTACAAATAGTGCTAGTCATTATTTATTTAGCTCCATAGTATGTATGTATCAGCCTCGGAAGTTATAAGTATGTTGAAGAATTTATCTTTTCAACACATACATACACCGCATAATTAATCTACAAAATATATTACTTACTTTACACAGCTCAACTGATTGACTAATTTAAAAAGGGAAAATGGCACTTTTTACCCCTGAGTTATATACTTATAGCACTTTTTCCCCCTCAATTATTTAGGTAAGCACATTAGCCCCCTCAATTATTCTAAAAGTGGTGCCTTTTCCCCCTAATATATTAAATTGACATTTATACCCTTAAAGTAAACATTTTATTTATTTTATTACTCCAACAAATTATTGCGTATACGTAGGGAAGACCACGGTTCGGTTTGAATTGAACCGAATACTAAAGCAATCGAATTAATAGTTTACGGTTATAATTCAGATCTAGAACCCAATATTTAAATATCAATTTATTAAAATTATGTATCAAAAAAATTGAATCTTGAACCGTGAACCGGCGGTTCCGGATCTGATTCGCGATTTTGAACCGTCTTTATTTTAAAATTTTATTTTTTATTTTAAAATAGTCTAAATTAAACAATAAATGTATTTTATTTTTTCAGTTCGGAACATGAACCATCCGTTCCGGTTCACGATTTTAATGAACTCTTAAATATCGAATTTTGATTCTAAATTGTAATTGGAATATTTCGGTTTGGTTGCTATGGTGTTTGTTTAGTTTGAACCAAATTATGGTCATAATTTGTTGGAAAAAAAAATAAATTTAATATTTAGTTTAAGGGTAAATATGTCCATTTAACATTTCAGGGGGAAAAACAGCCACTTACTTTACACAGCTCAACTGATTGACTAATTTAAATCAAATTAAATACGTGTACGTGTAAATAGTAAATTATTAAAGACAACTAAGATTTACCTCGTAATTTCCTACCACGACACTATTACTATTAGTCTATATTCATTATAATTATTGATTTGCTATTTTTACTACAAAGTATTAAAATGAGTTAATTTTATTTTTTTGGGAGAAGAGTTAATTTTATTTTTTGTCCTAGATTTATGTGTCAATTCACTTTTAGTCTTTTTTTTTTTTTAAATATCAATCTTTGTTCTAGTATTATTGTGGCATGATCATTTTTGTTCATTTGTCTGCAAAACCGGTTAAATGACATTAAATACAAGAGTATTTTGATTTATTCAGTTCTAAGTGTTAAGTTTTTTTTTTTTTTTCGGTCCTATATTTATATGTGTCATTCATTTCTAGTCTTTTTTTTTTCTTCAAAAGATCCTCGTTGATCCTATCATTATTCTGGCACGATCGTTTTTTGTCATCACTGACATTATTAACCACTCAAAATTCTCTTCTTCTTTCTTTCCTTCTTGGTAATAAAATTGTTATCAATACGTAAGTCAACTGCAAAATCCAAAAAAATGCAATTTTCAACCACAAGTCTGCTACTTCATGACAAACCATAAATCTAGTGCATAAGTCTACTTCATAAAAATTCACAAGATTTGTGGTTCTATTACCAAGAAGGAAAAAAATGAGGATTTTGTGTGATTAATAACGCCATTTTAAAGTCATCTAAACATATTGGTTGACTGTGGACAAAAGATGATCATGTCACAATAATGTTAGGACAAATAGGGATGTTATGAAAAAAAAAGGGACTAAAATAGAATATAACATATACGGAGTATAAATTTAAGACCATAAAATGAAAAGGGACTTGATACTTAGAACTGAATAGATCAAAATGTTATTGTATTTAACATTATTTAAACGATTTTGTTGATAGAGGACAAAAAATTGTCATGCTATAAAAATACTATGACCAAATAGGATATCTAAAAAAACACTATGTAAACTGACACCTATAACAATAGTATGACCAAATAGGAGTAATGTTTTCCACTTTTCCACCATACGAGCCTTTTAGCCCGTTACATAATTAACATTTGATCAAAGGCATAATTATACAATTCTCTCCGTCCGTCGTGAAAATATATGAGAAATATTGTACAACTAATTATACCTAAATTAGTAGTTTTATATTTTTGAAACACGATACGATTGTATTACAGTATAAATAATTTAGATGCATACAAAATTTTACAGTAATTTCATTTTATTATTTTACACAAAATAATAGAACTAATAATTAATTTACAAGTTATATAAAAAAAATGTAAATTTATAAACATGCAATTTTATTGCAACAAATACTTTTCAAACACTAAATAAAATTCTAATTTCTAAAGTTATGTAAAGGCGGCTTCCAGGAAATAGAAGATAATACGGAGTAAGGAAATATTGTAATTTATGCATCGCACAAATATGTCAATTAAATTATCAATGTTATCCTTATATTATTAGTTGTGTAAATGTTGCTTTTAAATTTTTAAAACTTGATATATATTGAGAAACAATGTTGTCGGCTGAAGGAGAACAAACGGAGAACAAATAAATTGAAGAAAAAAAAAACGTGGTCTTCAAACAGGGAAAACAGCGGACAACCATATTTACACCAATAATACTTCAGGGAAGAGGCAATATATGTAATATTTTCAAAATTGAAAGACAATATTTACACTACTAATAATTTATGTATAACATTGATAATTAGTATATTTGTGAGGAACATAAATTACCATTCTTTTTTACGGAGTAATATATTAAAATAAAATCAAATAAAATAATTCCATGTGGTTGTTAGATCAGTGTTCAATGATGTGATGTTCATCGGATTCTCGCAGTGTTGCTAGATGGTCCCACCAATGTGGGTAGGGTGGTGACCAAAAGCTTAACAATTAAGCTTGGAAGATGAAGTGACAGGTTTTTTGATTAATGGCTTCATTCATGTCCACTTAATGGGAGATTAAAGTGGGCAAATGAAAAGACAAAAGAGTTGGCTTTGTAAAGCCTATATAAAGGCCATGGATTTGGCTACCTTGGACATGAGAGAGTTCAAGAAGAAGAAAAAGAGAGGAGAGAAAATTTGTGTGAGATATACAAGTGTGAGAAAATTAGCCGAGAAGAAGTTGGTGGATTTCGTAGAAATTCTTGTGCCTCGGGGTATGTTGTTTTCTCTTGTATTGTGTTGCCTCTAATCGTTGAATTAGAGAAGTCTCCTCTGTTGTACCCATTATCTATATAGTGGAAGGTTTACTGGCTTGTGCCCGTGGTTTTTTACTCCTTACCTTGAGAAGGTTTTTCCACTTTAAAATTCTTGGTGTTCTTTTTGGTGCCGTTTATTTATTTTCATTGTGCTAATTATATATTCTTGTGAACTTTCTTCCCAACACGCAGGACCTTCATTTTTCCACAAGGACCACAACATACATCGTGTAAGCTGAAAATAATGTAATTATAAAGTTTGAAGAAAAATGAGTTTATATTATTCTTTCTTTTAAGTAAGAATTAAATGTGGTGTGCATACAATTTGAATCGAATCTAGATTAGTCTTACAAAATTATATGAATTTTTGTACTTAAATTTCTTATATAGGAGCAAAGTTTATCTAGTGTATGTACATCATTAGATAATAGCAACATGTTTTGCGCATCACCAACAAAAAATACAGTACACACACTCTATTGTATATTAGCCACTAATCTACGTACCATCAATCCAGTACACACACTCTATTGTATATTAGCCACTAATCTACGTACCATCAATCCATCATAATTACATCCATTATTATTATTGCCTACTTTATTCACTACAATAAAGAATTAATTTCACTTTTGGTCCCACGACTTTTGATGTTCTATCACTTTTGGTGCACAACTTTAAAATTTTTTAATTTTGGTGCCTAACTTTGTTATTTTTATCAATTTTGGTCCTTTCGGCCAAATTGACTGTGAAATGTTGTTGGATTTTATATTGTTAGGGGTAAAATCTTCATCCCAAGGAAACATCTTCAATATCTAAACAAGATCACCGTAAAATCATATCTATAGGTGTTTGATGATGAGAATAATGGGGAAGATGGGCAGAAACCAGACAGATCTATGGGATTTATAGTTTCGACCATTGGCAAACTCTTCTTTTCCTCTTAATATGATTTTTCTTTTGTTTAAATATTGAAGATCTTTCCATGTGATGACGATTTTGCCCCTAAAATATAAAATCTGGAAATATTTTACCGTCAATTTGGCTAGAAGGACCTAAACTGATAAAAATAACAAAGTTAGGCACCAAAATTGAAAAAATTCAAAGTTGTGCACCAAAAGTGATAAGAACTCAAAAGTCGTGGGACCAAAAGTGAAATTAATTCCTACAATAAATTACAAATTTGATAAATTAAAATAAGTTTTAAAAAAAAAAAAAAAATCGAAAGGTCAGTAACTAAAAAAAAATTCAATATATCATTATCATTTTTATCAATCCAAAAGAAAAAAGAATAAAAAGGTTTGAAATCAACATTAGTAAACAAAAAGAAATTAAAATTTGTACACACATGAAAACTAGGATCTAGTTAGTAGGTTAATTGCACAACTCATGAGGACTCTAAAAATAGGGATTTATGGATTTAAAAAGGTAATTCTATTTAGGTGCAAATAAAAATGTGTACCACCTTAAATGTAGTCAAACATTAAATGTTAATTATTTATTTTTATTTAATAACCAAACTATTAATTTTTTTTAAAAAAAAAAAAACAAAAAAACTAAACCCCTTGCCTTCTCACGGAAGGCGATGGGCTGGGTTGCCTTTTCCGGTGAGAACGCATGCAGCCCAGTGGGTCGCCTTCTCACCGGAGAAAGCGACCCAGGTAGCCTTCTCCGGTGAGAAGGCAGCCCATCAAGTGGGTTGCCTTCTCACCGGAGATGGGCATGCCTTCTCATCGGAGAAGGCTCTGGTTTCGTTTTTTTTTTATTTTTTGTTTTGTTTTTGTTTTTTTAAATGTTTTAATTTAAGGTGGTGCAAATAGCAATTTGACCACCTATTTGACTATTTACACCACCTATATAATTATTAGAAATTTTTACATTTTCACAATTCCAATGTACTTTATAATCCTTTGGAAAAAGTGTCAAATTGGTCCCTGAATCGACCGGATAGTGCAATTGGGTCCCTTAACTAAAAAAAAAGCTACATTCAGATCCCCTAAACCTGTAAAATTGTTCAATTAAGTTTCAAGTGATTTGTTTAACATG
Source organism: Ipomoea nil (assembly GCF_001879475.1). Lineage (NCBI taxonomy): Eukaryota > Viridiplantae > Streptophyta > Magnoliopsida > Solanales > Convolvulaceae > Ipomoea > Ipomoea nil. The sequence goes on from NW_017619575.1 coordinate 1,524,598, forward strand.
TTAAGTCTTCACATGGTTGACACATGTCATTTTAAAATATTTTTTTATTTTTGTTTTTTTATATAAATGTATTTATTTATTAATATATATATTATATATAAAAATTAACAAAAATAAATAAAAAAATAAATAAAAAAAACACAGTGGACGGCCATGGCCGTCTTTAATACTAGGAAGAAGAGCGGCCATGGCCGCACCTTCCCTCCCCGCCACCCTGTGCAACATAGAATTCCTACGAGGGCGCTCAAGAAAGCTGCAATACAGAATTTCGTCGCGAGGTAGGGGTAGTTGGATTCCGTCGCGAGGTCGCCGTCGTTCTTCATGAATTCAAACTCCTCCGTTCTGATTCCGCCGCCGCAGTCGTCGCAGTCGAGGAGTCGCTGTTGGCGCCCAGCACTAGATTGCCCTCGTTCCAGAGCGCGGCGGCCATGGCCGCTCTTCTTCAAAATCTGAAAGACGGCCATGGCCGTCACTGCCACCGGCTGTCCGAGCCGGTGGCTGTGTTTTTATTTATTTTTACTAGTCGATTTAGTCCCTTAGGCCGTCTTCCGTCGACGGCCGGAGGGACTAAATCGACTAAAAATAATTATTTTCGAGGACTAAATCGACGGCCGAAGGGATTAAATCGACTAAAAATAATTGTTTTCGTGGACCAAATTGATGAATAAGCAATTGATGGACTACATTGACAGTCCGCTAATAATTGAGAGACCAAATCGTTCATTAACTCTTATTATTATTACTAGTTTTTTACGCGCATTGCGCGATTGGGATAATGCCCAATGTTTTTTTTTTAATAAATACTTTAAAGTATATATCAAGACAAGATTATATTAGAATTGTTCATGCATAGATAATTGAATGTTCAATTTGCATATTTAAATAGGTAATTCGATCTAAGTTTACACATGCAAGATAATATAGTCAAGATTGATTATAATTGTCAATAAAATAATTGTATAGGTATGGTTGAAACCAAATACGGGACGTAAGGGATAGCGAATAAAAATTAGGGCATAAAATATTAAATATATACTAATATTGAAGAGCTAACTGCTGATTGCCAAACAAGGATATTGCGAGGTAGTTTCCCACTTCAATTTGTTGTGTGATTTGAATACTCTTTTTGTTAATAAATCTCCCAAGTAGTTAATATGATTGGCTTAAATATATTTTTTTATTTTTTATTTTTTAAAATAATAATAATAATAATAATAATAATAATAATAATAATAATAATTATTATTATTATTATTATTATTATTATTATTATTATTATTATTATTATTATTATTATTATTATTATGTATACCCTTAGGTCGTTTTACATATTAATCTAAACAGTTAATTTTTTCAAATATCTTTTTGATATAATTCGCTGGTCAAATCCGCTAATATAATCCGCTGACGCTAACCGCTAACTGCGGATTGTCAAACAAGGACATTGCGAGATAGTTCTCACTTCAATTTGTTGTGTGATTTGAATACTCTCTTTGTCAACAAATCCCTCAAGTAGTTAATATGATTGACTTTATTAATTATATTTTTTTAATTTTTTCATGGTATTAATAAAATACTTGGTAACTAAATATATAGCATTATTTTGTATTATAACTTTGATATTTAATTAAAAAAATAGCGCACAAAAAAAGATAATAGACAATGTAGTGAATATAATCAATTGATGAATTTGAATGTAAAGAATTTTTACATTAGAGAAAAATAAAGACAATATAACTAATAAAATTATTTCTCTTAATTAATTTATTGATAATGAATAATTTTTTTATTAATAAAGACATTGTAGGGACAATGTAGCGAATATAATCAATTGATTAATTTGAATGTAAAGAATTTTTATATTGGAGAAAAATAAAGACAATATAACTAATGAAATTATTTATCTTATTTAATTTATTGATAATGAATAATTTTTTTTGAATAAAGACATTGTAGACACATAATTTTAAATTAAAGAAATGCATATGTATTATTTTTTGTTGTAGCTACTAAATTATTATTTAATTTAATAAGAGTAAAATAGAATACTAATTATGCCAACTTTGATTGTGATGTGCTTCGAACTTAAGACCTTTTTTATTGAAATCAATGAGTAAGTTAACGGTGAACTAACAGAAATTAAAAGAAAAGTTAATATTTAACGGAAAAGTTAACGGATAATCTTATTCATTAAGGATAAATTAGGAAATCTTAAGAAAAAATTAAAATCTGATCAATCTGAGCCATTCATTTGATTAAAAAATATGACCGTCATTTTTTCTACCCATTATAGGCCTAACTCTCTTGGGCTCTTATTAGTATAGTAGATTATTATTATTATTATTATTATTATTATTATTATTATTATTATTATTATTATTATTATTGTTATTGTTGTTATTGTTGTTATTGTTATTATTATTAAAATTATTATTATTATTATTATTATTATTATTATTAGGTAGGGTCAACAGAGACTCCTTTGTCATCCTTGAACAGCTTTGTAGAAGTTGATATTGAGGTTCTTGCATCTTTGGCAGATTCTAAACTAAATTTCTTCAATAGGTTCTTTGCATATTTTTCTTGAGAGATGAAGATGCCTAACTCCATTTTTTTCCTAAATTTATATGTAGCAATTCACTTTTAGTTTTTTTTTTTTTTTAAAGCATCCTCTTTGATCCTAGTATTATTGTAACATGACTAGCGTCGCCGTGACCGACTCTCACACATCCCGCGAAGTGTTCTGGCCAACCGCCAGATACATGACTTCGTCCGATAGCGGGGAGATGAGGAGAGACAGGATTGACTGATGCTGCTGTATCCCTGCTCTGTATGCTGGATTGGGGCCGAAAACGGCAGCTTTTGCCGCCGAGCCGGAATCAGCGGAGGATGGTGCAACATCGACGGTGGGCGGCGGACACGGTGTATCACCGTCTACAAAGCCGAGAAGCCCTTGACCTCGGAGGAACGGGACTAGTTGGGTTCGCCAGAACAGAAAATTTCGAGTGGTTAGCTTGATGGACACAAAGTGGTGGGCGGAAGATAGGGTGTTTTGGGTGGTGGCCGGAGTAGAGACGGTGGCGGCAGTCACCGTTCTCTCGGAAGAGTTTGTCGACATGATGATTAGTGAAGGGGAGGAAATTAGGAATTTTGGATCATAGGCTAACTGATACCAGATGAGAATAATGTTTCTATTCAGTTCTGAAGAGATAAGGAATTACAATACTAAAGGGAATGGAAAGCACAAATAACTCATATCTAATAGGCTAGTCATAGGAGACTCAACCAACTAATGAAATATAATAATAATAATAATAATAATAATAATAATAATAATAATAATAATAATAATAACACCCTCATCAAGTTGGAGCAAATATGTTAATTATGCACAACTTTTTACACAAATAACTAACTCGAGTCTCATTAAAGACTTTGTGAATAGGTCTCCCAATTTTTCTCAAGTATTCACAAATCCAGTAGATATTAAATCTTGTTGTATTTTTTCACGAACGAAGTGACAATCGATCTCTATGTGCTTGGTTCGTTCATTACTGAGTTGGACGGGAAGAGCAACTTGATTTTCATACCATAGTTTTGCAGGGATTAGAGCTTTGAAACTAGATTCATTCAAGAAGTTGTTTATCCACATCACTTCACATGCTGATTGTGTCATTGCTCTGTATTCAGACTCTGCACTCGCGAATGAGAAACACATGCATTATGTTTTTTGCTCTTCCACGAACCCAGATAATATCCAAAGAAAACACAATAGCCCATTATTGATCTTCGATCCTTTTTAGATCCTGCCCAATTAGCACAAGTGAAACACTCAATTTTAGTGTGATCATGATTCTTATACAAAATTCCATGTCCAGGGGCTCCGATCCCTTCAAGTATATATATATTTGTGTATATACTTGTATATTAACGTGATTAGTCAACTCTGAATCCACCTTGAATCTATCTTGCAGTGCATATATGGCACCGGAGTATGCAATACATGGTCACTTTTTGACGAAATTAGAAATATTCAGCTTCGGAGTATTAGTCTTGGAAATTGTAAATGGAAGGAGGAATACATCTTTCCAGTATGAAGAATCTGCACAAGACCTTTTAAGCTATGTAAGCTAGCATGAATATGTGTACTGTATAATGGATCACCAACAAATTTATTCCACAATGAAAGTTAACTGGATTATTATTTACAGGTTTGGATACATTGGCAAAATTGGACGGCTTCAAGTGTGATAGATGAGATGTTGAGGGGAGTATCAAGTCCAGTGCATGAAATAATGAAATGCATACACGTTGGTTTGTTGTGTGTTCAAGACAATGTTGCAGATAGACCAAGAATGGGAGAAATTGTTCTCATGCTGAGTAGCTCATCATCTCTCAGGCCTGCATTTTTTGTGCACAATACCATAACTGCTGGAACTGTTGACAATACAGAAGCTAAGCTTCAAGAAACGAGGTGTCATGTACTGAGTTTTACCCCAGATAGATGAAATCCAAAACCATCAAGTTAATCAATTTCAGAGTTAGTTGTTCCTCAATCCTCACATATTACAAAGTTTAAGAATCCAACTCATCAATTTTTAATACAAAAATCATGTTTGCGTTA